>NC_056767.1:2563333-2883750 GCF_018687715.1 Carya illinoinensis | reverse complement strand
ATTTCATAGAGCTAGACGGGAAATGGAGCTGAGCAAAGGTACTGGGGAAATGGAGCTGAGAAAAGGTACTGAGGAAATGGTGGAAGCTGAGTTTTGGCGCCCGCGCTTCATACCCAAGAAAGGAAGCATATTTCCTCGAAAGAGAAGATCGGTGATGAAGATGGTGCTTGATTCCATACTCAAATCCATTGGAACACATCTTTGCTGTCTAAACCGCCACCCCAAAAACCCAGCTGAGAAATATGCGAAGAACGTGAAGATCTTTCCCCACCAAGGTCGTTAAATCTCTGCTGCCCTGCCCAACATGGCCGTCATTACATGATTTCTGTTCGTCTTTCTCTGTTTTTGGTTATGGTTTAAGATGGCGTTTGTTTTACTTCATTCGATGGTCTCTGTTGTTTCCTTAGATTGTGCTGTTCCATCAAAACTAACAGTCCTTGGGATTGCAGATTAGTAAGTTTCGTTCTTCGTGCTGGATCTATAATTGTCTGCAGTCTGGGTTTGTTTTGTGCTTGCATCAATGTAATCGTTTTGTCTGGGTTTGTAGTTCATGGAAACAGGGTGCTTATTTCTTTATCTGTTATCTTTCTCTTTCGGGTGCAAACAAGTACAGAGGTGTGCTTTCTTCTCCATTTTCTATTGGGAATCCATTAATGTTTCGTAATACTCCTCAGACAAGAAAGTATCCACCTTGGAACAAAGATAAATGCTAAAAACTTCTTTTTCTCTATAAAATTGGCTGTGCCAAAATTATAGAGTTTTTTCCTTGGAAAGAGGGGAATGATCAATCTACTTGGGGTTCCTCTGTTCTGTCTCGAATGAAGAAAATATTTTGACACTTTGGAAGTTGAGCAGAGGAAAATTGAAACTGAAGCATACGATGAGGCTAACAATAAGCTGCCCAGCAACTCCCAGAATTCAGAAATAAGTCATTCGGACAGAAACCCAGTTTTTGCCTTTTTGGAGTACTTTTTCTTCTTTTTGGTTCCCAGAAGCCCAAAGAAGTATTGATGGAAAAATAACTGAAGCTTTCAATCCTCATTGAATCATTGTATTGAAAGTTAAGAATCCAGCAGAAACCCAGTCCATAAATTCTACCAGAATGCAAATCTAAATCCGACCCAGTAGAGAAATTCCCAGAGAGAGGGGGAGAGAGAGAGAGAGAGCCTGGGAGTGCGATAACAAGAGTAGAAAACAAAATTACCAAAATTAATGTCTTTGGGGAGCGGCAGTAAGGAGTAGTGGTTGAGCTCTGGGAAACAGAGGACTCTCTGTATTAAAAAATAAATGTAATCTAATCATATACAAAACAAAAATACATCCAAAATAAATGTAATCTAATCGTACAAGCATCCAGAATGGGTAGAAAGAGTGGATGGTCAAATGAATTAAGAACAAAGCGTAGCTGAGCTGATGGAGGTTCCAATCTCGGATCTTTCATGCTCACCCACTTCAGTTGTACGAACCCGACTGTAACGATGTCGTCGATGAACGATATGAACCTGAGTTGCAACGCAGCGTTTCAAGCCCAGGGACATTTGCATTTCAATTCCTTGTAGGCGTTTTAATTCTGAAGTTTATTATTTACTTTCCACGTGTCATCTAGTAATTAGTCTTGTTAGTTATCCCTGCGAGGAGTATACTCTGTATAGAGGAGCCGCGGGGGAATTGGCTGGGCATCGAGAATCTGGTAGTCATTTTGAAGATTTTCTTTTGGAGGTCTGGGCTCCTCGAATGCCCCTTTTATCTACAACATACTTGAATATATGAAGTATTTCATTCTTATTCCATAGCTTGTTCTTGTTTTACGTTTACTATTACAGTATCTGTAAGGGAAGGGACTCTTACAATTAGTATATAGAGCCATACAATTCTCATGGCTGAGTTGTGTAGTGCCAAACTGCAAGTTTGTTTTCAGAATTATCATCGTGCCCTCTATGATGAAACATTTAGAGAGTCGGGAGAAATGGTTCTCACAGTGAAGTTTGTGGATGGTAAAAATTTGAAGATCTTGGTGGAATCCTCCTACACCATTTATTACAGGAAGCTGATATTGAATATGCTTACGGGAGAGAGATCTAACCATTGGAGTAACAAAAATTGAGGGACGGAGTGGGAGATAATGTTACGCTGATAGAAACAAGGGTGTTTGAAGATGTGTATCTCCTTCTTGATATGAGGAGTGATGAATGTGACTCCAAAAAATTAAAAGAAGGTTTTGCACCAAGCTGCTGTCTGTCTCTGTCAAAGACTACCCCCTTGTTACGGATAATGGAATATTAAATCTCTTGTCATCAGTTCTTGTGGTGTCCAAGGTAGTCACCATGCCGCACCGTTGAGCTCGATCGAGAACGGGATTAATACTGAGGTAGTGGCTCAAATGGTGACTCGGGAACGGCTCTGAGGTGTAAACTTCTTTGACCCAGTCACAAAGAAAATGACTGGCAAGAACATTGAGTCTCCTCCCTGCAAGCAAATTGGGTGTGCTCGTTTGGCCTGAGAGTTGTTCGATGAAATGTCTGAAGAGATTTTTGGTAATTACTTCAATCAAGAAGTTCAGACATGTGGCAAGGAGCAAACTTCAGAGACTGAAATTAGCGAGTCAGGCGTTGATGACGAACAAACTGAGGGAAATTCTAATTTCCAGGATGAGAATAGCTTGACAAATAGAATCCAAGAAACTTCTCCAGAACCGGGACTGACAATTCCCATATTGCAGAAAATCGTATATTTGAGGGCCCAAGTGCAGGATCTGAAGAAAAAGCCAAAATACTTGGTTACATTCACTGTTGGTCTTGACCAGAGAAATAATATCGATGAAGCAGTTAAAAAGTTTTCTGAGGATTTTATGATCATGCTTTTTCATTATGATGGTCGGACGAGTGAGTGGGATCAATTTGAGTGGTCCAAGAGTGCAATCCATGTTAGCATCAGGAGACAAACAAAACGGTGCTATGCAAAACGGATTTTTATATGGAATGAAGATCTTGGAGTACAACACTTAATGGAGATAAGTACATTGAGTTGGTTAAGAAACACTTCTATCAGTTCCCAGCGAAGGATGTTGCTTCGGCCTGGTATGTAAGGGAAGCTAATCATCCAGTTTTTTTTTTTTTTTAATAGCTAGAGATATACGAAGAAAGGTTCCTCATGCTCATACCGTTTGTGAAATTTTCTTTGGGTGTGTAGTTCCAAATCACTACAAGGGCAAGCACACACATGTTCTGCTGGATATTGTAGTTTGCAGTGTATTAAGGGCTATTTCTGGGTGGTATGGGATTAATCTACTTAAAACTGTGAAAAATCAATTGATAGAGAGACAAGGATTGTGGCCTTTCGATAGAGGGAAAAAAAAAAAAAAGAATGAGGGGAAATCAATTAGTGTTGTCGATATATTCCACTGCTGCATCAGTATGCTTTTGGTCTTTTGCTCCTCACTTGATAAAACTGATGATACAGCTATCGTAGGGTGTGTAGTTCCAAATCACTACAAGGGCAAGCACACATGTTCTGCTGGATATTGTAGTTTGCAGTGTATTAAGGGATATTTCTGGGTGGTATGGGATTAATCTACTTAAAATTGTCGAAAATCAATTGATAGAGAGACAAGGATTGTGCCTTTCAATAGAGGGGGGGGAAAAAAAAGAATGAGGGGAAATCAATTGGTGTTTTCGATATATTCCACTGCTGCATCAGTATGCTTTTGGTCTTTTGCTCCTCGCTTACTAAAACTGATGACACAGCTATCGTTCCAAACAAATACACTATGTCACCTAGCTAAGGTAGTTTTGTGCCTATTACCAGTCTGGTGCAGCAAGAAGCTGAGCCTTGGTCTTGAATTGATTTCTGATGTGGCCCACGGTTGCCCTTTTCTCAAGGTTCTTCCTTGTGGAATACTTATTCTGTGGGGGTGATGGCCTATCTGAGATTGTTAAAGGATGCCAATTGTTGGAGAAGTTTGACCTTTGCCACTGTACCTCAATATCCAAATTGCAATTGCAGAGAGCTGCCCTAATTTGATTACATTGAATATTGAATTTTCTCCATATACTTCAAGTGCCATGGATGAAAGGCAGGGGCTTTATCCAACCGAAATTTTGGAGGAAGTTTATTCTCTTTTACTGATTGCTGAACATGTTGTTGCTGTTGAATGGGAAGAAAAGGACCCTCAAGTTGTATTAATGCTCTAAACCTTGAGGACAAGGTTCTTTAAAGGGAGGGGATTTGTTATGAACCCGACTGTAACGATGTCGTTGGATGAACGATATGAATCTAAGTTTCAACGAAGCGTTTCACGACGTGGGACATTTGCATTTCAATTCCTCGTAGTCGTTTTAATTCTGAAGATTGTTAATTACTTTCCACGTGTCATCTAGTTATTAATCTTGTTAGTTATCCTTCCGAGGAATATAGAGGAGCATAGGGGGACTTGTTTGGGCATCGAGAATCTTGTAGTCATTTTGAGTAAGATGAGATTTAAAATTTTTATCTTATTTGATTATTATAATTTTTTTAAATTTTCACTTAAAATATAATAAATAATTCAATTTTTTCAAATATTAAAATAATAATAATATTAAAAAATAATATTTTATTCAACTTTTAACTTTCATATTAAACTAAAAATTCTCGTCTCAACGTCCAAACCTACCGATGAGTATTTTCTTTTGGAGGTCTGGGCTCCTTGAATGCCCCTTTTTTATCTACAGCGTACATGAATTTATGAAGTATTTCATTCTTATTCCATAGCTTGTTCTTGCTTTACAATTACTATTACAGTCTGTAATTTACAGTCAGTATCTGTAAGGGAAGACACTCTTACAGCAGTTTGGTTCAATCACCCGTTGAGAAGGCAGTAGGAAGAGGAAGGATTCTCAATATGAAAGACTTGTGCTTATAATCGATCCCAAAACGAGACTTGACTCTCACGAAAAGAGATTTAATGGGAATACTCCCAAAATTGGAGAGAACTGCGCAGAACCAGCTAAAACGATGGTCAACTGTGGGGACGGACATTGAATCGGACTAAAATGGGGCTCAGACAGGGGTTAAGGGTCTGGAAAGATGATGAACCGGCCGGCAAATGTGCAAAACTGGGCCTCGAAACAGTAAAAGAATCAATCAAACCTTTATTAACGTTGGCCCAAATCAACGAGAACTGGGCTCAAAATAAATGGAAACGGTTCAGTCTTCTAACTACATGGACTTGACTCACTCGAGTCCTAAGATTGGCTACCAGACATGCCATCAAACATCTGCATCATAGTACATAATAAATGAAACGGCAAAGTAAAATAAACTTTTGTCTCTACTTTTCTTATTTCATCCATATTGATCATTATCAATATGATTCTTGGTAATTATGATATCGGTCTTGGCTATCAATATTTGGTAATTTAGCTATCTAGTTATTATATTCTTAAATGGATGTGAAGATCATACCATTTATATTATTTAAATAATCAAATTTGATTTATAAGATTTAAATTTTAAAATTTATCACCTGAATCAAATTATGTCATGTAAAGACTTTATTAGGTTTACATCCTGACCAACATTTTTTTATGCAAATCTATTAATTTTGTGTAAATACATACGTTCGAAAAAAAAAAAAAAATGACTACATGTCTCCGTTAACATTTTTGTTATAATATCCACAAAATTTCCTGCTAAAGTGGTGTTTGCCATGTAAGTTGGATTGTGAGTTGATATCGACTTATCTAATATAACCATTATATATTTCTTAAATTTTTACACAAAATAGAATAAAAAATTTTAACTTTTTTAAATCTCAAAAAAATGATAATATTAAAAAATAATATTATAGTAATATTTTATTCAACTTTTATTTCAATTCATCTCATCTTAAGTCACTATTTAAATCTAACTTAAACTTACGGAAACATATTAATTATATATTATATTATAATATTACTACCCTTGAGTGGGCTAGATTCTCTTTTAATTTATGACCTCTACTCTAACATTTTAAATTATAACTTATTATAAAAAATTGCAATTATAAAAAGAGTTAAATTTAATTATTTAATGAATATTTTGTATTTCGTATTTAATTTTTTTAATCTTAATTTTTAAAATTCATCTAAACATTTTAATTTAAACAATTTTACTGCTAAATGATTAGTGGCGAAATACCTAAAAAGCTTTTAATAAAATTACTTTTGAAAAAATAACGATAAAGTAATTATTTTTGGTTCCTATTAAAAAAAAAAAGTAATTATTTATGGGTTTTTATCCTCTGAAATGCGTGACGTGTGAAGGCTGACTTCATCTTGAAAACATCAGCAGCCCACGCGCTTGCAAGAATAAACAAAAGTTATTGCGGCGGAGATAAAGTTAGTGGACATTACTTTACAAAGATCTTCCCCTGGCCCCACAATCCACGTATACATCCCACACAGTTTTTTCAAATTTTAATTTTTATAATTATTTTTTTTTTTCAAATTTTCAATTGGTTGGCTCTATTGCTTAGGGGTGTGAATGTCACTTGAGGAACCGCTGGACCCAATTAGGCTAACCTGAACCGACTCATATTTTATTTGATATTACTTGAGCGGGTCTCTAACCCGACTAAATAACGGGTTTATTAATTAGTGTCAATCCGTTTGAAATTTCTCAAAATCTAGCCAGTAGTCGTCCACTTAGCCTTCTTCGCTCACTCAGCCTAAAGCCCTCTAGCGACCAGCTCCATGTCCTTCTGGCCAATATAGACGCCAACAGCAATGGCACTATCGAGTTCAACAAACTTGTCCAGGCCATCTTGCCCGATATGAACACCAAATTCCCTATTTGGCTAATAACTGGCGCACGACATCAGCAAGCATGAACAAAAAGAAGAAATTCACAAAAAAGGAAATAGCAATGAAATAGAAAATGGTGAACAAAAAATTTTAGATTTGCTATGCAGAGAAAAGAAGAGAAGAGGAAAATGCAGAAATAGAAAATAGCCTATATATACTACATCCACATAATTCTTTCATTAATTTTTGCCATCACCTCTTCCTACCAAAATCATCTTGCAACAACTACCATAAATTAAATTCCTTAACAATTGTCCACCATTAGTATAACCACATTCCTTTCCAAAATCAGAGTCGGAGTTGAGCCTCCAAGCTGAGAGTAAAGCCAAAAAGTAGAGCTTTTTTAAGTTTGCCATGTAGAGAAGAGAAGAGAAGAGGCTAGACGCCTCTATTAGACGCCTCCGTTTATAGATCTACTTCTCTGCCTTTAGCGTAGCGTTGCTCAAGCTAGACGCTGTCGTTTACAGATTAGTTGCTACCTTCGCCGCCTCTGCTATTGGTGCTGGGCAGGTCGAGGCTTGGAGATGCCTCACCTCCTCAGCTCGAGATCTTCTCCTCCTTCAATCCCAAAACCACTTCTCTCTCTTCCACTCCCATAGTATGTAAATCTTTGAATGATTTGAATCAATTTATGTTTCTGGAAGCATGGATAATGACCATGGTTTTAAAGTCGGGTCATGCGGGTTCGACCCGGTTTGCTTTTGTTCGGGTCGAGTCGGGTTTAAAACCGGCTGTACAATGCCGGGTTGCAGGCCTACTATTGCCACCGTAGAGGTCCTGCTAGAGGCTCCAACTGCTGTATTTCATTTAATTGTTTTTTTTTATAAATATATATATAATTCTTTTGTATGTAATTTTTTAAAGAAATGATATGTATAATCTTGAGTATATAAGTACTGTGTAATTACTTTAAAAATATTTTACAAATACAAGATCTACATGAAAAATAAATTAATTTTTTAATAATAAACCTTACTTTCAAAATGACTGTACAGTACTTGTACACTATACAATTATATATAGTATTATTTATTTTTTAACACTTTAAATATTTTTAAAAAATTAGAATATTATTAAAAAAATATTTTCTTAATTATTAAGTAAAACATATTAAAAAAATTCAAGCGAGAGCCAAGATAGCCATTTCGTGAATTGGACTATTCTGTCAGTAGATTTTTATCATGCTTATACATTCTCTGTCGTAAATAAATATATATTATATTGATGAAAATATGCAAATTTAATTAATTATATATGTAACATTTCCGAGCATTGACTCGGTCTCAAATATGCTTCTAAGTGTAGAAATGTCAAGTTATATCAAGAATAATTCTAGAATCATATTCTACATAGATAAAGGATTTTCAAAACATTTGTGAAATTTTTGCTATAAAAATTGTATTGACTATGAGAGATGAAAAATAAAATAAAATACACTGTGAGAAATCTGAAGATGAATTAAGGAAAAAAAGTATGAATGTAATTTCTACAAAAATTAAGTCCGAGCTGGAATTAAAGTTTCTAATAAAAAAGACAAATAAAGAAACACTTGGATTGGGTATGAGATTCATTTTGTTTCAGTTCCTAAATAATTTTCTCGATTAACAGTCCAATTAAAGCATTGATAACAGAAGCTAAAAAGTTATGCTTAAGTTTTATAATATTTTCCTAAAGGATTCTATATTTTACTAGCTAAACACATATTAACAATCAACTAAGAGAAGCCTTGATAATTTTCAAGTTTTTGTTGTGCCTTACGTCAACAACAAATCAAGAACAAGAGTTGTAATCTATTTTCAACTCAAATCCAACTAGTAATATAGTGAAATCATCATTTATCAATAAAATATTGCATTTAACTAGAATTTAAAATAAATTAAATTTCATTCCATAACCCAAGTTTCATAAATTAGCTGCATATGATATTTCTAGCAATAAAAATTAATTTATGTAAAGCCATAAAAAAAACCTGAGAGATAAATAACCCCAAAATAAAAATGAACCGAAAGCAAAAAAATAAACGAAGAAGAACACCGCAGCCAAGAACTACAGCTAAAATCGAAAGAGCAATGCTACATACAGTCATGGAATTGCAAATGCCGTGCAATCGTTTTGAAAAAGAGTGAGGTCCATGATTAAAAAGTTAATTTTTTTTTTTCATGTGAGTCTCATATTAATTCATTTTTTTAAAAACGGCTGCACGCCGTTTGCACAACCACGACTACAAATATCATTTCTCAAACCGAAATAAAAATGTAAGGAAAAAAATGAAGCTGACGTCCAAATCCATGCCCAGAATAATGAAAATTTCAGAACTTAAAAAATACTCCAAAAAAAAAAAAAAAAACAGATTGAAGACGCCGCCTGAAACGAAACTAAGAAAAAACTAAAACTGAGACAGATACCAGCGTCCAACAAAAAAAAAAAACTGAAACGAAAAAAGGTCTCCTTCCCAAAGAATAAAAAACTAAAACTGAAAATAAAGTCTAGGAGAGGAAAACACTGTCCTCCCAAAAACTAAAAAACTAAAAACCAGCAAAAAAGAGAGAGTTTGGAAACCGAGCAAGAAAAGTAAAAACCGAGAGAGCCTCCAGCCCATCTAAACCCAGTAAATAAAACAAAAAAAAGTGAATAATAATGAAAATCCCTTGAGTCCGTGCATCTTGATCTGCTGTGAGGTCCCAGATCGTGCTCCTTTGTGTCGGGCGAGTGCCCCTTTCCTTCCATTCCGTGCTGTCTGCCCCTTTGATTCCAGTCCGTAGCTTCAGTGGCCAGCCAGCCCCAGCATTAAGGCCAAACCGTTCTCTGCACCTTGCGTGCACTTGGCAGTGCTCTTCTTTTTGCTTTTTTTCGTAGCTTCACGCTGTGCCTTCTCGTGATTGACTGGTTCCTACTCGTACGTGCCGTAGCCTACTTGTTGCTACTTTTCATCCCAGCCAATGTCTCTAGGTGCGCTCTTTGAGATTTTCAGCTATTTTTCTTCTCTTCCATAAATACTCTGCATCATAATTTAAATATTTACTATTTTAAAGACAATATAAAATTTTTGTGTTCAAAATATTAACATCAATCAATTGGGAGTCTAATATTAGTATTTGCTGCATTATTAAGTGTTTAACTCTTTTTTTGATAAACTAAATTACTCACTTAAGAAACTTAGTTATGTAATTCTAACACTTTATCAACCACCATTTGTGGGTTGGTTTGTGTCAATAAGTTGGTCCAATCCTAGTAATATTCAATAATAGAGTAAAGTATAGAGTCAAAATTTGAATTTGACCCCTATTCTAATATTATATAAAATTGTTACTAATCTTAAAAATTTAAATAGATAGAAAATAATAAATTTAATAATTACTTATATCCTTAATAGTAATTATAGACAGAATCATTACATCTCCTCAGGCTTTGTAAATTAAGTGGCAATCAAATGATCCGTGGAAGCCAGAATTTGTGTCTGTTGTCTACTTTTGATTTCTACTCTAATTCTTTTGTACATGTGTGTTTATATCCACGTGATATGATTGGTAACTGGGTGGCTCATAATATTACAAAAAGTGCTATAAATATAAAGAGATTATACAAAAATAAATTATAAATTGATATAGTTTCATAAGATCTGTTAGATTTATTTTATAATAAAAATAATTTTATAATTTAATATATCACATCAAGTTATATTAATTTATAATTTATTTTTATATAATCTTTTTATACCTAAAATATTTTCTCAAAATAGTATACTCATTCAAACTGGCAAAGTGATACGATTATGCATGAAGCAACGCCACGTAGGAGCATAAGGTCTACTCGACCGAACATGCAGCTGACCAACTATGTAGCTTGAATTGGCAAGCTGATTCTCCAATATTTTATTTCCATGTTTGGGTGCTATTTTATTTCCTTTTTAGCTACTCTTTCCTTGCGCTAGATCATTTTATTTCCTTGTTGGTATTCTTTCTTCATTCAACTATTATTTCCTTTGATGTAATTGATTTATAACAAACCATGGAACTTGTTGGAGATTTTAGGCAATTAGTTATCAGTAAAATATTGGTCTTCTCAATATCGTGAATTAAGAGAAGGTGTTGGGGACCTCGGTCAAGTCTCCAAATACTAAGGGTCCGATTCTGGCCTTGTTGCTCCTCTAGTGACCGATGGGACTCCATTGCTTGGTGTAGATCACGTGTAGCCCAATGAGAGCTTGGGTGCAGTGAGGCTAGGGTTCAATGGTGGGAGTATAGATGGTGTTTGGGTTAGGTGATCAAGGTTTGGGTGATGATGGTGCACGGCTAGTGACCCTTGGTGTGCTAGGCGTCACTTGTGTGCTATGGTTGGATGACGGGTGTTCTTGGCAAGGGTTTAGAAATGAGTGAATGAGGCTAGTTTTGATGAGGGTTTCGGCCAAGGCTTGTGAGGGTGGGTTCAGCTAGGGCAAAGGTGGCTTGTGAAATCCTAAAAGTTAAGAATTGTAAAATTTCTAAAAAATAGGATTTGAGATCTAGAGATCTAGAAATGTAAGGGTTGGCCGAAAATGGGTAGGATGGCTAGGGAAAATGTGTTTTGGATGGAAGATGGAATTTGAGCGAGTCGATTACGCAAATTGACCAATCAAATGATAGACGGAAAATTGGAAGTGAGAGATTATAGGATCTAGGGTTTCGGCCAAGCCAAGGAGGCTATGGCCGAATTGCTCAATGTGAGATCTAGGATTTTTTGGTTCTTTCTTGGCTATGGGAATTGATAGGGGTGTGTATGGCTTGATGAGAGGCTAGGGTTTTGTGATTTGAGGTAATTGAAGGTGATAGAAAAGGCAAAGGGAAGGGTTGGCCGAAATTGATATGTGAGAGATGAGATTATTCAAATAACTTTAATGAGATCTCATGAACATGTGAGGAATCACATGCAAACAATAGATCTAACACAAAACACTACAAATATGAATTCCTCAATGGGAGATTCGGCCTCCACACTCCAATCAATTAACATCGATTCACTAATTGCACGGTGAGGAAATAAAAACAACAAAGGAACCAAACAACTCTTGATTCACGAATTACACAAGAAATTGAAAGGAAAGCTCAATATATTAAAGATAGAATGAACCAACACTGATTCACTAATTGCACGGTGAGGATCCTCTCCTTGGGGATTCACGAATTGCACCCCAAAATAACCCAAGTGCATGTGCACCGAAAATCACAATCCTCCAACCCTATGGCCGGCCACTCTATAGTCAAAATGTCAAAAGATGCCAAAAGATCCTACTGAAATGTCTAAGGGTCCTATTTATAGAGTTTACAAAGTGGAAACTCCAAAAGGTCCCTAAGCAAAATAAAATAAAATGTATTAACAAATGAAATAATAATTAATAAAGTCTTTTTAATAAAATAAATAAAAAATAATAAAAATGATAATTTAGCCATGGTGGCTGTGGCATACATGGCCCATGATGAGCTAAGGTGGTGCATGGTCCACAGCTAGGCTAGTCATGGTCTGGTCTGCAACTCACTGCATAGTGTGGCATAGTGCCACGCGTTGGTCTGGTGGTGGGCACGGCATGGTTCTGTGCATGGCCAGCTGATGGTGGGCATGGCATGGTGCCAAGCCTAGGCCTGATGGTGGACACAGGGTGATGCCGTGTTGCTGCTGTGGTGCCCAATCAAGTGGCTTGGGTAGTGGTCTTGCGTGGCCCAGGCTGGTGGCCTGGGTGATGAGCATGCATGGCCCAAGCTGAAAGTCTGGGCTATGGGGCCGCAAGGTACGGGTTGGAGCCGTGCGCTAGATGGCGTGCCTGTGGGAGCATGCCACTAGCCTCGCCTGCAAGGCACGAGCTGGAGCCGTGCGCTGCATGGCGTGCCCCCACAGGCATGCCACTAACCTTGCCTGCAAGGCACGGGTTGGTGTCATGCCCTGGATGGCGTGCATGTAAGGGCACGCCACTAGCATCGCTAAGTGATGCGGGGGCACACATGCATGCGCATAGATGCACGCTCAAGGGCACGCGCAAGCCTGTGCACATGGTCTGTGCACGGCCAGTAGCATCCATGGTCACCCGCTGCGTGTCATGGTTTGAGCCAAGGCATGCAAGCAGGCTAGCCATGTGACTGTCCTGACCCTCCATGAGACCCTCCATGAGTTATGTTGAGGTGTGGTCCTGGGTAAATCTCTTGGGGGCTGTGACATTCTCCCTCCCTTTAGGCACATCCTTGTCCTCAAAGATCAAATTTGGATAGCTCGACACTATGTCATCATAATCCTCCTAAGATGCCTCCTCCCTCGGCACCCCTTGCCATTGGATCAATACTTGCCATACCTTCTTCCTTGTCCTCCCTCGGGTCACTATCCTATATTCAAGAACCGCTCTCAGTTGTAAGTGCATCCTTCCCTCATCATCAAAGTTAGGAAGCTCTTCTACAATAAGGCTTGGGTCCCCAATCCTCTTCTTCAACAAAGTCACATGAAATACCCGGTAGAGTTTAGATGATGGGGGAAGTTCCAATCTATAAGCTACCTCCCCCAACTTTTTCAACACTTTAAAAGGCCCATAATACTTTTTGGAGAGTTTCATAGTCATCTTCTTTCTCAAGGTCTTTTGTCCAAATGATTGTAGTTTTAAGTAGACATAGTCACCTACCTCAAATACAACCACCTGTCTTCCTTCATCATAATACTTCTTCATTCTCTCTTGAGCTCTCTTAAGCTCCTTCTTGACCTTGACCAAGATCTCATCTCTAGTCATCAATTCTTTCTCAACTTCATTATTTCTAACCGTTCCATGCTCATAGTTTACCAACATGGGTGGTAACCTCCTATAGACTACTTCAAATGGGCTTCTTTGAATTGATGTATGAAATGAAGTATTATACCAATACTCAGCCCACATGAGGTACTCTTCCCATCTCTTTTGTTTCTCATGGCAATAGCATCTCAAATATTGTTCAAGTATTCGATTGATAACTTCAGTTTGTCCATCGGTTTGAGGATGATATGAAGAACTAGCTTTCAACTTACTTCCTTGTAACTCAAACAATTCCTTCCAAAACGTGCTCATGAATACTGTATCCCAATCCGACACAATACTTTTAGGGAACCCATGTAACTTCACTACATTATCAATGAAGGCTTTGGCCACACTCTTGGCCATATATGGATGCTTGAGAGGAATGAAGTGTGCATACTTACTAAGTCGATCAGCAACCACAAAAGATCACTTCATAACCCCCATTTGTAGGTAAACCTTCAATGAAATCCATTGACAATTCCTCCAAAATCTTGTTGGGAATTGGCAATGGTTGCAACAACCCGGATGGTGGCCTTGTGTCATACTTGGATTTTTGACATATATCACACTCGGCTACCATCTTCTTCACTTCTTTCTTGAGCTAATCCCAATAGAAAAAATGTTTCAACCTAATATAGGTTCTTAGCCTCCCGTAGTGGCCCCCTTCCTTACTATTATGGAAGTGGTCAAGAATCTCTCTCCTCAAATTCGGCACATTAGCGACATAGACATATCCCTTGTAATAGATGAGACCATCTCTTACTTTGAAACCGACCACTCATCCACCTTGGGTATCAAGTAGCTCAATAATTTCCAAGGCCCGTGCATCAATGCTTGTGGCCTCTCTAATCTTGTCCCAAACTCTCCATTCGGCCCCACTCAAGGCCATCAACATGGGATCATCTTCTTCATAAGTAGTCCACAACAAGTAGTTCCCCTCGAATATCAAAGCCGCACAATGCTTCTCTTCCTTGGGTACCAAAGCTGTCCACATATGCTTCTTGGTCCCAAGCTTGAATTCCATTGTCATCTTCTTATAATCATTTATCACTCTCCCCACGCTTTTAAGCCAAGCATTGCCCAATACAATCTCAAGACTTCCAAGTGCCAAGACATGAAGATCGGCTACAATCCTCACACCTTGTATTTTCATCTTCACTTCCTTGACAAGTTCTTCACATCTCAACTTGTTCCCATTTGAACCTTTCATCTCAAATGGCTCTATGGCACACGGTCTCAACCCAATATTGATGACGATATTGGAGTTTATAAAGTTATGGGTGGATCCACTATCCACCAATAGAGTCACCTCAGATTTACCTACCCATGCCATAACTCTCATTGATGTGGATCTAGGTACACCTGAAATGGCATTCAATGACAATTCGGCCTCCTCTAGTGACTCACTAGATTTGGCTCCCTCTTGCTCCGACTCCTCACTAGTTGTCTCAACATGTCCCTCATCTTCTACTTCATTGGTTTCATCCTCAAGCAACACATATGCTTGCCTGGCCATACACTTGTGCTCTTTGCTCCATTTGTCACCACACTTGAAACAAAGACCCTTCTTTATTCTCTCTTGGACCTCTTCTCTAGACAACTTCTTCACTTCATATGGCTTTAGTTTTGATGCACTCGCTTCTCCCTTCTTGCCTTTCCAAGGAACTTTGGTTTGCAAACGTTTGGAAACTTTGCTCCCCATGTCCTTAGAATGACGCTTCTCAATATGAGTGCTCTCCTCAAGTATCTCTGTCATTCTCATAACTTCTTACAAACTCCTTGGTTGCTTCAACTTTATCTCCTTGGCAAGCCAAGGTTTCAACCCATCTACAAAAGTACCAATTAGTGCCTCTTCGGACCAACCCTTAACCAAGGTTTGGAGTTGCCGAAATTCATCAATAAAGTGGTGTACTTTTCCCTCTTGTTTCAACTTGGCTAATTGTCCATGATGGTTGACAATTGGTGAAGGCCCAAATTGCATAAAAAATTCTTTCTCAAAGGTCGTCCACCCTAGGCGCTTCCTCTCTTTGTCATATTGATCCCGAAGCCAATGCCACCATTTACTTGCTCTTCATTCAAGATAAAAACATGCCGTAGACATTCTTTCTTTTCTTGGAACATCATACACACAAAAATAATGATCCACCTTGTCCAACCACTCATATGGATCCCCCCATTGAACTTAGGGAAGTCCACCTGGTCTCTTAGGTCCCCGGTCATAAGTCTGGTTTCCAACTCTCTCATCATAATGGTGACCATCACCATTTCTTCTACCATGATGTCCTCCATCTCTCTCATGGTCATGGTGTCTTCTCTCATACCGGTTATCATAGCCCAAAGGCCTCTCCTTCATGCTCATACTCGGCCTCATGATAATTCTCATGCCTTGGAATCTCATACCTCACTCCTTGGTATTCTCCTCTCATGCTTGGGGTTCTAGTATGATTCCCCGCATTGTGGATCCATCTTTCAACGGCCACGTGGTCGTTCTCAACACGACCTCCTCTTGTCAATTCAACTCTAGGTGGCTCATGCATAGATTCGGTCACACTTGTTTTCACACTATCGACAAAAGTACCATGCCTTTGTCCATTAGTCTCGTGGCGTTGCCCTTGGTCTTCAACAAGTCTTCTCTCCAATCTTTCTATGCTCTCATGGGTCTCTCTCTGCATGGTATCCATGGCTCTTCTATTCTCAATACTATCCTGAGTAGTGGCATTCAAGGCCATCCTTAGTTCGGCCATGTTAGTGTTGACCTCACCAAGAATGTCCATGATTTTGGAAGTATGCCCTTTAAGCATCTCTAGGCGTTCCCGGTTAGAACTCCCCTCTCCTTCGGTTTCTACATTCATCCCAAGCATGGTGCTTGCAAACTAGCTTCTCAAACAACTTGCAAACTGACTTGCAAACTAAAAATTTTCTATTTGGTGAAACTTGAACAGCAACTTGAACACTCTTTGGACGGAAGAAAAGTTCTCAAAGGTCCAACCTTGATTTGCCCACCTTTGTGGATGGACAACCCCTCTTGCACAAGCACAAGTCCTACCACGGGTCCTCCACCTTCAAGGGTGGCCGACCCCTTCAAGTAACACTACTCTGACTTCCTCCTCAACCCCCGAATTACAATTTTCAGATTCACAATAATCTAAAAAATAAACAATGTCGAGGTCCTCTGTGGACCTCCCAATCAAATTTACAAGGGTTGAGTTAACGCGTCGTTTACCTCTTGGAGAAGTGAGAACTTCTCAAAAATTCTACCAAGCAAAATTCTCGTGATGAGACTCTCAATGAAAGCACCAATTTAGTGTTGGGGACCTCGTTCAAGCCTCCAAACACTAAAGATCCGATCCTCGCCTTGTTGCTCCACTAATGATCGATGAGACTCCTTTGTTTGGTGTAGATCACATGTAGCCCAATGGGAGCTTGAGTGAAGTGAGGCTAGGGTTCAATGGATAGTGTTTGGGCTAGGTAATTAAGGTTTGGGTGATGATGGTGCACGGCTAGTGACCCTTGGTGTGCTAGGCGCCACTTGTGTGCTATGGTTAGATGAAGGGTGTTCTTAGCTAGGGTTTAGAAGTGAGTGAGTGAGGCTAGTTTTGATGAGGGCTTTGGCCAAGGCTTGTGAGGGTGGGTTCGGCTAGGGCAAAGGTGGCTTGTGAAATCCTAAAAGTTAAGAATTGTGAAATTCTTAAAAAATAGGATTTGAGATCTAGAGATCTAGAAATGTAAGGGTTGGCCAAAAATGGGTAGGATGGCTAGAGAAAATGTGTTTTGGCAGGAAGATGAAATTTGAGTGAGCCATCAAGGAAATTGACCAATCAAATGATGGAGGAAAAATTGGAAGTGAGAAATTATAGGATCTAGGGTTTCGGCCAAGCCAAGGAGGCTATGGCTGAATTGCTCAATGTGAGATCTAGGGTTTTTTGGGTCTTTCTTGGCTATGGGAATTGATGGGGGGCGTGTATGGCTTGATGGGAGGTTATGATTTTGTGATTTGAGGCAATTGAAAGTGATGGAAAAGGCAAAGGGAAACGTTGGCCGAAATTGATATGTAGGATATGAGATTCTTCAAATAACTTTAATGAGATCTCATGAGCATGTGAGGAATCACATGCAAACAATAGATCTAACACAAAACACCACAAATCCGAATTCCTCAATGGGAGATTCGGGCTCCATACTCCAATCAATCAACAAAATCCACAAGAACACCAAATTGAGAAAATAAAAACAACAAAGGAACCAAACAACTCTTGATTCACGAATTGCACAAGAAATTGAAAGGAAAGCTCAATATATTAAAGATAGAATGAACCAACACCGATTCACTAATTGCACGGTGAGGATCCTCTCCTTGGGGATTCACGAATTGCACCCCAAAATAGCCCAAGTGCATGTGCATCGAAAATCACAATCCTCCAACCCTATGGCCGGCCACTCTATAGTTAATATGTCAAAAGATGTCAAAAGATTGTAATGAAATATCTAAGGGTCCTATTTATAGAGTTTACAAAGTAGAAACCCCCAAAAGGTCCTTAGGCAAAATAAAACAAAATAAATAAACAAATGAAATAATAATTAATAAAGCCTTTTTAATAAAATAAATAAAAATAATAAAAATGATAATTTAGCCATGGTGGTCATGGCATGCATGGCCCATGGTGGGCTAAGGTAGTGCATGGTCCACGGCTAGGCTAGTTATGGTCTGGTCCGCGGCTTGCTGCATGGCATGGCATGGTGCCACACGTTGGTCTGGTGGTGGGCACGACATGGCGTTGTGCATGGCCTGCTGACAGTGGGCATGACATGGTGCCAAACCTAGGCGTGATGGTGGGCACAGGGTGATGCCATGCTGCTACTGTGGTTCCTAGTCAAGTGGCTTGGGCGGTGGATTCTTGTAAAATTGATGCTATGCTTCATTGGCCTCAATCCAAAAATATCACTGCACTACGGGGATCTCTCGGTCTCACAAGATACTATCGCAAATTTGTGCGCAATTAAAGCATCATTGCATGACCATTGACCTAGTTATTATGGAAATGACAATTTGTATATAGTGACAAGGCTGATCGTACTTTTACTGCCTTGAAGACCGCTATGACGACTACCCCTATTTTGGCTCTTCCTAATTTTTTTGAAGATTTCATGATAGAAACAGATGCTTCTGGTTTGGGCATGGGTGCGGTGCTCTCCCAAAGCGTTAGGCCGATTGCTTTCCTTAGCAAAGCCATTAGACCAGCAAACAAATCTTGGTCAACCTATGAGAAGGAGATGCTTGCGGTTTTGGAAGCTATCAAATCTTGGCGACCCTATTTATTGGGAAGAAGATTCAAAATTTGTATAGACCAAAAAAGCCTTCGTTATCTCTTGGAACAACGTATCATCACCCTAGAGCAACAAAAGTGGGTCGCTAAATTTTTGAGATTTGATTATGAGATCATCTACAAACCCGGTAGGGAAAATGGAGTGGCAAACGCACTATCCCGTAACGGCTTAGTGTGTCTGCCATCTCTAGACCAATATGGGAGATTTGGGATGATTTACGGGAAGCTACAAAAACGGACGCCGTTTTGGGTCCTTTGGAATGCCAATTGCATGTAGACCCATTATCTATTGCTGGGCATAGTTTGAAAAATGGGTGCATCATGCAGGAGGGTCGCATCTTAGTTCCTGAGGTTCCAACCATTAAAGAGGCTCTTCAGCGTGAATTTCATGAAAGTGCCGTGGGTGGGCATTCGGGCGTTCTTCGTACTTATAAGCGGCTTTCCTTGCTTTTTCATTGGCGGGGCATGAAAAAAGACGTTCAGCTTCATATCCAACAGTGCGACTCTTGCCAACGGAACAAATATGACACACGACATCCAACCAGCCTGTTAGAGCCATTGCCAATTCTATTAGGGGTGTGAATTGATGTGTCCATGGATTTTATCAGTGGCCTCCCTAAATCAGCTGGTAAGAATTCCATTTTCGTGGTTGTTGATCGGCTCACCAAATTTGCCCACCTTGTTGCATTGGCCCATCCTTATACAGCTCGAGACGTTGCTGAAGCATTCATCCGGAATGTGGTCAAACTCCATGGTCTTCCATCTTCCATTATGAGTAATCGTGACCGCATCTTTATGAGCCATTTTTGGCACGAGCCCTTCCTTTTACAGGGCACAATGATGCGCAATAGCTCTGCCTATTACCCAAAAACTGACAGCCAAACCGAAGTTGTAAACCGTTGTTTAGAGCAGTATCTTTGTTGTACATGCGACACTGAAGAGCTAGGAAGCTTTTCTCGCATGGGCCGAATTCTCCTATAACACCTCCTTTCATAGCTCTATCTAGATGACCCCATTTGAAGCCCTTTATGGCAGCCCTCCTCCCATTCTGAATGCTTACATGCTAGGTTCCACTGCAGTAGCTGAAGTTGATAGTGCTCTTATTGCTTGTGACGGCATTCTCTGTCAACTCAAGACAAATTTGGCTATTGCTCCCAACCGGATGAAACAACAAGCTGATAAGGTCTTCGGGATGAAGTCTTTGCAGTTGGTGATTAGGTCTATTTGAAATTGCAACCCTACCATCAACACTCTATTCTTAAGTGTCCCTACCAGAAGCTTGTAAGCAAATATTTCAGGCCCTATCAAGTTTTGGAGCTCATCGGCACCTTAGATTATCGCCTCTAATTGCCTCCTTATGCTAAAATCCATTGTCTTTCATGTGTCCCTTTTAAAGCATCGTCTTGGGGATACCAAAGTTGTCTAGCCCACTCTGCCCCCTTATACTGAGGACAGATTACCCTTGCTATAACCTAAAGCGGTCTTAGGTTCACAATGGGTCCAAAGTGCTAGTGAGAGGGTGAAGGAGGTGTTGATTTGTTGGAATATTTTACCAGCTGAAGATGCCACCTGCGAACCACTTCCAACTATTAAGGAGCGGTTTCCTACCTTCAACCTTGAGGACAAGGTTCTTCTCGCAGGCGGGGCGAATGATATGATTACGCATGAAGCAACACCACGTAGGAGCATGAGGGCTACTCAACTGTACGTGCAGCTGACCAAATATGTAGCTTGAATTGGCAAGCTGATTCTCCAATATTTCATTTCCATGTTTGGGTGGTATTTTATTTCCTTGTTAGCTGCTCTTTCCTTGCGCTAGATCATTTTATTTCCTTGTTGGTATTCATTCTTTATTCAACTGTTGAATCCTTTGATATAATCGGTTTATAGCAAACCATGGAACTTGTTGGAATTTTTAGGCAATCAGTTATCAATAAAATATTAGTCTTCTCAATACCGTGAATTGAGAGAAGGTGTTGGGAAACTTGGTCAAGTCCCCAAAAACTAAGGTTGTCTACGTCTTGGTTCTCCTTGAATTGACTGAATGCCTAAGCCCTCTTGCTTGGTTCTTGTGCAATAATGGCAATGATGGCAATTTTGATGAAGTGAGGTTAAGTGTTTAGGGCTAGTTTGATGTATGGAAATTATGAAAAGGATGAATGAAGTGATAGGACTCCAAAGCAAGTGATGGGACGCATGGCTAGAGGGAATGCACTAGGGTTGGCGCCACCTTGGTGGGCGGTTATGGTTTGGGCGTGTAGGGAGGCTAGGGCTTGGATGGAAGCAGGTTTTCCAAATTGTAGGAGAGAATCTTGGAGATGAGGGGTTCGGTTATGGCAAGATGGAATGGATGGATAAGGTGATTGAGTAATTTTAGGATGACTCCAAGAATTTAGGGATTAAACTTGGTGAGTAAGACCAATCACAAAAAATGAAGGGAAATGGATAAGGATAGGCACTTAGGGATCCTAAAGTTTAGGAATTCCCTATATAGATAGTGATGGGCGGTTAGGGCTTATAGAAAATGGAAGAAGGGTGCTTTGGGAAGTGTTGGCCAAAAATGACAAGTGGGTGGGCAATGTAGTGGCCGAATATGGAAACTATAGAAAACAAGGTGATAGGTATGTGGTGCTTGGGGAATGGATTAATGCAAGAAAAATGATAAACACTATAGAAGGATATGAAGAACACGCATGAACAATATGAAGAACATGATGAACACTCAAGAACACAATGAACATCTCAACACCAATTCAAGCAATACACCAAGATGAAAGGAAACCTCATAAATTGATAAATTGAATCACACATATTCAATGAATTGCAAGGTGATGATTCTCTTCTTGGGATCTACGAATTTCACCCAAAAAGTTCAAGTGCAAAGACACCGAAAATGATCTCCTAAACAAATAATTTTCCCCTAGGGTAAATGCCAAAAGATATAAATGAAATGACTAAGGGTCTTATTTATAGAGCTTACAAGTTGGAAACCTCCAAAAGATTCCTACCAAGATAAATTAAATAAATAAATAAACTAAAAGTAACAACATAATGATGAACGGGCCATGGTAGCCCGTGGCATGCTACGGCCCTTGGATAGGCCATTGTGACTCATGGTGTGTACAGCATGGTGCCGTGCATGGCTTGATGGTTGGCATGGCTTGGGGCCGTGCATGGCTTGTTGCTGGGCGTGACATGGTGCCACGCATAGGTCTGCTAAATGGCACGGCTGCAGGCATGGCATGGTGCCATGCGTTAGTCTAGTGGTGGGCACGGTATGGCACTATGTGTGGCCTGCTAATGATGGCATGGCATGATGCCAAACTTAGGTCTGATGGTGAGCACAGGGTGGTGCCGTGCTATTGCTGTCAGGCCCAATTAAATGGCTTAAGCGGTGATCCGACATGGCCAGGGCTGGTGGCCTGGGCGATGGGCATGCATGACCCAAGCTAACGATTTGGGTACTGGGGCTGCAAAGCACGAGCTAGAGCCGTGCACTGGATGGCATGCTACTAGTCTTGCCTGCAAGGCACGGGTTGGAGCTGTGTGCTGGATAGTGTGCCTGTGAGGGCACGCCACTAACCTCGCTAGGGTGGTACCGTGCTACTGCTATGAGGCCTAGTCAAGTGGCTTAAGCGGTGATCCTACATGGCCCAAGCGATTGGCATGCATAATCCAAGCTGACGGTCTGGGTGCTGGGGCTGCAAAGCATGAGCTAGAGCCGTGCACTAGATGGCATGCCACTAACCTTGCCTGCAAGGCACGGGCTGGAGCCGTGCGCTGGATAGTGTACCTATGAGGGTATGCCACTAACCTCGCTGAGTGGTGTTGGGGCACACAGGCGCTTGTGCAAGGGAATGCGCATACCTGCACGCAAGGACTGCTCGTAGCTAATACCCTCTATGGATGCTTGCTGCGTGTCAAGGCCTGAGTCAAGACATGCATGCAGGCTAATCATGTAACTGTTCTGACTCTTCAAAAGCTGTGTTGAAATGTGGTCCCAAATAATCCTCCTAAGAATTGTGATAGAAGATCTCTCTACAGCGTGAGCAGAGAATTCTGGTACTTGTACCTATCACAAAGATATTCACCAATAGGAGTATTGAAGTAGATAATTCAAATACGTAATTGCGTAGCTAGCGGGCCCTCATGTTGCCTATAGGCCTAGTTTTTGGTTCCCGTGCATCGGTGCATGCTGGAAATTTCCATGAGGTTTCCTCAAGTAAAAATAAAAAAATAAAAGACTTGAGCTCCTACACACACGTTATAATAGGATGTGATCTTGCGCTGACAATGTTACCAAAATAAATAACAACTGCAAAGATGATGTAGTTTTTTTTTTAAAGGAATATAAAGATGTGAGAAGTTAGTTATATAAAATATTGAATTGTTCATAAAAATAATTAAGCAGTGAAATCAAATTGAAATAAAAATAATAATTTCATTTTTGGGTATAAACTCTTCAATAATTTCTGATATAATCAGCATATTTTTTTTCTAATTATAAATTTTATTAATCAGCTTTTTCATCATCCTAATTTCCTAGTCCTTGAATCCTTGATGATGTATATAGGATCAAAATGATTCATAAATAAGTGTCTTGGCTTGACCAAAATAAAAAATAAAAGAAAGAAAGAAAAGCGTCAGCGCCAGCATCATCAATTCATCAGCATCGATCATCACGACTTCATGATAATAATACGTTTCTAATCGCTAAAAGCACTAGCATTAATTTTTTCATACGTATTTTTAAAATTACCCTTTTTAAAAATTGATTTTTACATATAAAAAAAAATTCACACATTTGATTGGGCATCTTTGAACTAAATAATAATAAAATATTTTCTTTTTATATTTTACTTTTTTCTTAAAATTATTATTTTTTATATATTTTACAATTATTACCATATGTTCAAAAATATCAATTTCATATATTTAAATATTATTAATTTCATATATCAAAATGATCAATTTATCAATAAATATTAATATGTACTAAAAAATATTTTGTATCATCAACTTAATACAAATTTCATATATCAAAATATCTTAATACAAATTACACAAAGTTGATTTTAATGAATAGGAGAGAGAAAAAAAACATTAAAATTAATGTTTGGTAAGTAAAAAGTGATTCTTTAAACTTTTTAAAGAAAAATTCCCTATATATTCTCCTTTCAAAAAAAAAAATCCCTATATATTATATATGGAAAAGTTTAGTTACAAGTATATTTGTGTACTAATATGTATATTAATTTATTATGATTGGTTAAAAAGTAGATTTTATTGAAAACAATGCTAATTTAAATTTTAAGTATGAAAGAATTAGTATTGGTATGCAAATTAATACGCGACTATACTTGTACGTAGCAAAACTCATTTTATATATATAGAGTCTATACATCAGAAACTATTAACCCTATACTCATATCTGACGTTGCTATTATTTTATTTTATTTTCTTACCCGCTGAAACGTTTCACAGCTCCTGCTTTTTTCAGCCTTTTAAGTCCAACCTCTCATCCCTCTCTCTCTCTCTCTCTCTTATAAAACAGATGCCACAACAAAAAATACAAAGACAGAAGAAACATGAAAACCCCACGCACCCCCTCCCTATCAAATTACAAAGGAAGAGTCCACACCAACCATCTCTCTCTCTTTCTTGAATGGCCCAGCTTGACCAAAATTTATGTGGAAGAAAAACAAAGAAGGAAGGAAAGAATGAGAATGAAAACAAAGAGACAATAGATAGAAGTTTTCAAATGTCCTCCAACCAATCCAACTCTCTCGTAAAAACATGTTTCCATGATTACCCTTCTGCAACCCCCCAAAAAATCTCCATTTTTGTCACTGTAGTTCAAAAGAACATTATTTTTCACTGAGCTATGTGAGTTTTTTTTGGATTTCTTGTCTCGGTTAGAGTTTCACAAAGGAAATAGGGAAGGCAAGAAACTTCTTACCTTCTCTTTATCTCTCTTCTTTGTCTTTCTTGTTACTTTATCTCCTTCCGGTCTCATTTGCCCCTCCTCTCTTAATTATTTCTTATATGTCTCTCATTCTTTTTGTTATCTAGAGCACTCTCAATGGCTCTTGTAAAATGCATTTTCCTTCAAAATATAGAGAAATGTTCTTAAAATGCTACTCCATTGGATTTTGTAATTTAAAAACATTATACATTTTACTAAAGTGATCCCCCTACATGTAGAAGATTCTATTCATCAAATATAAACATTTTTAATTACTTTCTCTTTCCTCCTCATGTGATTTTTCATTTTCTCTTCATGTGTAAATATTTTAAAAATATTTGAAATGAATAAAAAATATAATATTTAAATGATATGAAGAAAAAATAGATAAGCTGATATATAATATATTGTAAAAATCAGTATATAAAATAGAAAAAATAGGTTTTGATGTTGTATTTTGAAGGATAGGATAGAGAAGCCATTGAGAGTACTCTCATCTCTCTTTCTATCTCTCTCTATCTCCTTTCTAAAATGTGCTTTATTACAAATTTGGGAGAAAATTTGAGGGAAATCACATAGAAGAGTGAAGGAAGGGAGGGGGAGCTGCGAAAGAGCGAAAAAATGGAAGGGAAATCGTCGTTTCATGCTTTGGATGGTACTTAGTTACAGAACCGGCTGATGAGTAGATTATTTCACATATAGGATATGATCTTGCTGACAATATTATCAAAATAAATAACAATTACAAAGATGATGAAGTTTTTTTTAAAGGAATATAAAGATGTGAGAAGTTACTTATATAAAATGAATTGTTCATAAAAATAATTAAGCAGTAAAATCAAATTGAAATAAAAAAATAATTTCGTTTTTGGGTATAAACTCTTCACTAATTGCTGATATAATTAGCATTTTTTTTCTAATTATAAATTTTATTAATCAACTTTTTCATCAGCCTAATTTCCTCGTCCTTGAAGATGTATATAGCATCAAAACGGTTCATAAATAAGTGCCTTGACTTGACCAAAAGAAAAAAGAAAAAAAAAAGCGTCACGCTAGCATCATCAGTTCATCAGCATCGATCATCATGACTTCATGATCATCTAAGCCGTGCCTTGACCACTTGCCATGGTTAAATAATATTTAATTCTTAGTTTGGCCCTTAAGCTTCTCTCCCATCGGTTCATTGTCATTATTTAATGCCACCTAATAATTGAAAATTAAAAAAAAACACACACACACACACAAAAACTCAGGTGAGAAGATCACACACAGCTAGCAGAGAAAGAAAACCATGGCAATGAGACAGGTGATGATCATGGACAAAGATGGGAAAGGGGTCTGGAAATTAGAGGATCCGAAAGAGGCAGAAGAAAAGGTGGAGGTTATGAAGCCGCAGAGGTTCAAGCAGCAGCCTAAAGCTGGAAGCGTTTTCCCTAAGAAAAGAAGGTTGGTTAAGAGCTTAATGCTTGAGTCCTTTGTGCAAGCCCTAGACAAAATTTTCCGTCGTCACAACCCCTAGTTAGCTACCTCTCCCTCTAGTGAAAAGCATCCTTCCACGGCTGCCCGCCCTCTTCGATCCGATCGAGGAATATTTTACTTCTAAGTTCTAAGGCCTGTACCTGAAATTTATTTGTAATTTACTTCAACACATATTGAATGCCTTGTTCTTCTTGTCGTTGTTATTATTATATAAATATATAGTGCTGTAGATTTTTTTACATATTTTCAGGATGTGATTTTTTTTTATATAAAATAACAGCACGAGACTTATATATTTAAAATTTATATAAATCATTAATAATATCTATAAAAAGAAACATGTAATAGAATATACATATGTCGGGTTATTAATAGTAAGCTAGTAATGGGGAGGAAAAATCCTATTACTTTATTTATGATGGTCATATATATGTTCGGATCACAAGACTAACAACTTACTTCCTAAATATATACATGTCGTTGGATTTAATGGTCCCATGCATGCACGTGTGCGTAATAACTACGGACATAGGTCAATCATCAAGAAACTAATTCCCAGATATCCATAATGGGCTACGTAGCTAGCTTACTGATAACCTCTATCCAAAGTTCTCCTCCTGAATATGTTCAAAAGCCAGCGCTAGCAGCAGCAAAGGTAGCATCATGATTCTTTCTGATCTCGTCGGGCGGCGGTGGTTAATCTGTACAGCCTGATCGTCGGCTTGTAGTACAAGAATTAACTAATACTCACACTAATTAGGGTGAAATTATCAAAATATTCAGATCTTGTCAACCAAAAGAAGGGAGGTCAGTTGGTTAAAAAAAAAAAAAAAAAAGGCAAAAAATTCTATTTTTGGCTTACTAATTAAGATTAGCTAGTATTTCATTCTACGTCGCTATAAAAAAAAATAAATATTTATAATAAATTATTTATGATAAAAATAATTATTTATGATAGATAATAAATTCATTTAAAAAAATAATCGCTTTTATAGAAATAATTGATAAAAAAAATAATAAGTTTCTTACAGTACATGTTAATTAGCTTAATTAGTTCATGCCATGTACTCAGCTAATTAATAAAACATTTAGGTGATGTTTTGATAATGAATTGAGATGTAAGTTAAAAATTAAATAAAATATTGTTAGAATATTAATTTTTAATATTATTATTATTTTTAAGATTTGAAAAAATTAAATTATTTATTATATTTTATATAAAAATTTAAAAAAAATTATAATAATTAAATAAAATAAATTAAGATGAACTCTCAATTCAAACAGTAACAATCAAAATAGGCTAGCTGGCTTATTAGAATAATCGGAAGCCAGCTTCAAAGTTTTCACCCTTGGCAAAGTAGGCTAGCTTGCTAATCAAAACATTAAGCAATCAATCAAAAGTCAATTTTTTTTCCTTTAAGTAGTTTGTTTTTGTTTGGTGGGAAGTTGTCAGTATATGGTACTGAATCCATATCTTTTTAGTACTTTGTAACTATTTGGTTTAGTTAAGAAATTGACGGTGACATGAAAAACAGTCTGTTGGAGTGAAAACACCAAAAGCACTCAGGTTTTAATTATAAGTTTTACATACTATATATTATTTTTATTTTTATTTATTTTTAATTTTTTTTAGTTTTATTTATCTTAAACTCATTTAATTTTTTTACTCATCATCTATATAACACATATTTGAAAAGAAAAAAAATAAAAAAAATTAAATATAAATATGTTGCATATTGTGTTGAAATGATGAATATAATTTTTCTTTAACCATGTCACTCATGCAAGAAATGTGCATTTAAGGAAACCAACATATATATTTTCCTCACCCTATAAATTGTGGTCCGCTGGTTCTAAGGAATTTTTATCCACTTAACTAGATTTGAAAGTTCCTATATTCCAAGAACTATCTATTTGTGTTGAATAATGATTATTTGTGATTAAACTTGACTTATTTTAATATAAAATTATTATTTTTTGCAATAAATACTAATAACAAATAAGTAATTTTCTTATAATAACTTTGTATCTCGTGGTTTTACCTAAAAGATACTTGAAAAACAACCCAACAACTTTGATCGAAACCACTTTTTATTGTCATAAATTATAAGATTTTAATAAAATTATCATAAAGATATATATAAATAAAATCAAAAGCTCAACAACAGAACACTGATTGGACTTGGCGTTTGGAGCATATATACATGTTAATTAATCTATGTTTATTTGTAAATCTTTCGGAGCATAAATATATATAATTATGAGTAAAATAATTCATTACCCTCATGTACGACACTTATTTTTATTTATTTTTAAAAATTGATTTTATTTTTTCTAAACTAATTAAGTTCTTCTACTCATTATCCATACACCACACATTTGGTAAGAAAAGAAAAATTAAAAATTAAAAAATTATATATAGTGTTTGATGTGAGGTGTGAGGATGATTAGTAGAATTTATATATATATTAATATATATATATATATATATATTAATATATCAGCCATTAATTTTGTTCATGTATATATCTTAAGCTTTTGTTTGTAGAAAGAATGGATGGAAAATGATACCTACAGGGGACTTGGCGCATGGAGGGCACACGAACGATCTATGTGAAAAATAATACGGTGTGTTTCGCACGAATGATACTTATTTCCTTCTCCATTCCCCTCTCCATTTTCTAGTGTCCTCCATCTCCTCTATTCTCACTATCCATTCGTAGCCAAGACTAGATTCTCTCCTTCATTTTCTTGTGTCCTCCATCTCCTCCATTCTCATGATCCATTCGTAGCCAAGACCCGATATAGGTTTCTCCCATTTTCATCTCACTATCCTCCGTCGATTTCGATAGCCAAGGTTCTCTCTCTCTCTCTCTAGATTTGATTTCGGCAACCACAAAAGCTTGGATTTAGAACATAGTTATTTACGTTGGGATTCAAGCGTACTGTGTGTATTGATGTAAGAAGAAGTTTCGGTTGTAAGATGGGTGTCGATACCGAAAGCACAAAGTTAAAATTAATTGGATGGTTGGAACTAGTCGGGTCCCTGCATTCCTATTCCCCCTTATGTGATGTCAGTTTCTAAAGGGAATTGAGAGACCCAACAAATGAATCAAACAAAATTATTTGTTCATATTCGCTTAGACATATCACTTTTTGTGGGTATTAAACCAAACAAATGCATAAGGCCAAATGTAGGCAAAATGTCTCTGTTTCTCTCTCTCACAGTGCATAAAGTCATATATATATATATATATATCATTGACGAAAGGGATTTTTCATTGTTATTTAATTTTGTTTGTAGGAGTGGGTCAAAAAGTAAAGGCATTTTTAATGTATGTTAAGCTTGTTGTTCTAAAGGTTTTACATTCTTCTGCTTTTTATTTTAATTTGCTAGGGTCAATGTACCATTGCCAACTTGCTATAAAACAACACCACTAATCGCATGTCAATGATTCTTTCGACTTTCATAGCTAGCTTTCGTAGTTGAAATGGGATGGTACTTTCCTTGGTTGATTGCTTTAAAATATGGTTGAAACTGACCATATTTTAGTCAATTACTTAGTAGTAGTCCAATAAATAGATAGGTCCATCCCAACAAATTCATTACTCATTAATGGGTGGTCTTGGTGTGAGATATGTTGGAAATAGCATGGAATGATAATGAGAAAGATAATGAGTGAAGTAACATCATAGTTTTGCCTTAAAACTAAGGCCCTTGGCAATGACCTAATACTATGACTAACAATAACAGGATCTAGTGAACAGCACTTCCCTAAAGCAATACCAATGATTGTTCTTCAAGGATTGACTCAGGAATTTAGACAAATAAAAAAAAAAATAGAAGATAGAAAAACCTACAAATATCAAAAGCGCATTGGAAACAGTGAATAAACCTATAACTTATAAAAATAACTTAAGAGCGATCATTCCTGTCGGGTAAGTCTAAGAAAACACCCAATAGATCCCTAACTTTCAGACTTTACTGCCACCATAGGAGGTAAATCAGTTCAGACAAACTAAAATATAGGACAAAATTTCCAGTTAGAAATATATAGATCACTACATGGGAATAATGTGCACCCAAAATTTGGGAGAAATGAACCCACTTACCATAGATAATGTCGACGACTGGTGGAGGAGGTGAAGTGTTCAAAGCTACCAGAGTTGATGCCGACGCAGACGACTGGCAGAGGTAGAGGTTCTATCTGAAAAATCTAGATTACAAAAAAATGGATTGCAGTTTCTGAGATGAACATAAATGAAAGAGACAAATGTAAATGATAAGGAAATTGTAGTTTCTGAGATGAACGTAAATGAAAGAGACAAACATGAATGACAAGGAAATTGCAATTCTTCGATAAACAAAAAATGAGCTTCAGTTAATCTCTGGTCATGTTTTACATTTCAGCCTTCACAGTCCCAATTCAGTTTGTCTGGGACAAATAATCATTTTTATTTTATTATTATTATTTTTTTATTAGTTGTAGTTGACGTGGAATTGAAGACTCTTTCCTACGCAATCTCTCTACAAAATATCCTGCCCGAACTGTTTAAGAGGGAATAAAGTCTTTATTCTGGTCGAGCTATCGTCTAGGTGACACGTGACGATCTGCCCTCTTGATGACACGTGTATACTCTTTTAATTAGGCTAGCTTTGGCTCCAAGTTTCGCTATCTTCTCACGGCTAATTGCTCATTGATTCGGTTTTATCTCAAATCGCAAAACAGCACGTAAAGATTGTTGTACTTGGCCAGGAAAGGCAGACAATTACATAATAAAAAGATTAATTAAGGTAAATTAATTTTGACAAGCATAATACAATACTAGTGTGCCGCCCACGCAGTACTACTCAAGTGTACTGTTTAATAATTTTTTTTATAATTAAGAAAATAATTTTAAATATGTTGATATATTTTTTTATCTTTTAAAAATATTTAAATATATTTAAAAATGTGAAAAAAAATTTTAAAAAATAAATTGGACGGCACAGTACTTGACTCTTTTGACAAATGTCCTTTAGCTTTAATATTAGTTTACTTACTATATATATATAAATATTAAGAAGTAGTGAATTAATTTGTATTAATTATATTTCAAAATAAGGGTTCAGCTATTGTTATAAATAATTTTTTTTAAATATAAAATTATTTTATCTGACCTTACTATAAAAATGTCATTTTCTCCTAAAAAGGAAAAGCTTTTAAATGAAGAAAATCAATGAGTCCACGGCATTTGTGAGAGTGGGTTGGTTAAGGTCCATTATGTTTGGATGGAAGCAACGGTTGGGACCAAAGTAACCAAAACGGAAGGGAATCTGAAATTCTAAATGATAATAGAAAAATAAAATATTACAGCTTTCCCTTTTATGTGAACATGAGGGGGAGAAAGAACGGTCCAAAATGAAATGACGTTTGTGAAAAAATAATTGAAAAGAAAAGAACATATACTTACCGAGTATTGTATATTCTACGCATAAATTTTATATAAAAATTCTACATATTAATATAGTTTAATGCAGTTTATTAAATTATAAATTTTTTTATTATAAAATAGTTCTAATATATTAAAATAAACTATATCAGTCTATGACTCTATATAGATTTTTGGTGTAAAATTTATGTTTTAAACATAACAATTCTCATACAATTATTATTTAACTTAATTATTGATATATTGAGAAATGATAAAACAAAAACTTGTTTACAATTTTTTTACAATCTTGAAATAAAATAATTATTTAAAAAAAAAATACTTATTTTAATTTCTATTTTGACTTGGTGAATTTGAATTTTAAAAAAGCATCATTTTACAAAGAAACGAAATGAAAAAAATTAAAAGAAAAAAAAATTCTTTTCTTGTAATTTGTTTTTGATAAATTTTCAGATAATTTTGTATCTACAAGCTTGCGATCTTAAAAAATCGGATGGAGGGTATTAAAGTAATTGTGTCTCTGTGTAAGAACTTTTCCTCCGTTCCCGCCCAATTTGTGCGTGAAATTATGGGCCGAAAAGGACATTTCACCCATGTCTGATTCGAGCCCAACACAAAAGCGACCGAAATAAATGGTGAATTTTGTTGGGATTATTACTTTTTTTCATTTAATTTATTTATTTTTCATTTCAGAATGGGGTAAATTAGTACCTGTGAGTGTGACCCATGTGTTCAAGCTGTTGCAATCACTAGTAACTACACCCCCCTTCGGCTGATTGCGATCCCCTTCAGCTGATTTCGACACCCTTCGGCTCTAAGTTTCGTTAGCGTCGGCTCGGTGCCCAATTCCCGCTGTTTAAATCCCTGACCGTGTTGCCAATCATGTCCAAAAAACGGAGGGAGAGAAATGGCGATGAACCAAGACGGGAAAGCGGTCGGGGACGAGGTGCTGAAGAAGCAAGATGAGGTGTTAAAGCTAAACCCAGATGGAGATGAAGCGGCCAGATCGGAGACGGAGCCGCGGTTCAAGCCTAAAGCCGGAAGCGTCTTTCCGAAGAAGAAGAGGTTGGTCAAGCGTATGATGCTCGATTGCATGATCCAATCGTCTGCCAACACTTGTCCTGCCTGCCGGGTCTCTGACGACGGCGAGTCCTGAGTACTTGTTAGTTGAGTCTGTAATCTGTGTGTTACAAATGATCATGATCTGTATTATAAAAAGTCATGATCTGCAGTCTTAGTTTTGTACTAATCTGGTCTTGCCCTTTTTGGGTCTTAGAAGTTTCAATGATCAGTCTTCATGGGTTCCGGCGAGATTCCATGTACTGTTTTGGAGCGACGCTTGATTAAAGTATGGGTTTTTCTTTTTGTTTGTGTATACAAATTACGAGTTGTTTATGAAAGTTTTTAGATTTGATATGAATCATTTGAAAGTTCTAGGATCAAATTCCAAACTCATTTTCAGCAATGATCCGAACTAGCGAAATTTCCAGTTCCGTTTATGTACTCAGCGGCCTAATACTGAATTACAAGAAGTAGAGAGAGAGAGAGAGGTTCATGGCTGCTCCGGCTGGGACCTCCAACCAAGGTCCAAGGTCTTGGTTGATTGGGGGGGGTGTGGAGGGATTCAATCATATGCCTTTCACGCTGAAATAGAGGGCAATACATGCTGACCGACTGACTTGTGACTGTACGTGCTGTTAGATTTGACTCGATCACTCGGATAGATCCTTTTTAAAGACCTTGTTTGGATTATTGGATTTTAACTCCAACTTTCTCCGCTCAGTTTTTACTTTGTTCTTTCTATTATTGTAACATAACATTTATTAACTAAGTTAAAGCAACTTTTTACCATGCTTTTGTTTCTCCATTTTCATTAATTCTGATCTTCATTGGATCGATTTGTCTTTTGCTTGCGTACTTCCATGATGGGTAAGTAATGTTAATCCGTGTACGTGGTACTTAATGAGGAGTACTTAGGACAGAAAATGACAACATGGTCCCATCCATAATGAACATGATCCAAATCAAAGTCATCCTCTTCATATAATTATAAAACAAAATAATTATAAAATAAAGAACAGAGATAGCATGGGGAAAATATTTCATCATCATGCGTGGTGGGCGATCGTATGATTTATAGCACTCATATTTCACGCTTTTCCAACGAACAATATCAACGCAAACTCTTTTTCAACTAATAGGGAAAAAGATTGTCATGAGAGCTATTTTCTTTCTATTGTCAGCTTCAATCATTTTGAATTAGAACGTCCATGCATGCATTTGGCACCAGAGCAGGCTCCAAATTAAAGTAAGCCCCACCTGATCTAATGACATTGAATTAGAACCATAACAAAACCTTTATTTCAAAGTACAAAAAAATAAAAAATAAAAACCCTATATATAGGCGTTGTGGATAGGAGCACATCATCATGATGATGATCCTACGTACTCATGGCCATTAATTACTCTCTATTTCATGGATTACTTTCAAGTCCATAAGATTCTCAGCCATTGCTTTTCCCTTGGTTGAATTCAAGATTTAATTCAAGATTTTAAGTTTTATGTGATTATAAATCTACACATAAATTTTAATGATAACAAATAAATTCAAAAAATAAAAGAGTTTCAAATTCAAGTTGTTCATATAATGGAATCAAGTACATCAAAGAACCAAGCATGAGCAAGAAGGAAACAAGTTCACATTAAAGTTATAGAGTAATGTTGTAAATCTCTTAAAATTCGAAATTAAGATTAATGCTCAAAATTAATATTTTATCATAAAGCATTAAAATATATTTTCCACATGTGCATGAATATTTTTGAAAATTAAATTTGAAAATTTTGAAAAATGATTGATTGTCATCTTTTGCATGTGCATGCCTTGATTAAAGGGTTGAATTTTGAAAATATTAAAGATGATTGATTGTCATCTTTCACATGTGCATGTTTTATTTAAATATTTTCAAAAGTGATTGATGATTTTTTAGACTTATACAAAAAGTAAAAGATTAGGTTTGAATTTTTTGAAAAGGAAAGTGTGCTCCTTTTGTCATATGCAAAAAGTAAAAGATTAGGTTTGAATTTTTTGAAAAGGAAAGTGTGCTCATTTTGTCATATGTCAAAAGTAAAAGATTAGGTTTGATTTTTTTAAAAAAGGGAATGATGTTGTCTTTGACATGTGAATATTTTTAAATTTGAATATGAAGTCTCATATGCCTATAAATAGATCATTTGAGAGCTTCACATTTACAACACCAAGAGCATACAACATTCATTCAAAGCTTTCATTCTCTCTTCTCTAAGCATTGAGCATTAATCCTTATTCATTTTGAGAGATATAGTTTGCACTGTATTGTTCTTATTTCACTCATTGGGGTGTGTTTTCTGATAACCTACTCACTATCAGCTTTTGTATCAGAAAAATGGTGTGTATAACCCTTGTGCGTGTAGAAAGTATTCTACACGGGGAATAGTTGAATCACCACATGTAAGATGATTGCAAGTGTAGAGGGTGTTCTACACGGATCCTTTGTAGCAGTGTTGTTCAAAGGTGTAATAGGTTTCTATCTCCACCTGAAGGAGGTTGAATAGTGAATTTATGAATCCTCAAGGGGTAGCTTGAGGCGAGGACGTAGGCAGTGGGGCCGAACCTCATTAACATACTGAGTTTGCTTCTCTCTTACCCTTACTCTTTATATTTATTGTTATTTCATATTTTGTTTATATTTTATATTATATATTTGATATATAATTGTTATTTTTTTAATACAACTCAATTCACCCCCCCTCTTGTGTTAGTCATCTGGGCAACACCCTTTTTATTATCATTGTTTTATTTTTTTCTTGAGTGAATAGATGTTGGGAAGAAAATTGGGAAACAAATGTGCTATTCGGAGGGGAAAGTGACAGAACAAAGTGTTTGTTGAAAACAGACGTAGCATGGAGACAATATTTCAACATCATGCAGGATGGTGGTCGATCGTAGGACTTTTAGATTCGGAATGTGTATTATAACTAGGATTTATAGCACTCATATTTCGCGCTTTCCCAACTAACAATATCAACGGAAACTCCTTTTCAAGGAATAGGGAAAAAGATAGTCATGAGAGCAGGCTCCAAATTAACGTAAGCCCCACCTGATCTAATGACAGTGAATTAGAACCATAATAAAACCTTAATTTCAAAGTACCCAAAAAAAAAAAAAAAAACCCCTATATAGAGGCTCTGTGGATAGGAGCACATCATCATGATGATGATCCTACGTACTCACCATTAATTACTCGCTCGTTTGTGGATTACTTTGAAGTCCATTATTCTCTGCCATTGCTTTTACCCCTTTATTATCTTTGTTTTCTCTTTTTTCTTGAGTGAAAAAATGTTTGGAAGAAAATTGAGAAACAAATGTGCTATTCCGAGGGGAAAGTAACAGAACAAAGTGTTTGTTTAAATATAAATCAATATTATTCCCAAAAACTTATAGTTCGAATATATCTTCAATGAAGCTCATAACTTTTCTCGAAATATTCATACAACTTAATCTCGAAAATAAGCATCCAAAAGTGTTTTATTGAAAAAAATAATAATTTTTAAGCATCCAAAAGTGTTTTTTGGTTAAAAAAAAAAAAAAAAAAAAAAGCGCTTTTCTCTATTTTTAAGCATCCAAAAGAGCACAAAATAATTGTGCCAGCTTGATCAACATATGCTTTTGGGTGATGCGTGCTAGGTTGCCTTTTAACCGTGCCCTTCAAAAATATTCTTAGTACATTTTATTACGTTTTTCCACATTAAAAAAATAAAAGAGTACTGTTATATTACCAAACAATTATATAAAAAATAATCTCACAAATAGGTGTGACTTCTTGTAATCATTTAGATTTATTTTATAATAAAAATAACTTTACAATCTAACGAAACATATCATTACACATTAATTTATCAAAAATTATTTTATTACGTTTTTACACATTAAATAAAAAAAAAAAAAGAGTACTGTTATATTACACAAAATTTAAAAAAAAAAAAAATTATCTGCACGGGTTGCAAGAACTACACGTACATGTCTGCAATCGGAACATGGGAAGATTTCATTTGCAGGGCATATTTCATACCATTTTTTATTCTCAGCACACCGCAAGCATATTTTTTTCCTTCTTTTTCTGTGATTCCTCTGCTTGTTTGTTATCGTAATATATTTTGAAGATGTTTGTTTTCGTAATATATTCTATCTCCTCTTATCATTAGAACTTTTTTAAATTTTAAAATAATAATAATTTTAAAAAAATATATTATAATTATATTTTATTTAATCTTTTAACTTTTATTTCAATTCATTTTTTCTCATTTGTAAAAACAATTGAGGGTAAAAGAAAATTGTTTTGTTGTAAGAATTTTTATTGTTTTCAACTTAATTTTGTGGTGATGATCATCTTGTCTTGGGTAAAGAATATTTCTTGGTTCACCATTTCCTCACGGCACTAATTTATTATAGGCCACCCAGAAATATTTGAGATGAGTTGAGTTGGATTTTGAATAGTAATATATTTTTTATTTTATTGAAATAAGTTTAATTTTTTTAAATTGAGATAAGTTTAAATCTTTAGATTGAAATGTTTGAAATAGGTTAAGATATATTTAACTTTTTATGAAAAATAAAAAATAATTAATTTTATCAAAAATTAATTTAAAATGAATTGAGTTGAGTTAAGTTTATTTTCAAACATAAATTAGCCTTGCAAAGTGGTCATGAATGATGAAGCAATTAATATAGATGACCCCATCATTTCCAACTGCTATAGATCTATGCATGTCATGAATTTGCCACTTTTTTGGGAAATATAGTAGAAAGTTCCATTGGCCAACAGTGAATATAAAATTTAAAAAGTAATGTTAAAGGCAGTCGTATAATTATTTAAAAAAAGAGTTAAACTTATTATAAAATAATTAATTTTTATTTTATGTAAGTTTTATATTTATTTAATTTTTTTAAATAATTATGTGTTACTTACATACTCACACTTATAAATATTATTTCTCCTCCAACAAAAATACACGCTTAATTTCTTTCGCTATGTTGTCAATTTAAAATGAACGGAAAATGTGAATATAATAATTTGATTTATTTTTTGAGGTTTGGTAATGAATAGTTTAAACTCCTGTAACAAATTGATAGAAATGATATAGTCACCGAAGGTTGGGTCCTAAATTGAGTCCCGACACAATTATTTTATTTTATCGTATTTTTTATTTAATCATTAAAGAAGTATTTTTTAGTGAAATTATAAAATGTTTTAAATAAAAATTTAAAATATAATAAAATGAATGAAAAAATTAAAAAAATACAAAATTTTTTTTGCCTTTCTCGAAAGTTCTCGGGCTACGTCCCGACGTAACACTACTCATAAATTAATTCAACATGTAGAATAATTAGGAGAAAAAAAAAATTGATGCGTAAAATTAAAGCTCACTTATTTTGACCCGTCTTCTTTGAGGTATAGTGATTGATGGGTAATCTAAGAGTACTAGTATTAGCTTCATCAAAAGTTATTAAATCTTTAAATTTTAATAAATTTATTTAAAAGGAACTTGCATTGGGTTCATCAAATGAGTATTTGGTAAGCTTTGAGTTACAGTATTTATTGTTCTTACTTCAAATTTGAAGATATACTATTCTACCTTCAAATTAATATTTTATTCTAATTTTAATAGGTAATGGTTTTATTTTATTTTATTTTAAATTAGTTAGGAATTAATTATTTAAGTACTAAATTAAACTATTAATGTCCATATGATTAGTATAATTATAAAATATGAAAAAAAAAATAAAAATATTATTATTAAAAAAATAATATTATATTATTATTTTGATGAATCTACTGGCTAATTTAATATGGAATTATAGATATGAAGGTTTTGAATTTATGAAAAATTTATATTTTTAATCAAATTTTAAAGATAAATGTAATGAGTCCAATGCTAATGTTCTAAATAACAAAAGTGTGAAGATCGAGATAGTCGACGCGACGACTAGCAAGTGATAAAAAAGAAAAAGAACCGCTAGAGTGGTTGAACAATTCTATCGAATTGTTATCGAATGCCCCTATTTTTTTTTCTTATTTTTGATTTTTTTTTATATTCTCAAATAAAAAGTTTCACAAAATCATTTGAAAAAATTTACTTAATCATTAAGTTATTAAAAAAAAAAAAACTCTTTAGACTTTTGGAGTCCCCAACTCGGATCCCAAGCATTTATGTAAAATATTATTATATTTTTTTGTTCTTTTTGGCTATTTGAAGATAAAAAATTGTTGGTCCAATAGAGAAATATTCAAAAATATTCGAATGATATCAATTTGTAAATTTGCTTTTGAATTCCTTTTTTTCTAAAATATTTGATAATCCATCAACAAAAATGAAAAAATAAAGAAGAAGAAAAAATGTACATCATCGAAACGGCATAGAAAATTTTTAGGATATAATAATAGGCAAGGTATTATTTTTTTTTTGAGTAATATTATATACAATTTTAAAGTACGAAAATACCGTATAATCATTTTGAAAAAAAAATTGGGTCTATTATAAAAATAAAAATAAAACTAGTTTTTTTATGTGAGTTTCGTATTTATTGATTTTGTTGAACCCAAGATTTCAAGTTTTGTGTAATTATATATTTACACATGGATTTTGATGATAACAAATGAATTCAAAGAATAAAGAAGTTTCAAGCTCAAGTTGTCTACACAATGAAGTCAAGCACATCAAGGAAACAAGCATGAGCAAGAAGGGAACAAGTTCACATTAAAATTATAGAGTAATGATGTAAATCTCTTCAAAATTCGAAATTAGGATTAATGCTCAAAATTAATATTTTATCATAAAGCATTAAAATACATTTTCCACATGTGCATGAATATTTTTGAAAATTAAATTTGAAAATTTTGAAAGATGATTGATTGTCATCTTTTGCATGTGCATGCCTTGATTAAAGGGTTGAACTTTGAAAATATTAAAGATGATTGATTGTCATCTTTCACATGTGCATGTTTTATTTGAATATTTTCAAAAGTGATTGATGCTTTTTTAGACTTATACAAAAAGTAAAAGATTAGGTTTGAATTTTTTGAAAATGAAAGTATGCTCATTTTGTCATATGCCAAAAGTAAAAGATTAGGTTTGATTTTTTTGAAAAAGTGAATGATGTTGTCTTTGACAATTGAAAAAGAAGAACCTTTTATTTGAATTCTTTGAAAAAGTGAATGATGTTGTCTTTGACAATTGAAAAAGAAGAACCTTTTATTTGAATTTTTTGAAAAAGTGAATGATATTGTCTTTGACATGTGAATCTTTTTAAATTTGAATATAAAGTCTCATATGCCTATAAATAGATCATTTGAGAGCTTCACATTTACAACACCAAGAGCATACAACATTCATTCAAAGCTTTCATTCTCTCTTCTCTAAGCATTGAGCCTTAATCCTTGTTCATTTTGAGAGATATAGTTTGCGCTGTATTGTTATTATTTCACTCATTGAGGAGTGTTTTCTGATAACTTACCCACTATTAGCTTTTGTATCAGAAAAATGGTGTGTATAACCCTTGTGTGTGTAGAAAGTATTCTACACGGGGAATAGTTGAATCATCACGTGTAAGGTGATTGCAAGTGTAGAGGGTGTTCTACACGGATCCTTTGTAGCGGTGTTGTTCAAAGGTGTAATAGGTTTCTATCTCCACCTGAATGAGGTTGAATAGTGAATTTGGGAATCCTCAAGGGGTAGCTTGAGGCGAGGACGTAGGCAGTGGGGCCGAACCTCGTTAACATACTGAGTTTGCTTCTCTCTTACCCTTACTCTTTATATTTATTGTTATTTCATATTTTGTTTATATTTTATATTATATATTTGATTTGTAATTGTTATTTTTTTAATACAACTCAATTCACCTCCCCTCTTGTGTTAGTCATCTAGGCAACAATTGGTATCAGAGCTAAGAGCTCTATTATAAGATTAACTATCTTTTGAGTTAAGATCTTATGGCTAACATTGCAGCTTCATTTGGTGAAGGTCAATCTAGTAGTCGGCCTCCACTCTTTTGTGGAGATAATTACTCATTCTGGAAAGTTAGAATGATAATATTTCTTCAAATTCAAGGTACAGAAATATGGAAATGTATTGTAAATGGACCTTATATTCCAACAAAAGTGGTTGGTGGAGTAAAGGTCAAAAAGGAAGAAGAAGAGTTTGATCGTGAAGACGATAGACTTTATACTTTAAATTTAACTGCTATGAATTTATTATATAATGCTCTTAATGGAAATGAGTTTAATAGAATAATGAATTGCGCTATGGCAAAGGAAATTTGGGATAACTTGGAAGTAACTTATGAAGGAACTTCGCAAGTCAAGGAATCAAAAATTTATATTCTTACTCATGAATATGAAATGTTTAAAATGAATGATGATGAATCTATTTCTAGTATGCACACTCGTTTTACTAACATCATAAACAGCTTGACAGCTCTTGGCAAAGTTTATTCCAAGGTGGAGATAGTAAGAAAAATTCTCAACTCTTTACCAAAACGTTGGGAATCAAAAGTTACAGCGATTCTTGAAGCTAGAGACGTCAAGAAACTCGAAGTCAATGAACTCATCGGGTCACTTATCACCCATGAGTACACATTGAAAAGAGGAGAAGAAGAAGGAAAGCCAAAGAAGAGCTTAGCACTTAAAGCTGTTCCTCATGAAAGTGAAAGTGATGAAGATGAGGAAAATGACGATAAAGATGAAGAAATTGCGATGATAACAAGAAGAATTCAGAGGTTCTTGAAGAAAAATAGAACTCCTCCGAGGAAATCCTTCAAAAAGTTTTCCAAGAAAGATTCAGGTAAAAATGACACTTTAATTTGTTATAAATGCAATAAACCTGGTCATATCAAGCCAGATTGTCCTCTGCTAAAGAAAGATCGAAACAAGGGCAAGAAAGCAATGAAAACTACATGGGATGATGATTCAAGTAGCTCAGATAGTGAAGCAAGTAATGAAGAATCAGCAAATCTTTATCTTATGGCTAAAGATGACATTGAGGTAACAAATCTTGATAATATTGAAAATCCTTCATATGAAGAATTGCAAAATGTTTTAGAAGAGGTATATGAGGAATTTGAAAAATTGGGTATCAAGTATATTGCTTTGAAAAAGAAAAATTCTTCTTTAACAAACGAAATTGAAATTTTAAGAAAAGAAAGTATCATTTTGAAAGATGAAAATCTTGAATTGAATAAGAAGAAAACCGATTTAGAAAATATTGTTGAAAACTTTATGAATGAAAAAAGAAATTTTGAAAAACTTCTTGGTAGTCAAAGATGTGTTTTTGACAAGGCAGGTTTAGAATATATGCCAAAACAAAAATACAAACCTTATAAAAATTTCTTTGATAATCATTCTACATCAAAAACTAATATTCAAACTTCTTTTCATAAAAATAATTTTGTCAAAAAAGGATATTATTATAATCATTCAAGTTTTTCATATATGTCACATGCTATTTGCAATTTTTGTAATAGAAATGGTCATAATTATCATACTTGTCCTATTAGAAGAAATCATACAATGACTATTAGGGCCATATGGGTACCTAAAAATCTTGTTTCTTCTAATACTAATAAATAAAGGACCCAAAGAACTTGAGTACCAAGAAAAATCATTTTAATTGTTTTTATAGGTATGCATGAAGTCTTCCACAAGCAAAAATAAATGGTTTTTAGATAGTGGATGTTCAAGACACATGACGGGAGACAAGACTAAGTTCTTTGATCTTAGATCTAAAGAAGAAGGACACGTGATATTTGGAGACAACTCGAAAGGGAAGATCGTGGGAATAGGTAAAATTGGTAATGAATCTTCTCTCATAATTGAAGATGTTCTACTTGTTGAAGGTTTAAAACATAATCTTTTGAGCATAAGTCAATTATGTGATAAAGGATTTACAGTTACTTTCAAAATGGATAAATACATTATTTTGAATGATCATGATTGTAATATTTGTTTTATTGCTTTTAGAAACAATAATGTTTATACAATCGATTTTGAAGAAATTACCCTACAAAATGCTATTTGCTTTTCAGCTCAAAATGAAACTAGTTGGCTATGGCATAGACGATTAGGTCATGCCAATATGGAACTTATTTCCAAACTTTCAAAAAATGATCTTGTGAGAAGTTTACCAAAAATAAATTTTCTTAAAGACAAAATTTGTGATGCATGTCAATTTGGTAAACAAACAAAAACTTCTTTTAAAACTAAGAAACATATTTCCACTACTAGACCATTGCAACTGATACACATGGATCTTTTTGGACCAAATAGAGTTGCAAGTTTAGGAGGAAAATATTATGCATTTGTTATTGTTGATGATTTCTCTAGATATACTTGGGTCATCTTTCTTGCTCATAAAGATGAGGCACATAATGCCTTTACCAAGTTATGCAAGAGAATTCAAAATGAAAAGGGCTATACTATTTCAAGTATCCGAAGTGATAGGGGAAAAGAGTTTGTTAATAAAAATATTGAAACATTTTGTGATGAAAACGGTTTTGTGCATAATTTTTCTGCTCCTCGAACTCCTCAACAAAATGGGATAGTAGAGAGGAAAAATAGATCTCTTCAAGAGATGGCAAGAACAATGCTCAATGAGAACAACTTGCCTAGTTATTTGTGGGCCGAAGCAGTAAGTACTGCATGTTATGTTATAAATAGAGTTATGCTAAGGTCTAAGTTAGATAAAACCCCCTATGAGCTTTGGAATGAGAAAAAGCCCAACATTGGTTACTTTCATGTATTTGGATGCAAATGTTTTATTTTAAATGACAGGGATAATTTAGGCAAGTTTGATGCAAAATCTGATGATGGTATCTTTCTCGGGTATTCTACTAATAGTAAAGGTTATAGAGTATTTAATAAAAAGACTTTGACTGTACAAGAATCTATGCATGTAGTATTTGATGAATCTAATTCTCCACTCTCCAAGAAATCTATTGATGAAGAAACAGGAGGTATAAATAACATAGAAAGTCTCAATCTCAACAAAGAGAAAACAATAGAGGAAGTTCAACATGGAGCCATCAGGAAAGATCATCAAAATTTAATACAAGATGCAACCAAACAGTGAAAATTTGTGAAAGATCATCCAGTGGAACAAATTTTGGGAGAACCTTCACAAGGTGTAAGTACTCGATCATCTCTTAGAAATATTTGCAATCATACTGCTTTTCTATCACAAATTGAACCCAAAAATATTAATGACGCACTTCTTGATAATCTTGGATTCTAGCTATGCAAGAAGAGTTGAATCAATTTGAAAGAAATGATGTTTGGACACTTGTTCCTAGACCCAAAAACCATACTATTATTGGAACAAAATGGGTTTTTAGAAACAAGAAAGATGAGTCCGGAGTCATTACTAGAAATAAGGCTCGACTTGTAGCCCAAGGTTTTAATCAAGAAGAAGGAATCGATTATGATGAGACATATGCACCTGTCGCAAGATTAGAAGCTATTCGAATGCTACTTGCATATGCTTGTTATAAAGATTTTAAACTTTTTCAAATGGATGTTAAAAGTGCTTTCTTAAATGGTTTTATAAATGAAGAGGTATATGTTGAGCAACCTCCAGGTTTTGAAAATCATATTTCCCCAAATCATGTTTTCAAACTCACAAAAGCACTATATGGACTTAAACAAGCTCCTAGAGCTTGGTACGAGAGACTCAGTGGTTTCTTGATTGAAAAAGGTTTTTCAAGAGGAAAAATCGACACAACTCTTTTCATTAAATATGAAAATGATGATATTCTTTTGATTCAGATTTATGTTGATGATATAATATTCGGTGCTACTAATGAAAATATGTGTCAAGTTTTTGCTAAGACTATGCAAGAAGAATTTGAGATGAGCATGATGGGAGAACTTACATTCTTTCTCGGATTGCAAATTAAGCAAGCAAAAAGTGGGACATTCATCAATCAATCAAAATATATTAAGGAATTACTGAAGAAGTTTGGGATGGAAAATGCTAAGGAAATTGGAACACCAATGAGCCCATCAACTAAACTTGATAAAGATGAATCCGGTAAGCCAGTTGACTCGAAGATATATCGAGGTATGATTGGTAGCTTATTATATTTAACAGCCAGTAGACCAGATATTATGTTTAGTGTGTGCTTATGTGCACGCTTTCAATCATCTCCAAAAGAATCACATTTAATTGCAGTTAAGCGCATTCTTAGATATCTTAGTGGTACAATTAACCTAGGATTATGGTACCCTAAGCACACATCTTTCGATCTAATCAGCTACACAGATGCAGATTATGCTGGCTGTAAGATAGATCGAAAAAGCACTAGTGGAGCATGCCATTTCTTAGGTCATGCATTAATTTCCTGGTTTAGTAAAAAACAAAATTCTGTTGCATTATCTACTGCTGAGGCAGAATATGTTGCTGCGGGTAGTTGTTGTGCTCAAGTTCTCTACATGAAACAACAACTTGAAGATTTTAAACTCAAGTATAATCACATTCCAATCAAATGTGATAATACAAGTGCTATAAATCTTTCAAAGAACCCAATACAACATTCTAGAACTAAGCATATTGAAATAAGATATCATTTTCTTCGAGATCATGTGCAGAAAAGCGATATAGTACTAGAATTTACAAACACACACGATCAGTTAGCAGATATTTTCACAAAGCCTTTACCAGAAGATAGATTATGTATGATCAGAAGAGAAATAGGTATGATGCATGCTATGAATATCTCTTAAAAGATAGACGAGAATCAATAAAAATAGAGATAGATTTTTTAAATACTTTTACATAAACTTGAGATTCTTAGCCTCATGTTTGAGACGCTCATTCTCTTCATACAATATCATGTCATTCTTATTCATGGGAACCGGCAAGCGGAATGAAGAATCTAATAAAGATTTCAACTGTTTATTCTTCTGCCGAATGATTCCTTCCCTTGTATGAGACTCTTGAACAATTCGTTGAAGTACAACAATTTGTTCTTTGAGCCTTTCAACTTCATGATTTTTGGCTTGTAGCCGCTGAGAAAAAGCAACAATAGAGGAAGAGTAGCGAGTCCCAAGACTCACCAAGTCATAAATAGCATCAGAATCTGACTTATCGGTCAGATTATTATTTTCTTGCTGCAACATGGCACCAATGGCAGCTGCAGAAAGGACAGGAGGTTGAGATGCAGAATGCCTCATGGATGGATCTAGAGAAATGTTAGAAGAATGAGCCATTGAGAAAAGAATAGAAGGCTTAAAACGAGAATGCTAAAAGAATGCAGATGAGTTATAGAAATGAGATGAAAACTTGATGCGGATTGGATGAACTTCAGGACTGATTTTATAGAGATAGCATAAAGAATAAGACAAGCTATCATCCAAGTCAAAGAGTAATGTATTTTTTTCCCGATCGGTGAAAATGACATTTTTTAGAAACTCGAAGCCTTCAATCTCGTTTGTCAACAACATCAGACGATTTTTTCAAATCTCTAGCCGCACTTGTCGGGTCACGGACGAATGAAATTTATTTATTTATCTACAGTGTCTACTAACGCACCGTTTTCTTCAGGTCCATTTACTTGTTGCGGATCCTTTTTAATGATGCCAAAAGGGGGAGAAGTGTTATACTAGAACATTAACATTGTTTGAATTGCTAAACTTATTATATATATTTGGAATTATATTTATACTTTTGCTTGAAAAACTAACGCACATTCTCAGGCGGAGCTTAAGTATTAATACAGGTTTCAGGTTCTATCAAGTATTTGTCATCATCAAAAAGGGGGAGATTGTTGAACCCAAGATTTCAAGTTTTGTGTAATTATATATTTACACATGGATTTTGATGATAACAAATGAATTCAAAGAATAAAGAAGTTTCAAGCTCAAGTTGTCTACACAATGAAGTCAAGCACATCAAGAAAACAAGCATGAGCAAGAAGGGAACAAGTTCACATTAAAATTATAGAGTAATGATGTAAATCTCTTCAAAATTCGAAATTAGGATTAATGCTCAAAATTAATATTTTATCATAAAGCATTAAAATAAATTTTCCACATGTGCATGAATATTTTTGAAAATTAAATTTGAAAATTTTGAAAGATGATTGATTGTCATCTTTTGCATGTGCATGCCTTGATTAAAGGGTTGAACTTTGAAAATATTAAAGATGATTGATTGTCATCTTTCACATGTGCATGTTTTATTTGAATATTTTCAAAAGTGATTGATGCTTTTTTAGACTTATACAAAAAGTAAAAGATTAGGTTTGAATTTTTTGAAAATGAAAGTATGCTCATTTTGTCATATGCCAAAAGTAAAAGATTAGGTTTGAATTTTTTGAAAAAGTGAATGATGTTGTCTTTGACATGTGAATCTTTTTAAATTTGAATATGAAGTCTCATATGCCTATAAATAGATCATTTGAGAGCTTCACATTTACAACACCAAGAGCATACAACATTCATTCAAAACTTTCATTCTCTCTTCTCTAAGCATTGAGCCTTAATCCTTGTTCATTTTGAGAGATATAGTTTGCGCTGTATTGTTATTATTTCACTCATTGAGGAGTGTTTTCTGATAACTTACCCACTATCAGCTTTTGTATCAGAAAAAGGGTGTGTATAACCCTTGTGTGTGTAGAAAGTATTCTACACGGGGAATAGTTGAATCACCACGTGTAAGGTGATTGCAAGTGTAGAGGGTGTTCTACACGGATCCTTTGTAGCGGTGTTGTTCAAAGGTGTAATAGGTTTCTATCTCCACCTGAAGGAGGTTGAATAGTGAATTTGGGAATCCTCAAGGGGTAGCTTGAGGCGAGGACGTAGGCAGTGGGGCCGAACCTCGTTAACATACTGAGTTTGCTTCTCTCTTACCCTTACTCTTTATATTTATTGTTATTTCATATTTTGTTTATATTTTATATTATATATTTGATTTGTAATTGTTATTTTTTTAATACAACTCAATTCACCTCCCCTCTTGTGTTAGTCATCTGGGCAACATATTTTTTTCAAAACAATTGTATGAGAGTTGTTCACTTCATAAATGCAAATATTATTTCTCTTTTTTCCTAATCCCAAGTTTTGTTTCCAAATTCAACATAATTAATCATTTGGGTTCCACCAATATTTATGAGCAAGAAATGATATTTGCACTCATAGATTATGTAAGTAATGCACACTCGTTTATAAAAAAATAAATAAATATGAGATTTAAATAAAAATAAATAAATTTTTAATGAAAAATCTTATATAATCTATGACTATATCTAGCAATATTACTTATTAAGAGAATATAATTTTGACGTCTATTTCTTTTTTAGTCGAACAACCCGAAATATTAGTTAAAATAGTTAATTTTAATATTTTGAAGCTATTGGGCTCCAGCTTCAACAAATAGCATTACTTCACTTTTTTTGGGAATACATGTGGCCTTTTATGAGTTCACAACTTGTCCATCTCCAACGCAAACTTTACAGAGGCCCGGAGTTGCGGGTCATTGCTTTAAAATGTCATTGCGGATTGCACTCGAAATCTGCTTGATTGCCATACTGCCATCTTTGATTCTTTCTGGGCGTTATTGTGTGGATTTATTTTTATTATATTTTTTTATTTAATTTGATAACTATATATCTCTAAAATATATTTTTCAAAAAAATCGCCTTAGGACTAAAGTTGAAAAATAAAAACAAAAACAGCTAGCTTATAAAAATATGAATATATATAGAAGTTTTTGAATTTACATTTAATGCTAAAATTTAAAATGATGCCTCGTTATAAATTTTGTGTCTCAATTTAGCATGATCTTAAGAAAATTATTTAAAATATAAATTATTCATTGTAATAAATATTAAATTTATTATGATAAGGCTTTGCACACATTGAGAAATATAAATATTATTTGAATTTTTATATAATAAATGGTTTTATATTTGTTTTAAAAAATTAAGATAAAAAACATCTTCACTTTTAGTTTGGGGTTTGCATAGAGTGGGGATATCTTAAGTGGCCTTATCCTTGAGTTGGCCTTGCATAATTTGATTTGAAAAATCAATTTTAATCCTTTAAAATAAAAAAAGAATCAATTTTAAAGCTTGAATATTATAAATAAAATCTTATAATTTAAGTATCGTAGATAATATATTCTATATATCGACTTTAGAATAAATTAACTCTTCATTATTAGATGATATAAGAGTAGTAAACAATGGAGATGAATCAAAGATGATGAAAATCACGCGATCATGTAATGAGAAGATCTATGATCATGTATGTATGTATATATATAACTGGTAACGTTTTTCCTTTCGGCTAGTTTAATATCCATTCCTTATAATTCTTGGTTATGCTGTGTCGCCTTTTGTCCACTTGCATGCAAGTTGACGACTTTTAAGTGTTTAGTGCAGCGGCCTGGTCTTCCAACAAAAGAGAGCTACTTTCCAAGTGGACGCGTGGCAGCCATCCACCGCCGTGTTTCTAATATTTGGAAGGTCGAGTGGTAGGTTTCTTCGGTGTCGTTCTTCTTTCAGAATTCAGCGAAGTTACCCATCTAGAGAGAACATGGAGCTGAGCAAAGGTACAGCTGAGGTTGGGCGGCAGCGCTTCATACCCAAGAAAGAGAGCATATTTCCTCCAAAGAGAAGATTGGTGACGAAGATGGTGCTTGATTTCATACTCAATTCCATTGCCACACATCTTTGCTGTCCAAACCACCACCCCACTTCATCCTCCGTGGAAGCCAGTTCACTGCCCAAAACCCCAGCTGAGAATTATGCCAAGAACGTGAAGATCTTTCCCCACCGTGGCCCTTAAATATCTGCTGCCCTACCAACATGGCCATCATTACATGATTTCTATTCGTGTTTCTCTGTTTTTGGTAATGGTTTAAGATGGTGTTTGTTTTACTTCATTTGATGGTCTTGGTTGTTACCTTCGATTGTGCTGTACTGTCCAAAATAACAATCCTTGTGATTGCAGATTAGTTAATTGCTTTCTTCGTGTTGGATCTATAATTGTCTGGATTTGTTTTTTGCCTCCATCAATGTACTCCTTTTCTGTCGGTTGTAGTTCATGCAAAAAAATACAGAAACAGAGTCATTTATTTCTTTGTATGTTATCTTTCTCTTTCGAGTGCAAACAAGTACAGAGGTGTGCTTTCTTTCCATTTCCAATTCCCAAAGCTAAAACCCCTAGATTTCTAGAGAAATCCCCAAAATGGGAGCGGCAGTAAGGAGTAGTGGTTGAGCTTTGGGAAACAAAGGACTCTGTTAAAAAAATGTAATCTAATCATATGCAAAACAGAAAAAATTCATCCGAAATAAGTGTAATCTAATCGTACAAGCACCGATAATGGGTAGATAGACTGGATCGTCGAATGAATTAAGAACCAAAGCGTAGCTGAGCGGATCGAGATACGTACGAACTCAGATTCTTCATGTTCAGGCACTGCAGTTTGGTTCAATCACCCCTTGAGTCTCACTAAAAGAGATTTAATAAGAATACTATTAAAATTGGAGTAAACTGCACAGACCAGCCAAAACGATGGTGAACAGTGAACTTTGGGGTGGGGTTGGGGCGGACGGACCAAAATTTGGCTCAACCGGTGGAAACGGTCTGGAAAGATGATGAACCGGCCGGCAAATGTGTAAAACTAGGCCACCGAAACAGTGAAAGAATCATCAAACCTTTATTAACCCGGGCCCATATGAACGAGAACTAGGCTGAAAATGCATGGAACAGGCCCAATCTTCTAACTACATGGACTTGACTCATTCGAGTCCTAAGATTGGCTACTTAGTAAAATTTACTGTCTAATTGAACAGAAACTCTTAGACAATACAACATGATACATATATTTGGTTGAAGTTGAGTAAATCATTTACTTTTGTCTCTACTTTTCTAATTTGATCTATATTGATCATTATCGTTATGATTTATGGTATTTATGATATCAGTATTGGCTATCATTATTTGATAATTTAGTTCTCCGTTATTCTATTCTTAAATTGGTATGCGGATCATATCACATCACTTAAATGATAAGATTTAATTTATACCATATAAAGACTTTGTATTTAAATATTTGATTTATAATTAATATTTGATTATAAATACTTGCAATTTTAAAATGAGTTAGATTTAGTTATCTAGTTCATATTTTATATTTAAATTTTTATCTTATTTTTTGAAATTCATTAAAATATTTTAATTCAAACACTAAACAAATTTTTATAAAATTACATTTGGAATAATAGCGTACGGATAAAAGTAATTATTTTAGGGTTTTTATTCTCTGAATCGCGTGACGCACGAAGGCTGAGTTCATCGTGCAAACATCAGCCAGCCCACGCGTACGCGAGAATCTCAAAAAGTCATTGCGGCGGAGTCTAACGTCAGAGCTATATTCGATGTTACTTTACAAAGATCCTGATCTTCCCATGTCGGCATGTCCCCCACTGGATGTGCCACTTCTCCCCTATCCAGCCGACACAGATTTTTTTAATTTTATATTTTTTTAATTTTCTATTTTATCGGCCCATTCCGTATATTTGACTATTTTGTCAGTTAGATTTTCTCATGTTTATCTTTCGTCAATAAATATAAATAAATAGATAAATAATTATAAATAAAATAAATATAAATAAATATATTTATTTATATTTAATGGGCTTTGCATGCCCCAAAAAATCAATAAAGTATAAAATATAAGCCCTAAATATTTGAAGACTTTATCATTATTCTTTTGTAATTAATCACGATATAATGTTATTATTAGAATAAAATTGAGGGATTGGAATTTCCAACAAATTTCTCAAACTAACTCCTATAATGCTTCAAAAATTAGAGACCATATATACTTGGAAATAGACTAAAAACCTCAGGTCATGATCTCTGGTCGCAAAAAATAAATGAGAAGCCATCTAGATATATATAGATGGTTGCAACTTAAACATATTGCATGCACTGCAACTAGATGATGTTCCAACTCTATTGTTTCAAAAGTTTAAATTGGTAGAAAGATACATATTTAATTAAATTGTTTATGGGAATGAAAAATTATATTCATCATACATACACCATATATAATTTTTTAATTTTTTTCTTACCAAATGTATGATTTATAGATGATGAATAAAAGAATTTAATTAGTTTAGTAAGAATAAAACTAAAAAATTTTCAAAAAAAATAAATGTAGTGTATGGAGATGATGAGTAGCAAAACTCAAAGGAAATTGACCACTACCGTTTTCGGCCTATTTGCAAGGATATGCCCCAAGAGTATGGCTACACTTAGGACTTATTTGAATAGTGAGATGAGATGAGATGGCTTTATATGAAAATTAAAAATTGAATAAAATATTATCAGAATATAATTTTTGTTCTAAAATTTGAAAAAATTAAATTGTTTATTATATTTTGTTTGAAATATTAAAAAAAATATAATAATAAAATAAAATGAGTTGAAAACAATTTGTCCATACTTTTCTGACAATTTTCTCGATCAAGAACAACGTGGGATCCAATTTTAATACAGTATTCTTTATAATGTGTCTATCATTCTTATTCTCTGTAGGAGATGTTTAGGTTAAAAATTATATGGAGAATCTTAAATTTGTCTGTGCCCCTAAAATAAAGGTCGAATGTTTGTCTTTGGAAATAAATAAATAACTAAACCATTAATACACTTTAAAGAAGGACCACCAATCCTGTCGGGCCTACCCCTTTAATTCCGGTAGCTCAACTGTTTCACTGTTTGGCTGCATCTACATTTAATTGGGAACACACTCATGGGCAAGCCCCGCTGTCCAAAGTGCCTGCAGATTTCCAATGCATGTCATTGCATTTCGCATTTGAATTTCATCTTTAATTTTGTTCATGTATCTATATATCTTTAGCTTTTGTTTATACAACCGTCCATTTATCCTCCTGATGACACGTGTACACTCTTATAATTGGGCAAGCTTGGGCTCCAAGTTTCGCTACTACTTGCTCATTGGCATTGTTTTGATTTTATCTCAAAAAGATTGTGGCGGCCAATTACTTAATAAATAAATTAATTAATTAAGGTGTAAGTAGTCCACGGCGAGTGGGAGAGTGGGTTGGTCCATTACGTTTGGATGGAAGCAACGGCTGTCATGAGTCAAAGGAACCAAAACGTATACAGTTGTATTATATATATAGTTATTTTTTTTTATATTTTACTAATATAATAAGTTAAAATAATTATTTTTTTATGTGAGTCTTGTATTTATTTATTTTTTTAAAAGTGATTATACACTCACTTGTACACTCACTATACTTGAGAGATTCTTTCGACAAAATCTCCCTAAGAGGAACATACTTTTTTTTTTTTTTTTAATATATTTTTTTAATCCCCTTTAACATTGTTGTTTTAAAAATTCATAAAATTATTAATAATTTTTTAATTATTAAATATAAAAAATTAAAAAAATATTTTTTAATTTTTTTAATATTTTTAATTTTTTTTATAGTAACTCACCATCGAAATCGGGAGATAAAAGCATTTTTCTGAATAATAAAATGAAAATAATTAAAAGAACACAATTTTATTTTTCTTTTCATTTAATTTTGTTTCCTTATGGAGGGAGGTTGAGGCCTAGAAATTGATCCAAGCATCATCTAGCAAGTTACGCATAGTGAACCATTTGTGGACGTGGACGGTGGATGTACTAGCTTGAGATCTAGAAAAGTAATAAGAAATGGATTTACTATGTATCGGCTACTATTCACTTTTACATCACACACTTATATCTTTTTCATAGGATATAGGGGTAGTTTTCATAGAATATGGATATTTTTTATAGTGTGTGGGGGTGTAGAGTGGTAAATAATGGCTAATGAGAATAATTTTTCAATAAGAAAGAGATTTGCTATGCATGAGCCACTATTCACTTTCATACCACACACTTATAGCTTTTTCATAGGATGTATGAGTGCTTTTCATAGGGAGCATTGCTACACATAAACCTACACCACACACCATATGTTGTTTTATTTTTTTTTTTTCCAAAATTTTTTTAAGTTTATTCTTCTTAAATTAATTATTTTTTTTACTCATTATCTATATATTAAACATTTGATAAAAAAAAAATTACAAAATATATAATGTGTAGTGTATAGGCTTATATTTACAATTTTTCTTTCATAAGATATATAAATATTTTTTATAAGGTGTGGGGTGTGAAGTGGTAAATAGAGATTTATGAGAAGAATTTTCAAATAACAAAGGAATTTACTATGCATGAGCACTAGCATTGGACTCATCAAATTCATCTTTAAAATTTGTTGACAAGTACACATTTTTCATAAATCCAAAACCTTCATATCTATAATTTCACATTAGATTAGCCATTAGATTAATTAAAATAATAATATAATATTATTTTTTTGATAATAATTTTTTTAATTTTTTTTCTTTATATTTTGTAAATATACTAACCATATGGACATTAATATTTTAATTTAGTACTTAAATAATTGATTCCCAACTAATTTAGAATAAAATAAAATAAAACCATTGCCTATTAAAATTAAAATAAAATATTAGTTTGAACGTGGAAGAGTAGACCTTCAAATTTGAAGGAAGAGCAACAATTACTGTAGCTCAAAGCTTCCCAAATACCTCTTTGATGAATTCAATGTAGATTCATTTTAAGTAAATTTATCAAAATTTGAAGATGCATTAGCTTTTAATGAAGCCAATGCTAATGCTCTAAGCCACTATTTACTCTCACACCACACTCTTTTTCATACGGTATATGGATATCACGAGGGCATCAAAGTAATTGTGTCTTTGTCAAAACTTTTCCTCCGTTACCGCCCAATTTGTGAAATTGTGTGCCCGTTTAGGGGTTTTACCTTCCACCCTTTTTCTTTTCGACCCAAACACAAATTAGGTACCGATAAAAATAGGGAATTTCGTTGGGATTATTACTTTTTCATTTAATTTAATTATTTTTTCATTTCAGAATTGGGATAAATTAGCACGTGTGTAGAATCGCGATCATTGCCAATCAACATCACACCCCCTTGGGCTCTAAGTTTCGTTGCGGCTATTAAATCCGAGGATGTTCCAAATCATGTCGAAAGAACAGAGAGAGAAAAGGCAGAGAGAGAGAAATGGCGATGAAGCAGCTGAACCAAGACGGGAAAGAGGTCGGGGAGGAGGAGCTGAAGAAGCAAGATGAGGGGGTAAAGCTAAACCCAGTTGGCGATCAAACGGCCAGATCGGAGACGGAGCCGCGGTTCAAGCCTAAAGCCGGAAGCGTCTTTCCGAAGAAGAGGAAGTCGGTCAAAAGTATGATGTTCGATTACATGAAGCCATCGTGTGCCAACACTTGTCCTCCCGGCCGAGTCGCCCACGACGGCGAGTCCTGACTTGTGAGAGAGTCTGTAATTTTCTCTGTATTGTAAAAGATCATGATACGTGATCCTACTTATGTACTCATCTGGTCTGACCGGTTTTTGGGTCTTAGAGAGGTTAAAATAAATAGTCTTCATGGGTTCCGGGGAGGTTCCATGTACTGTTTTATAGCGACTCTTGATTAAAGCCGGGATTTTTCTTTTTCTGTATACAGATTCCGAGTTGTTTATGAAAGTTTTGAGATTTGATATGAATCATTTGAAAGTATTCGGATCAAATTCCAAACCCATTTTGAGCAATGATCCGAGCCAAATAAGTTTCCTGTTCCGTTTTTGTGTTCAGCGACCTAATACAATAAATACAAGAAGCAGAGAGAGAGAGAGAGATCGGAGATGTGTTCGTGTCTGCTCCGGCTCGCACCTCCAACCAACTACCAAGGTGTTGGATAATTTTGGGTGTCATAATCATATGCTTTACACTCAGATTCAGGCCAACAAGTGCCGACTCTGACTGTACACGCCGTTAGATTTGACTCAGATGGATGGATCCATTTTGTTTTGTTATTTCTATTATTGTGATATTACATTATTAACCGAAGATTTTTTTTTGATATCTGAGAGGGGTTTTCGAAGCCATAATTTCATTTTAGAGGTTCGGAATTATGAAAATCAAGGCACAGGTCTTTACCACATTATTAATCAAAGTTAAAACAACTTTTTACTATGGTTTACTTAAATAATTATAAAATAAAAAACATGAAAGCATGGGGACAATATTTCAACATCATGGTGGTCCATCGTAGGACTGTTGGATTAGGAATGTATTAAGTGGTCATAGAAGTATGATATATATAGCTGTAATATTTGACGCTTTCCCAAATATCAACAGAAACTCTTTCTACATATTGTCATGGGAGCTATTTTTTATATATTGTCAGCTTCAATCGTTTTATCCTTTTTTTTTTCCTTCAAAATTTATCATAAAGTGAAGCAAAAGAAGAAAAAAAGGCCCATAATTAAGAAATCGTAATTAAGAAATTAGCTAAGGATATTTCATGATCTCATGATGTTGTACGTTGTCAACTTGTCAAAACCTAGCTAGTTCCACGTTGGTTAGCTTTGCTTCATTAATTAATTATCCGCATAAAAAATTAGGTACCGTTTAGATAGTGAGTTAAGATGAGATGAGTTAAGGTGAAAGTTGAAAGTTAAATAAAATATTATTAGAATATTATTTTTTCATATTTTTATCCTTTTAGAAATTAAAAAAAAATAAATTATTTATTATGTTTTGTATAAAATTTTAAAAAAATGTTAAAAATAAGATGAAATGAGATAAAATAAAACGAAACACTTTCACTATCCAACCGGAGCCTTAATCACTGCTACCTAGTTTAAAGACTATTAATTATTAGTTTAAAATGCTTTTGCCTTTTTTTTGAAGTCATCCTTTTCATTTGGAGGGTATATATTTATGGTGTGACACTAGATAAATCTCTTACCGCTAGATCCTTTCTAAAAAAGTTGATTTTATACAGGTTTGTTTTATTTTAGTTTTCTTGTTGAGGCATGTTTTTACCTTGTTCTGTTTAATACTTTGTGTAGTTTTCTTTTTTTTTTTCTTTTTTTTTTCTTTTTTTTTTAAACTTTGATCTATTTAAAATACTTTGTTGTTTTGATCCCGGGTTTGGATTTTATGATTGTATGTAACTTTAGGTATTCAGATGTAATCACGGCTTTTCACCTTTATAAATAAGGGTTATCAATAAAATTAGAGTACTTTATTCTTTTTAATAAAAAATCTACTTTGTTATAAAGAAACTGTACCAGATTTATCTATTTAAGATTTATATAAATTATTGATGATATCGATAGGAAGAAATATGTAATAGAATATACAGGCGTCGGGATATTAATAGTAAGTTTATAATATAGGGGACAAAACCCTATTACTTTATTTATGATGGTCATATATGTTCGGGCAAGACCAACAACTTACTTCCTATGTATAATTGGTTTAGTGGGTGGTGTCAAGCCAACCAAATTCCGATAATCTTACATATATTATATGTTGTTGGATTTAATGGCCTTATGCATGCACGTGTACGTAATAACGACGGACATAAGTGAATCATCAAGAAAATTCCCAGATTAATGGGGATTAGGTGAGATAATCTGTTAATTGATTGGCTAGCTTTCTTATTAATGACCTTTTATCCAAAGTACTCCAAGTCCAAAGTCCTTTGAATAAGTTGACAAGGTAGCCATTTCACTGATCATATCCTTTTTCTCGTCGGCTTCCAGCATAAGAATTAATTAATACTCTGTACTCAAATGATTATTAATGAATCAGGGGGAAATTAGGAGATCGTGAATAAAAGCTCAAGACAAGACCTTGTTGTCAACCAAAAGGAATTAAGGGGACTCATCTCTTTTCTCTCCCAAGTCAAGTTTCTCTCCAGCGTTCTCATTGTCCCACTCAAAAAGTTTTTACATTCACTGGGGGGTGGGGGGTTGGTGCTTCGGCTCCACCCACCTCCCCTTCTCGCCGACCACAATCTTTACTTCTGTTCATATTTGTTTTTTTTTTCTAATTTTTTTTATTTTTTATTTTCCTTTAGCATCATTCAACTTTGCCAATTTGCTACTTTCTAGTGACATATGGCAGACATGCGCCCCTTCATCATCTTCTCCAGGTGTCGATTGTCAAGCTGGAGGAACAAATCTGCCCATACGTGCGGTGCTTATGCCTCACTCCCCGCCATGCCTTGGAGAGCTTTCTGCAGCCACGCACGGTAGTTTCGGGATTAGCGACATCTGATCTTCTAGATCCGACTGTTCTCTTTACTTCCATATGTGGCGCATGGCGTTCTCGCACCACCACCGCCAGCAACAACCCCTCGCTGGTGACCCATCCCATATTTTAGTTGGTACGCTATGTTCCAACTTTTCTTAACTAAGGATCGACTGAAAGTGGATGTGACAATTCCTTCCAGCCAGTTTAGACCAACACGTTGCAGCACACCTCTTTGTACTACGACTTCTAGCTATAGTTTTATAATCTGTTCATTAGACCATTTAAAAACCATTACCAAGCAGTCTCCCTTGTAGGAATTGGGTGGAAGCCAATCTTTTGGCTTCGATCACCCCATTTGTTCTCTCTCTTCTATGTTATAATGCGTGCTCGCTTTGGGAATATTGCAAGGGACTCCCACCCCATTGAACTTGTATACTGTATTCACTAGTTTATCTATAAATGTCTTATTTGCTAAGGAAAAACAAAATAAAGATCCAAAGGAATTAAGGAGCTTAATTGTGAGTAAACAAAGGAAGAACTTGCATTTTCGGTTGACTAATTAAGATTAGCTAGTACTTCAATCTATGTTATTATAACAAAAAGATTATTTATGATGAATTATTTACGATAAAAATTATTATTTATGATGAGAAAAGACTCATTTACAAAAAAATGATAACAAAAAAACAATTTTCCTAATATACATGTAATTACCTTAATTGGTTCATGTCACGTAGACAGCTAAATTAATGAAACATTTAAGTTTTCAATCAAAGTGTGCTAGCTAGCTGGCTAATTAAACTTGGGAACCAGCTTCAATGTGTTTTTTGGCTAATTTATGACCATTTGTTTTTTACAACAGGGTTTGAGTGTTTTGAATCCAAAATTTTCATTTGAAGAATCGGTCGTATGAGATTCCATGATCAATGTGAACAACATATATTCATATATATTTTTTGGGACCCTGCTAGCATAATTAATCTTTAGAGTTGTTAGGAAACACAGATGTTTTCGTATTGTTCATGAACAATATATTCTAGTGTGTGGCTAAGAATATTCAAATGGAGGCAAAGTCAGTGGGACCACAAAGATTCTAATAGAATAGTGGTGATTTTTTCAAGGTGTTGCATAGTTGTGTAATGGAATTGGGAAGAGAGAATCACGGTGGGGGAAGATGAATGAGCTAGAAGAAGATTGGAAGAATTTTCATCTAATAGAAGAGGGGGCTCTAGGCATAGAGATTGGGGATGAAGTCTTGGAAGAATTGAATTATAAAGGTGAGCGAAGATTGGTAGGAAAGGTTTGCGTTGAAAGGAGCATTAGTCAGGAAGTGATTGAATCAACATTAGGGACTTTCATTTTCCACAATGCCTTCCACAAAGATTGATGTTGCCTTTCATTTGAGCATTCCCTTCTACACCCTTGTAGTTGTAGCTTAAAAAATTTGTAACAGCTTCTCACACTAAATTTTTCACTCCTTTCTTGGGACCAAATCATCTTATCTGGTTGCTCATTTGGATAAATCATTACTTTCAAAACATCTGCAAACAAGCTTGGATTGAAGAGAGCTCAAAGTTGTTCTAAGTTCCAACCTCTAGAAACTGGATCAATTAATTCGTCAACAGAGGTCTCCCTAAACTCATCAGAAATTAAGATGGCTTCCTTCATCAAAGATTGATGACCTAGAATCCAAGGATCCTTCCAAAGCTTAGCAAGTTTACCATCTCCTATCTTCCATGAACACCCCTGAGTCATCAATTTCTTGGCCTTCTAGATACCTCGCCAAAATGTCTTTTTTCTAAACTAGCATTTAAAAAAACTACATGATGGAAATATCTTGCCTTGAACACTCGATGGATCAAGGAATCTGTCTCCTGCGTAATCCTCCATCTTTGTTTGGCTAATAAAGCCAAGTTGAAAACATGCAGATCCTTAAAACCAAGTCTCTCTTTCCCTTTCTGCTCACATTTTTTTTTCCAACTAATCTAATGAATTCTTTTTTCATCCTTCTTTTGACCCCATCAAATTTTTGCCATTATGGCTTCCAATTCTAAACATAAGCTAATTGGTAGGAGAAAATAGCTCATTGAAGAAGTGGGGATTGAAAAAGCCACTGCCTTGAGCAATATCTCTCTCCCACCTCGTGATAACACATTTTCCTTTCAAGATTGAAGCTTCTTCATCACCTTTTGCTTTATCTCAAAGAAGGCCTTTGTTTTTTATCAACCAACAGTAGAAGGGAGGCCCAAATGCTTCTCATAGTTCTCCACTTCAGAGACATCCCATAACTGCAATAGCTTTACTTATCTATCCATTGAAATATTGCCACTAAATATCATTGTAGTTTTATCCATGTTAATTTTCTGGGTAGAGAATGTTCATACTTTTCTAGCAAAGCTTGTATCTTTATATTTTCATCCACATCAGCCTTACAGAAAATAATGATATCATCTGCGAATAATAAGTGATTAATGCATATCTTAATACCAGAAATCTCATGGTGATTGGCAGCATCTTTCAGTAAAGAAATAAGTCTTTCAATAACTAACAAGACAAGATAAGGGGACAATGGGTCTCCTTGTCGAATCCCTCTACTTCGAACTATATGACCCTTTGGCTCCTTATTTACTAATACTGAAAAAGAGGCAGACTGAATACAATTCATAATCAACTCTAACAACCATGTATCAAATCCCATATAGGGGTGAACACCAAAGGCGTCGGCGTCGGTTTTAGTCCCAAACCGAAACCCCACTGACACATGAAAGAACCACTCTTCTTGACCAAAACCGATCGATAGGGGGAAAAAGAACTAGCTGGAGTTTGATCAGCTGGCGTCGATCTGTTCGACGGTTTTTGAGAGTCGATTCTCTCGTTCCAGATTCACCAACCAAATTCACAAAACTCACTCATAAATTCACCAAACAACCAACAAAACTCAACCAAAAAAAAAAAAAGAACAAGAATAAGTCACGACTCACTCACAGAGAACCCATTTCCTGCCTGGTGAGAGAGAAAGGGAGGAGGTGGTGGCTAAGCTGCTGAAGAGATTGTTGGGAATCTTATATATGTTGTAATCTATGTTGTATTTTTAGGAATCTTATATAAAAGGTCTTAATACAGAGATGATAGAGAATAGAGCATTTGAGTGAGAGAGAACGGGTTTGTGTGTGTGTGTGTGTGTGTGTGTGTGAGAGAGAGAGAGAGAGAGAGAGAGAGAGAGAGATAGCAAAGGTTAGAGAGAGACTGCGAGTGCAACGAATCGAAGACTACATTGAGACTCAGAGTGATGGCGAGGAAGAAAAAAGAAGAGGGGTTTTTTACCCTAATACGAAACGGCATCATTTGGATTTAAGCCAAACGATGCTGTTCACTTATTTTATTTTATTTTCCAGTTTTAAAGGGACCAAAACGATGCAGTTTCAATCATTTAAGTGAAACGACGTCGTTTCTATATATGTATAAAAAGAAAATATATATAAGAACTGGTCAGCCGATTCAGCAGTTTTTTGCATAGGAGAACCAAAACCGAACGGGGCCGATATTAGTTCCTATATATTTAACTCACTCGTCGACTGGTTCTTCGTTGGTTTCTGTTACATTTGGCATCTGATGGCCAGTTTCCATTGGTGGTGGTTGGTTTCTCAGTTTGGTATATAGCCCTAATCCCATCATACTTATAACTTCCTTTAAAAGTTTGCATTCTACTCAGTCATATACTTTACTCATATCAAATTTGAGGGACATATAACCTTTTTTTCATTTTCTCTTCATTTTCAAATAACGGACTAATTCATAAGTCACTAATACATTGTCAGTTATAAGTCGACCAGGTACCAAAGCATATTTAGAATCTAAAATGATAAATGGCAACACCATCTTAAGTCTATTTGCAATGACCTTAGATATCAATTTATAAATCGCATTGCATAGACTAATTGGTCTAAAATCAGCCACCCTAATAAGATTCTTCTTCTTGAGAATCAAATATGTAAAAGTATGATTCAGTGATGTAGGGACAATGCTAGTATTCAAAACATCCAAAACAGCAGTAGAAACTGACTTACACATAGTAAACCAATAATTTTGAAAGAACAAAGGTGTCATACCATCAGGTCCTGGTTATGTAATTGGATCCATCTTCTTCAAGGCTTCGAACACCTCAGTGTCAGTGCAACTCTTGATTAAATCAGCATTCATCTCTTCAGTCACTCTCCCTGCCAAAGCCCCCAAAAAATCAAAAGTTCCTCGCTGGGTTGTTGCTGTAAACATATTCCTAAAATAGTAAATAATCAACTTATCTCTTTGCTCTTCTTCTTGCCATGCCCCTATCTCATTCTGCAACTTTCCAATAGAATTCTTCTTCTTTTTGTGAGTTGCCTTAGTATGGAAAAACTTTGACTTTTGATCCCCCTCCCTCAACCACAATGCTTCACCTCTCTGCCTCCACATAACCTTATCCCTCTCTAACCATTTGTGAACCTCTTCCCTAGCAACATTCTGTTCTTCTCTTCTCAGACCCATGGGATCACATTCTTGCAACAACTTAAGTCGGTCTTTAGCCTATTGTAATTGCCTCTTAACATTCCCAAAAACTATTCGATTCTAGACTTGAAGCCTTTTACCACAGTCCACAATCCTTAACATCACCTCTTCCATTGTACTTCTACCATTTGTAAACTTCCATGTATAAACCACAATGTTATCACAACCTGGTTCACCAATCCATATGGCTTCAAATCTGAGCATTCCTTCATTTCTCTTCTCAACTTGATTAATTTCAGTTTCCAAACAAATGGGGATATGGTCTTAGTATGCCACACCACCATGAACAACTTCAGCTTGTGGAAATAAATTCCACCAATGAGGATTACCAAAGAATCTATTTAGACGTTCTTGATTCTGGATCCCTCCCATTACACCAAGTAAATTTGGGGCCCCTAAACCCAATTTCCCTAAGTAAGCACTCATTAACAACTTGTTTAAAATCTCACATCTGACTCTACAGCCTTTCTCTCCCCCCCAACTTCTCATGATGAAAAATTATTTCATTAAAGTCCCAAAAACCAGCCATGCCTCATCCTCATTTCTATGTAAACATCGAATTAAATTCCAGGTTCAAGGTCTTTGGCATGAATCAAGATTAGCATAGATGCCTGTTATAAAATACAGCATTGTTCTACATCCATCCTTCTTAACACATGCATCAATACAAAACTTAAAGTAACTCAGTATTGATAGATTAATATCCCTCCCCCATAATATCTCAAGTCTCCCACTTCTTCCCTCACTGTCAACAGCTAAGCAATTAACAAAAGCAAACTTAAATTTACACCATTCAAATTCACGTACCTTCAAACGAGTTTCCTAAAGAAACACTATATTGGAATCTTCCTTCTTGACAAGGTCTCGAAGGACCTGAATGCCTCGTGGGTTACCAAGCCCGCAGGCATTCCAGTTGAGGCATTTCATAGCTCTCAGTGGGGTTGGGACCCAACCATGGCCGATGAAAAATCTTGAGACTTCTCCGAGTCATCATTCGGGTTAATAGTCGCCACCTTCCTCTTTGAAAGTTGATATGTAGTTTCTTCATCCTCAACCTTCTCCTTCCGTTTGCGAGTTGAAAATGACTGTTGTGGTGCTTCTGAAATAGAAGACTGTTGTTTGTTAAGAATAGACAACTTTTTCCATTTACACCCCTCTGATACATTGGGTTTATTAAGCATTGGCCCAACTAGGCCCTCCTGGGCTTCATTCACAATGTTGCTGGCCCATCGCCAGGGCATTTAGTCCCCACATTAGAGACTTCTACCATTTTTTGCAAACCCATTAAATCACCATCCTAAGAAGCCTATTTCTCTCATCCACCTTCATCAATTCCTTTACAACACCAACATCCGTTTCCTTAGCAACTTCCTTCTCACAATCATTAATATTCACTGGAGTAATGGAGCTCAACATCTTCATGACTTTGGGAAACGCCTCCTTTACTACAGCCGTAACCCCCAAAATGGCACCCTGATTATCGCCCTGGTCTTTAACAACATCATCTACCTTCCTTTTGGATTCCACTGGAGAAGCCACCAGATTATTGCTACCACCTTCACGTTGCACCTCCCGATGAGGCCATTGTCTTATCATGTGGGATCCTACTCGCAGCCAACTTCCATAAGGGAAACCTTGCAACGAAAAACTACTCTGATTCCCTTGCTATTTTCACACTTGAAATGACCATGATTCAAGAGACCACAACAATAATAGAAGTTGGGTAATCGCTCATAAGATAAGCGAATCCGAACAGGTTCCGCAAGACCAATATTCATCAACTTCCTGTGTAACAAAGGTTTCGAGATGTCAATGGAAGCCCGTACATGCATAAACTCCCCTAAGCCATTTCTCCTTTCTCAATATTAACTTCTATGACGCTTCCAATCTTACTCCCTATCAGATTCCCCACATACTCATTTTGTGCTATAAATGGCTGATCATGCAACCTAACCCAGAATGACGCCTCAGTGATCTTGATCTGATGGACTTGTTGATGACTTTCAACTTCTTTCACCAACACCAAGTGTTTATCAAACGACCAAGGACCATCTCTAATGACTCGATCCTTATCACGTTCATTTTCAAATTCAATTTACATGATCACCGAATTCAAGTCCCTAAATTTGAGGTCTCTGACCAGCCTCCATGCTCTCTTCATCGTAAATTTGAAAGCCTCTCGATTGTAGTGACGCTTCGTAAGGAGTTTGGCCAACAAACATTTCCCATTGCAAAGAACAGCATCTTGCAACTGCTGAACGTCTACCTAAATGTCTTCACTCTCCATCGCTGTGAGAGAGAGCTTCTTATACATTTCTTCTAAATTCACTTCCATCATACAACTTTCACTCACCAAAATGTCTTTACGCCAATTACACAAGAGAACAATGAACCTGCACTACGATAGGAAATAACCTTTACACAGGGAAGCCCTAGGAGGGGGAAACTCTAGGAGAGGGAAGTTCACGTTGATGAAATGAGAATTTTCCCTGTAGCAGAATTGAAGAGATATATAGGACAAGAAAAATGTCATTGTTCTTGAAAAATGAAAGTTTTAAATTAAAGGAAATCAATGAGCCCTGGGGTGTGAAACTGGGTAGGTCCATTATGTTTGTATGGAAGCAACATGTAGAAGTCAAATGAACCAAAACGTCTAAAGACCAGATCGTTTAGAAAATAGTATTGCTACGTATAGTCATCGAATGCGTAAGTATTGTATAGTCGTTTTGAAAAATAGTAGAGTCTACTGTTAAAAAATTAATTTATTTTTATATGAGTCCCATATTTATTCATTTTTTTTTATAATGATTGCACGCCTACGGGCGGAACCAGAAAATCTGGTTTTTTTTTTTTTTTGGAGGGGGGTGGGAAGTTATAAATAAATAATTTAGGAGGAGTCAAATACTAATTTTCATATAGTCTACTTTATAAAAACACCTTTAAAATTTTAATTTTCATCAAATTTTAAAAATTTTGAGAGGGTCAAAGTCCCTCCAAACCCCTTACTGGTTCCACTGCTGTATAATGTGCTTGCACACTTACGACTATAACTATCATTTCTCTTAAAAAATACATAAGCAACCTAAATAATAAAAATAAAATAAAATATACTAGAGTATTGTCTATTTCATGCACAAAATTTTATGTAAGAAAGTTTGTTGATATGGTTTAACATTATTTGTTAAATTATAATATTTTAATATAAAAAAAAATCTGACATATCACAGTAAATTTTGTTAGTGTATAGATTTTTTTTTTTTTTAACAAAATTTTTGCGTAGAACTAACAATTTCCATACTTTTATTATTATTTAACTTAATTGTTAATTCTATCCACCTAGATAGAAAAATTGTACTAGAATCATAATTATATATAAAATATTTATATATTTTAATATAGAGAACAGCTAAAAAAAATTCCTTTGCAATTTTTCTACACTCTTGAAATAAAATAATATTTTTTGAAATATTTAATTTAATTTATATTTTGACTTGGTGCATTTAAATTTTGAAAAATTATTAATTTACTAAGAAACTAAATGAAAATAATTAAAAGAAAACAAAAATTCTCTTTTCTCGTAATTTGTTGTTGATCACTTTAATAACAGGATCTCTTTTTCATTTCTTTGTGTACGTATTTCCTTACATTCCTTTGCACAGTAATGGCCATCCTTTTTATCCACAATTTCTCGTAACAGATTTTGATCATACAACTGATCGCACGGCTCATATTAATCAGTTTGTTGTTACGGATTCTTCTAGAGCCTTGGACAGGTGGCTATCTTTCACTCGAGCTTTTTCAAGTCGAAAAAATCTACACAACTTTTCAACATCTTAATATTCTACTTTTTTTTAATTTTTTAATATTTTTTTAATATTATTTTTTGAATTTATTCTTTTTAAATTAATTTAATTATTTTATTCATTATTTACATATTAAATATTTAATAAAAAATAAAATAATAAAAATTAAAAAAAAATAAAGTGTTCAAATATTAGAAGGTTGTCTAGCAAATCCCTTTCAAGTCTGATGCTGGACTGCCTTCACAGTTACTCTGTTTTGGTTCACATAGCAGTGTAGTCTTATTAATAATAAATTGGATGAGGGAATTAAAGTAAGAGTAATACGGACAAGTCGCAATCACTACACCCCCTTCGGCTCTAAGTTTCGTTGCCATCGGCTTGGTTCGCAATTGCCGCTGTTAAAAGCTGATGTTCCCCACTCATGGCGAGAAAAGTAAAACGCAGCGAGAAAAGACAGAGAGAGAGAGAAATGGCGATGAGGCAGCTGAACCAAGACGGGAAAGCGGTCGGGGACATGGTGCTGAAGAAGCAAGATGAGGGAGTTAAGCTAAACCCAGGTGGCGATCATGCGGCCAGATCGGAGACGGAGCCGCGGTTCAAGCCAAAAGCCGGAAGCGTCTTTCCGAAGAAGAAGAAGTTGGTCCAGCGTATGATGCGCGATTACATGATCCAATCGTGTGCCAACTCTTTTCCCGGCCGAGTCTCGGACGACGGCGAGTGCTGAGTACTTGTGAGTCTGTAATTTTGTCAGTATGATAAAAGATCATGATGTGAGCGTACTTATTTATATACTCATCTGGTTTGGCTGGTTTTTGGGTCTTAGAAAGTAGAATAATCAGTCTTCATTGGTTTCGGCGAGATTCCATGTACTGAATTAGAGCGACCCTGGATAAAAGCTGGAGTTTTTCTTTTTGTTTGTGTGAACAGATTCCGAGTTGTTTATGAAAGTCTTGAGATTTGATATGAATAACGATCCGAACCAACTAAATTGCCTGTTCCGTTTCTTTGCTCAGAGAGAGAGAGAGAGAGAGTCGAGAGAGGTGTTCATGTCTGCTCCGGTCATGTCTGCTGGGCCCGCGCGTGGTGCCGCCGGGGGGGGGGGGGGGGGGTGGATGGGCGTGGGGTCTGGTGGGGTTTGTTCACACGGAGATTCAGCCCAACACGTGCTGAGTGACTGACCCTTGACTGGACATGCTGTTAGATATGACTTAGTCACCCATTTGGATAGATCGGCCTTTTTCTTTGGATGATTGGATTGCAACTCCCACCTTGTCCACTCACTTTTTGATTTGACGTTTTTTCCATTATCGTGATATTACATTATTAACTGAAGTTAAAGCAACTTTTTACTATGGTTTTGTTTCTCTGTTTTCATTGATTCTGATCTTCTTTAGATCGACTTTGCTGGTTTTGCTGGCGCAAGTACTTCCATGAATATTAATGTTAATCCTTGTGGTCCTTAACAACAGGACATCTTGACAACATGGTCCTATAATGAACATGATCCAAATCAAAATCATCATCTTCATAATATAAAACAAAATAATTATAAAATAAACAACGGAGAATGAAGAGATTAGCCTGGGGACAATATTTCAACATCATGCAGGATGGTGGTCGATCGCAGGACTTTTAGATTCGGAATGTATTAAGTGGTCATAGAAGTATGATTTAGAGCAAGCATATTTGTCGTGGAAGCCATTTTCTAGCTATTGTCAGCTTCAATCATTTTCCTTTTTTTGTCAAATTTATCATAAAGTGTAGGAAAAAACCGACCCATAATTAAGAAATTAGGTAAGGATATTCCATCTCTTGATGATGCTGTTGTCAAAACGTAGCTAGTTACACGTTGATTAGCTTTGCTTCATTAATTAATTCCACGTAATAATTTAATAATTTCTTGAATTACAACGTCCATGCATTCGGCAATATCGGAGGTGGCTCCAAAAGTAAGCCCCACCTGATCGCGTTGTGGATTAGGAGCACATGATGATGATTCTACGTAGTCACCATTAATTACGCATTTATGGATTTCTTTGAAGTGGGCCGGGAAAGTGACAGAACAAACCTTTCAGTGAAATCAATATTGCATTCCGAAAAACTTAATACTTCAAGTATATCTTTAATGAAGCTCATAACTTTCTCGAGAAAGTCATAAAACTTCATCTCAAAAATATTTTTTCAAAAAATAAAGCAAAAAGTGTTGAAATTTTCTCTGGTTTTCAGCATCCAAAAGCACAAAATTATTGTGTTTGTCTCGTTGTATTTTAGTAGCAGCTGAGACGTGTGCTTTTTAAAGGCCTCGTACCAGCTGCATTCAGATAGATTATAATTCCCTGTACGTCATTTCCTGCACGGGTGCCAGAAACCACACGTACGTACATGTCATGTCTGCAATCAGAACGTGAGAAGATTGCATTTGCAGGAGCATCTAAAATGTGTTCCAGAGTTTCCGATTTTAGATCTCGCCAAGCCTCGCCGGCTGAAATGAAAATCATTGTACATAACTTTCATGGGTGTCTTTTAACTCTTAAACCCATGTCAAAATTGACTCCATTCTCATGCAAGAAGCCAAAGCTTGAAGTGTACCGACGTATGGCCGTACAATATTCAAGAAATTAATTATAAAAAAAAAAAAGATTTTCTCTAAATATATTCTCTAAAATAGAAATCCAGATGTGGGAATATTTTGATCAAAACTCCTGAATAAATCTTAAATTATAGAAAATTCAATACTTTAGACACTTGATGTAAATGTTTTAAACGGTCATAGAAGTATGATATATGGCACTAATATCTGACGCTTTCCCAAATATCAACAGAAACTCTATCTATCTATTGTTATGGGAGCTATTTTCTATATATCGTCAACTTCAATCGTTTTGTCTATCTTTTTTCTTCAAAATTTATCATAAAGTGAAGCAAGAGGAAAAAAAAGACCCATAATTAAGAAATCGTAATTAAGAAATTAGCTAAGGATATTTCATGATCTCATGATGTTGTACGTTGTCAACTTGTCAAAACCTAGCTAGTTCCACGTTGATTAGCTTAGCTTCATTAATTAATTATCCGCATAAAAAATTAGGTATGGTTTGAAGAGTGGGTTGAGATGAGATGAGTTTAAACGAAAGTTAAAAGTTAAATAAATTATTATTAAAATATTATTTTTTTAATATTATTATTCTTTTAAAAATTTAAAAAATTGAATTATTTATTATATTTTGTGTAAAAATTTAAAAAAAATTAAAAATAAGATGAAATGAAATGAAACGAAACACTTTCCACTATCCAACCAAGCCTTAATCACCACTACCTTGTTTAAAGACTATTAATTATTAGTTTAAAGTGCTTTTGCCTTTTCTTTTTTTTTTTAAGTCATCATTTTCATTTGGAGGGTATATATTTATGGTGTGACACTAGATAAATCTCTTACAGGTCGTTACTAAAAAGGTTGATTTTATACAGGTTTGTTTTATTTTAGTTTTCTTGTTGAGGTATGTTTTTACCTTGTTCTGTTTAATACTGTGTAGTGTTCAGTTTCTTTATTTTTATTTTTTATTTTTTTACTTTGATCTGTTTAAAATACTTTGTTGTTTTGATCCTGGGTTTGGATTTTATGATTGTATTTAACTTTAGGTGTTAAGATGTAATCATGGTTTTCTACCTTTATAAGAAGCTGGGTTATCAATAAAATTAGAATACAGTATTCTTTCTAAAAAAAAGTGTACTTTATTATAAAAAAACTGTATGAGATTTATCTGTTTAATGTTTATATAAATCATTGATCATATCGATGAGAAGAAATATGTAATAGAATATAAAGGTGTCGGGTCATATATGTTCGGACAAGACCAACAAGTTACTTCCTATATATAATTGGTTTAGTGGGTGGTGTCAAGCCAACCAAACTCCGATAATCTTGCATATATTATATGTTGTTGGATTTAATGGCCTCATGCATGCACGTGTACGTAATAACGACGGACAAAAGTGAGTCATCAAGAAAATTCCCAGGTATCTATAATGGGGATTAGGTGAGATAATCTGTTAATTAATTGGCTAGCTTTCTTATTCATGACGTTTTATCCAAAGTACTCCAAAGGCCTTTGAATAAGTTGAAAAGGTAGCCATTTCACTGATCATATGATTAATTAGGAGATCGTGAATAAAAGCTCAAGGTAAGACCTTCTTGTCAAACAAAAGGAATTAAGGGGACTCATCTTTTTTCTCACCCCAGTCGAGTTTCTCTCCGGCGTTCTCATTGTCCCACTCAAAAAGTTTTTACGTTCACTAGGGGGAGGGGGGTTGTTGCTTTGGCTCCACCCACCTCCCCTCCTCACTGACCAATCTTTATTTATGTTCATCTTTATTTTTTTATTTCTGGATTTTTTTTTGTTTTTTCCCTTTAGCACCGTTCAACTTTTCCGATCTACTGCTTTCTAGTGACGTAGGGCAGACATGCGCCCCTTCATCAGCTTCTCCAGGTGCCGATTGTCAAACTGGCGGAAGAAATCTACCCATACATGCTATAAATGGTTGATCATGCAACCTAACCCAGAATGATGCCTTAGTGATCTTGATCTGATGGACTTGTTGATGACCTTCAACTTCTTTCACCAACACCGAGTGTTTATCAAACAACCAAGGACCATCTCTAATGACCGGATCCTTATCATGTTCATCTTCAAATTCAATTAACATGATCACCGAATTCAAGTCCCTGAATTTGAGGTCTCTGACCAGCCTCCATGCTCTCTTCATCGTAAATTTGAAAGCCTCTCGATTGTAGTGATGCTTTGTAAGGAGTTTGGCCAACAAACATTTCCCACTGCAAAGAATAGCATCTCGCAACTACTGAACGTCTACCTAAATCTCTTCACTCTGCATCGCCATGAGAGAGTGCTTCTTATACATTTCTTCTTAATTCACTTCCATCATACAACTTTCACTCACCAAAATGTCTTCACTCCAATTACACAAGAGAACAACAAACCTGCACAACGATAGGAAATAACCTTTACACAGAGAAGCCCTAAGAGGGGGAAACTCTAGGAGAGGGAAGTTCACGTTGATGAAATGAGAATTTTCCCCTATAGCAGAATTGAAGAGATATATAAGACAAGAAAAATGTCATTTTTCTTGAAAAATGAAAGTTTTAAATCAAAGGAAATCGATGAGTCCACAGTTGTGAAAGTAGGTAGGTCCATTATGTTTGTATGGAAGCAACATCTAGAAGTCAAAGGAACCAAAACATCCATAGACCAGATCATTCAGAAAATAGTATTAGTATAGTCATTGAATGCATAAATATTGTATGGTCGTTTTAAAAAATAGTAGAGTCTATTGTTAAAAAATTAATTTATTTTTATATGAGTATTATATTTATTCATTTTTTATAATGATTGCACGGCTATGGGCAGAACCAGAAAATCTGGTTTTGGGGCGGGGGAGGGGGGTGGTTGGGGGGCGGTTGGGGGGCAAGTTGTAAATAAATAATTCAGGGGGTGTCCAATACTACTTTTCATATAGTCTACTTTATAAAAATACCTATAAATTTTTAATTTTCATCAAATTTTAAAAATTATGGGAGGGCCAAAGCCCCTCCAAACCCCGTTACTGGTTCCGTCTCTGTACATAATTGTAATTATCATTTCTCTTAAGAAACACATAAGCAACCTAAATAATAAAAATAAAATAAAATATACTAGAGTATTGTCTATTTCATGCACAAATTTTATGTAAGAAAGTTTGCTGATATGGTTTAACATTATTTGTTAAATTATAAATATTTTAATATAAGAAAATCTAACATATTACAGTAAATTATGTTAGTGTATAGATTTTTTTTGTACAAAAATTTTACATAGAGCTAACAATTTTCATACTTTTATTATTATTTAACTTAATTGATAATTCTATCCACCTAGATAGAAAAATTGTACTAGAATCATAACTATATATATAATATTTATATATTTTAATATAGAGAACTGCTAAAAACAAAATATTTATATATTTTGTATCTACTAGACCACTAGCTTGAGATCTAGAAAAGTCATAATTGATAAATCAAAGGAAACAGATGCTGAACTAAAAACAGAGTAGCACGTCAAGTGCTCGACACAAGCCTAGAGAGAATAACAGATTCTCTTTTACATTTCTTTGTGTATTTCCTTACATTCCTTTGCACGGTAATGACCATCCTTTTTAATACACAATTTCTCATAATAGAATATGATGATACAACTGATCGCACGGCTCATATTAATCAGTTTGTTGCTACGGATTCTTCTAGAGCCTTGGACAGGTGGCCATCGTTCACTCGAGCTTTTTTCAAAGCCTGATACTTGACTGCCTTCACAATTACTCTGTTTTGGCTCACATAGCAGTGTAGTCTTATTAATAATAAATTGGATGAGGGTATTAAGGTAAGAGTAAAACGGACAAGTCGCAATCACTACACCCCTTCGGCTCTAAGTTTCGTTGCCATCGGCTTGGTTCGCAATTGCCGCTGTTAAAAGCTGATGTTCCCCCTCATGGCGAGAAAAGTAAAACGCAGAGAGAAAAGACAGAGAGAGAGAAATGGCGATGAGGCAGCTGAACCAAGACGGGAAAGCGGTCGGGGACGAGGTGCTAAAGAAGCAAGATGAGGGAGTTAAGCTAAACCCAGGTGGCGATCATGCGGCCAGATCGGAGACGGAGCCGCTGTTCAAGCCAAAAGCCGGAAGCGTCTTTCCGAAGAAGAAGAAGTTGGTCCAGCGTATGATGCTCGATTACATGATCCAATCGTGTGCCAACTCTTTTCCTGCCGGCCGAGTCTCCGACGACGGCGAGTCCTGAGTACTTGTGAGTCTGTAATTTTCTCAGCATGATAAAAGATCACGATGTGAGCTTACTTATTTATATACTAATCTGGTTTGGCTGGTTTTTGGGTCTTAGAAAGTAGAATAATCAGTCTTCATTGGTTGCGGTGAGATTCCATGTACTGTTTTAGAGCCACCCTCGATAAAAGCTGGAGTTTTTGTTTTTGTTTGTGTGAACAGATCCGAGTTGTTTATGAAAGTGTTGAGATTTGATATGCATAACGATCCGAACCAACTAACGCCTTTGAAATTCTACCTTTTAAATACAAAATTTTTATTTTATCATTACAATTTCTTCAAATTTTTGTATAAAATATAATAAATAATTTAATTTTTTTTAATTTTTTTAAATTTTAAAATAATAATAATATTAAGATATAATATTTTAATATTTAATATTAAAATTCAAAATTTTTATTTAAAAATTTTCAGTGATTAAGTGGAGCTGTTCCATTTTTGTGCTCAGGGGAGAGAGAGAGAGAGAGGTGTTCATGTCCGCTCCGGTCATGTCTGCTGGACCGCCTCGGGCGCCCGCCCTGGTGGGGTGTCTCTGTCGGGGTGTTCACACTGAGATTCAGGCCAACACGTGCTGAGTGACTGACTCTTGACTAGACATGCTGTTAGATTTGACTGAGTCACCCAGATGGATAGATCCTTTTCCTTGGAAGGATTGGATTGTGACTCCAACTTTCTCCACAGTTTTTGTTTTGTTCTGTATTCTTTTTTCTTTTTTTTAACCTTAAAAAACGTAATAAAATATACTAAGAATATTTTTGGAGGGCACAATTAAAAAGGCAACCTATCGTCACCCAATAGCATATGTTTAAGCTGGCACAACAATTTTGTGCTTTTTCGGATGTGCTTAAAAATAGAAAAAACACTTGAAACTCTTATTTTATTTTATTTTTTATAAATATTTTTGAGAGGATGTTTTATGAGTTTTTCGAGAAAAGTTATGAGCTCCATTGAAGATATATTTGAACTATAAGTTTCTGGGAATAATATTGATTTAAACAAACACTTTGTTCTGTCACTTTCCCCTCGGAATAGAACATTTGTTTATCAATCTTCTTCCCAACATTTTTTTCAGTCAGGAAAGAAAGAAAACAATGATGATAACAGGGGAACAGCAGTGCCAGAGAATCTTATGGACTTCAGAGTAATCAATAAACAAGTAATTAATGATGAGTAAGTAGCATCATCATGTGCTTCTATCCACAACGCGTATACATAGGATTTTGTTTTGTTTTTAACTTTGAAAATACGGTTTTGTTATGGTTATATTTCAATGTCAATAGATCAGGTACTGGGGCTTGCTTTTGGAATCACCTATGATGCCATGAAATTATTAAATTATTACATGGAATTAATTAATGAAGCAAAGCTAATCAACGTGGAACTAGCTAGGTTTTGACAACAACATCATGAGATCATGAAATATCCTTAGCTAATTTCTTAATTATAATTTATGGGTCGGAAATTTTGGCAAAAAAAAAAAAAAAAAAAGAAGGAAAATGATTGAACCTGACAACGGAAAGAAAATAGCTCTCATGACAATCTTTTTCCCTATTGTTCGTTGGGAAAGCGTGACATATGAGTGCTATAAATCATACGATCGACCACCTTGCATGATGTTGAAATATTGTCCCCTTGCTATCTCTGTTTTTTTTTTTTTATAATTATTTTGTTTTATAATTTGAAGATGATGATTTTAATTTGGATCATGTTCATTATGCATGGGACCATGTTGTCATGTGCTGTCTTCAGTAGTCAGTACTCCTCATTAAGTACCGCACGGATTAACATTACTTACCCATCATGGAAGTACGCAAGTAAAATCAGCCAAATCGATCAGAATAAATGAAAATGAAGAAACAAAAGCATGGTAAAAAGTTGCTTTAACTTAGTTAATAAATGTAATATTACAATAATAGAAAGAACAAAGCAAAAACTGAGCAGAGAAAGTTGGAGTTACAATCCAATAATTCAAACAAGGTCTTTAAAAAGGATCTATCCGAGTAAGTTGAGTGACCGATTCAAATCTAACCGCACGTACAGTCAAAAGCCGGTCAGTCCGCACGTGTTGGCTTCTATGTCAGAGTGAAAAGCATATGATTGAAGCCCTCCACCCCCACGAATCAACCAAGACCTTGGACCTTGGTTGGAGGTCCCAGCCGCAGCAGCCATGAGCACCTCTCTGTCTCTCTGTCTCTCTCTTGTCTCTCTCTCTCTCTCTCTCTCTGTGCTTCTTGTAATTTAGTATCAGGCCGCTGTGTACAAAAACGGAACAGGAAATTTCGCTGGTTCGTATCATTGCACAAAATGGGTTTGGAATTTGATCCTATAACTTTCAAATGATTCATATCAAATCTCAAAACTTTCATAAACAACTTGGAATCTGTACACACAAACAAAAAGAAAAATCCATACTTTAATCAAGGGTCGCTCTAAAACGGTACATGGAATCTCGCTGAAACCCATGAAGACTGATTATTGAAATTTCTAAGACCCAAAAAGGAGCCAAACCAGATTAGTATAATACTGTGACTGCAGATCATGACTTTTTATAATACAGATCATGATCTTTTGTTACACAGAGATTACAGATTCACAATTCACAAGTACTCAGGACTCGCCGTCGTCGGAGACTCGGCCGGCAGGACAAATGTTGCCCCACAATTGGATCATGCGATCGAGCATCATACGCTTAACCAACTTCTTCTTCTTCGGAAAGACGCTTCCGGCTTTAGGCTTGAACCGAGGCTCCGTCTCCGATCTGGCCGCTTCATCTCTATCTGGGTTTAGTTTTACCACCTCATCTTGCTTCTTCAGCACCTGGTCCCCGACCGCTTTCCCGTCTTGGTTCATCGCCATTTCTCTCCCTCCGTTTTTTCAACATGATTTTGAACACAATCAGGGATTTAATAGCGGCAATTGGGCACCGACCGATGCTAACGAAACTTGGAGCCGAAGGGGATCGCAATTCTGATTGCGACAGCTTAAACACATGGAAAAATATAATTATAAGAGTAATTGTATTAATATGTATGTTAATATGATATGATTAATTAAAAAATAAATTTTATTAAAAATAATATTAATTTAAATTTTAAATATACAGATTAGTATGCGACTGTATTTACGTAAAACAAAATTCTAAACACATAGGCCACACGTGCTAATTTACCCAATTCTGAAATGAAAAATAATTAAATTAAATGAAAAAAGTAATAATCCCAACGAAAAGTTACGAAATTCACTATTTGTTTCTGTCGCTTAACATGTGTTGGGCTCGAACGAAAGATAAGGGTGAAAGGCCCTTTCCGGCCCATAATTTCACGCACAAATTGGGCGGGAACGGAGGAAAAGTAAGTTCTAACACAGAGACACAATTACTTTAATACCCTCCTTGTTATTTATTATTATTACTTTTGCAGATAGCAAGCTAGTAGATACAAAATTATCTGAAAATTTATCAAAAACAAATTACAAGAATATATATATTTTTTAATTTTTCTCATTTAATTTCTTTGTAAAATTATACTTTTTTTAAATTCAAATGCAACAAGTCAAAATAGAAATTAAAATAAGTAATTTTAAAAAAATATTATTTTATTTTATTATTTAGATTCCGTCTTGGTTACTTTACTTTAGTCCCAACTGCTAGTCTGCTGCTTCCATCCAAACATCATGGACCCCGATCAAACCACTGTCACAGGTGCCGTGGACTCATTGATTTTCTTTATTATTAAAATATTATTATTTTTTATTAATATTATTATTTTAAAATTTAAAAAAATTCTAATAACACGTGAGATCAAACATTTTCACTTTCTAAACATGTAACCGTCTGTGTAATTACTGTTAGGTCAAATATTTTCTTAGGGAAAGGAGGCCGACCCCACGTCTCAAAGTTCAATGCATCCGAAATCATGAGTTCACTCAAGGATCACATGCGTACTCTTATTAATTTGGAGACAGCAGGTCCGCACTGAACTCTTCTTTATTTTTTTTTATTAATTTTGGTCTGTTTAGATTTAAAAAATATTTTATTTCATTTTATTTTTTTATTATAATTTTTTTAAATTTTTACATAATATATAATAACTAATTTAATTTTTTAAATCGAAATTTAATTTTTTTAAATCTTAAAATAATAATAATATTTTATTTATTATTTATTTTTTCATTTAATATTATCTCATTTTATTTCGTTTTAAAATTTAAATAGATGTTAATAAAAATAATTTTTAATTTACCTAAATTAATATTTTTATTACGTAATTGTCTGCCTTTCCTGGCCACGCACAACAAGCTTGACGTGCTATTTTGAGATTTGAGATAAGATCGAATCAATGAGCAATTAGTTGTGAGAAGATAAGCGAAACTTGGAGCCAAAGCTTGCCTAATTAAAAGATCGAGAGGGTAGATCGTCACGTGTCACCTAGACGATAGCTCCACCAGAATAAAGACTTTATCCCCTCTTAAATGGACGGTTGTGCTAACAAAAGCTTAGGATACATGCATGAACAAAATTAACGGCTGATATATATATATATATATATATATATATATTTCTATGGAAATGATACGTACATGGTTGAGTTTTTTTTATTTTAATATAAAACAATTATTTATATTATTAAAATATATAAAGAATATATAAAAATGACTGATATAAAATTTTTGATATATATAAATTTTATTGATCATCTTCACATCTCACATCACACACCACACATAAGTTTTTAATTTTTATTTTTTTTCATACTAAATATGTAGTGTATGAATGATGAGTGAAATAATTTAATTAGTTTAAAAAAAATAAAATCAATTTTTTCAAATAAAAATAAGTGCGGTACATGAGATAATTAGTTATTTTACTCATAATTATATATATATATATATATATATATATATAGTTATGCTATGAAAGATTTACACATAAACATAGATTAATTAACATGTATATATGCTCCAAACACCGAGTCCAATCAATGTTCTGTTGTTGAGCATTTGATTTTATTTATATATATCTTTATGATAATTTTATTAAAATCTTATAATTTATGACAATAAAAAGTGGTTTTAATCAAAGTTATTGGGTTGTTTTTCAAGTATCTTTTAGGTAAAACCACAAGATACAAAGTTATTATAAGAAAAATACTTATTTGTTATTAGTTATTTATTACAAAAAATAATAATTTTATATTAAAATAAGTCAAATTTAATTACAAATAATCATTATTCTTGCAAATAAGAACTTTCAAATCTAGTTAAGTGAATAAAAATTCCTTAGAACCAGAGGACCACAATTAATAGGGTGAGGAAAAATTGTTGGTTTCCTAATAACTATTTTTTATGTCACCGTCAATTTCTTAACTAAACCAAAAAGTTTCAAAGAACTAAAAACTTTAAAAGATAAGGAATTAGTACTATATATTAACAGATAAATAATAGTTATAATTATGAGTGTATAAATGTTGCATAATTATTTTGAATAAATAAATAAATATAAGATTCATATAAAAAATATTAATTTTTAATAATAAATTTCACTATTTTTTAAAATAATTATATGATAATTACACAATTTATAACTGTATGTAATATTACTGATACTAACGTCTTCCCACTAAACAAAAACATATTACTAATTACTGCATGTTTTGATTAGCCAGCTAGCCTACTTTGATTGAAAACTTAACATAACTTGTTATTTGTTATCAATTATTTTCTTTAAAAATAATCATTTTTATAAATGAGTTTTTTATATCATTATAAATAATCATTTTGATTGTAAACAATTGGACATAAATATTATTTTTCTTATCGTGAGGTAGAATGAATTAATACTAGCTAATCTTAATTAGTAGGCAAAAAATTTAAGTTTTTCCTTTCTTTTTTTTTTTTTTTTTTCTACCAACGGATCTCCTTTCTTTTGGTTGACAATAAGATCTAATATATTGGTAATTTCTCCCTAATTAATGTGAGTATTAATTAATTATTGTGCTAGCTAGAAGCCGACGAGAGAAAGGCTGGCTACCTTTGTTGCTGCTGCTGCTGCTTCTGAACCGATTCAGAAGGAGTACTTTGGAGTACTTGGGAATCTGGGATAAAGGTTATCAATAAGGAAAATGTTAGATGAATAGATAAAAATGGTTAATAAAAATAATGGATTAAATTATTCATTTATTTTTAAAACCTTTTTATTAAATATTTAAGAAAGTAATTATTAATAAATTAATATTTTTTATTTTTTAAAAATATTTGCAATTGTGTAAAAAATAATTAAAATAAAAAAAATATTTTTACACATCGATTCACTTTCATATGTTATGTATCAATTCCGTAGCACTGACCAATCAAGAGGGAGGCTAGCTAACCAATTAATTAACAATTATCTCGCCTAATTCATTATAGATAATCTGGGAATTGGTGTCTTGATGATTGACCTATGTCCGTCGTTATTACGTACACGTGCATGCATGGGACCATTAAATTCGACTAATTTAGGTGGTTGAGAGTACCTCAACATTTTTTAATATATTTTACTGTTATTTATTATTTTATTATTATTTATAATTTATTTTTTATTATTATCTATTACAATTCAATACTATATTATTATTTTTTACTTAATTTTTTATTACTATTCATAGTATATCTCAACACTTCTTGACACCCAAACTCAATCTTATGTACCCACTGGCTAAATTAATTATACATACTAGCTATCCTGTTTGTATTCAGAAAATATTTCATTTTATTTTATTTTATTTTATTATTATAATTTTTTAAATTTTTACATAAAATATAATAAACTATCTTTCATGTTTAATCTAAAATTATATCGTATTATTTCATCTAATCTTATGTCTAAATCTAAACTAGCCCTTAGTCGACCAAAAATACAATTTCTTCCTTTGCTTACTCCCAATTAAGGTCCTTAATTTACCCCTAATTAATCATTTGAGTATTAATTAATTTTTGTGCTACAAGCCGACGAGAAAAAGGATAGGATCAGTGAAATGGCTACCTTTTCAACTTATTCAAAGGACTTTGGAGTACTTTGGATAAAGGTCTTTAGTAAGCGAGCTAGCCAATTAATTAACAGATTATCTCACCTAATCCCCATTATAGATATCTGGGAATTTTCTTGATGATTCCTTATGTCCGTACGTCGTTATTACGTACACGTGCATGCATGAGACCATTAAATCGAACAACAAATAATATATGTAAGATTATGGGAATTAAGTTGTTGGTCTTGTCCGAACATATATGACCATCATAATTAAATAAAGTAATAGGATTTTTTCCCCGTAATTATAAACTTACTATTAATAACCCGACACTTGTATATTCTATTACATATTTCTTGCTATAGAAACGATCAATGATTTATATAAATTTTAAATAAATAAATATTGTACATTTCTTTTATAAACAAATAAACTATATCGTAAAAATATGTAAAAAAAAATCTTTTTCCTTCTTAGTAGAATCAACTTTGACTTATTTATTTTGAATTTATATCTAGTATAAATCGATAAATATATACCGGCCTCCAACTGAAAAGGACGACTATAAGAAAAAAAAAAAGCATTGTAAAATAATTAATAGTCTTTAAACTAAGTAGTGGTGATTAATTACTTGGTGGATCGCGAAATTATGGTACGTAACCTCAAAATATATAGTTAGATTATGTTCGGATGTCGAGTTGAATTTAGCTGAGCTCAATTTTTTATGAATAGTAGTAAATTGAGATGATGAAATAAGTTTTGTGGGCCCATCTAAGATGAGTTAATATGTATTTAGATGTTAGTATGAGTTTAGTACTATTTATGAAAAGTTGAAAAAGATATAACACATTCCAATGATTGAAAAGTTGTTGTAATGATTGAATAATTAATTTATTAAATATTTTATTAATAAATAACATAAATCTAAATTGCAACAAAATAAAAATATAATATTCCTAGTGCTATAAAAACAAAACTTTCTTATTCCAAATTTATAAAAATAAAATAATTATCAATAAAATTACATTCTTATTATGTCCACATTTTATTCTATTATTTATTTATATATTATTTAATCAGGGTTAAAAAAATGCATTAAAAAGCCAAAATAAAATTTGAGTTGCCCAACGCTGGAAATATTTGTCAATCTCTCGAGCGTCGACTGACTTGAGCTGGCTTGGTCTGGTTTGCTACGAATGAAAAAAATTGGAAGTAGATGTTTTTGTTTTTTTTTTTTGTACTTTTTGCTTGTTGAAAGGAAATAGGAAGAGAGAGAGTGGTATGGTCGGATGGTTTTGACTTTGTCAGTTGTGGCTTAATTTTTGAGATAGTTATTTATAACTTTTAACGCTTCACTAATATTAATCCAAATAACACCAAAAAAAATAAAATGGATATATATTAATTTCTGCCATATAAAGCTTACTGATCTGCTTTTCATTAATAATAGATGGTTTTGGTGGTGGAAGGTTGCTTTTCAACAGAGGGAGAGGTAGCTAGGTATTCTGAGGACGGAAAATTTTGGCTAGGGTTTGCATAAAGGACTCAAGCATTAAGCTCTTAACCAACCTTCTTTTCTTAGGGAAAACGCTTCCAGCTTTAAGCTGCTGCAGCTTGAACGACCGCGGCTTCATGACCTCCAGCTTTAGGCGGCATACCCGGATTCCCGGTCCGGAATCCGGATGAACAGTCCGACAAAAAATCCCTTCTTTCCTCTGAGACTCTGAGTCTATAGTCGACATCAGTATGGTCTTTCGACAGATCGAGCCTCTAGGTTTCAAAAAACCTTGCCCAACTGTCGTGGGTAGGTGTTCTTCATCTGATGGAACGCCTCCCAAGTGACGTTGCATCCTCATAAGCTTAATATCCCACCTGCCAACGAACTAAGACTTGGTTGAGCGGTAAATTTCCTTTCTTTCAAACTCATCTGTCAAGCATGGTTTCTGGCTCTGGTTTTATTGTTCCCAGGGAGTCTACCGGTGGTAGATGGGTCATCGGCTTAATGCTTCGCCCCACTTTCTTATTCAACAAGCTCACATGGAAGACTAATTTGACTGGTTAATTTTCTTCAACATAAATCGTACCTCTATGACCAATTAATTATTTCCGAATTTAACCGAGTCCTACGTACGACCTCCATGATGCTGAAATATTGTCACCAAGCTATGTTTTTTCACTGTTTTTTATTTCATAAATATTTTGTTTTGTACGAAGAAGATGATTTTGATTTGGGTGACCATTATAGGACGGACCACGTTGTCACGTCCTCATCCTAACTCCTTATGAAGGACCATGGAATAACAATACTTTATACCTATCATCCAAAAGTTAAACCAGACAAATCGATCTAAAGAAGAGAATCGGTGAAAATCGAGAAGCGAATAAGAAAAAATTAAAGATAGTACAAGGTTGCTTTAACTTAATTGGTTGGAGGTCCCAGCTAGCCGGAGTCGCCATGAATACCCCTCCATCTCTCTCTCTCTCTCTGCTTCTTGTATTTCAGTATTAGGTCGCTGAACACAAAAACGGAACAAAAAATCTAGATCGTTCGGATCGTTGCCCAAAATGATTTATATCAAATCCCAAACCTCTCACAAACTACTCGGAGTCTGTATAGACAAGCAAAAAGAAAAGTCCCGGCTTTAATCCAGGCCGATCTGAAACAGCACATGGAGTCCCGTGAAGACTTGATTATTTTAACTTCTAAGACCCATAAACCGAAACCCATGAAGACAGATTATTCTAACGTCCAAGACCCAAAAACAAACCAAACCAAATAAGTATATAAGCAAAGAGCACATGATGTTTATAATACAGTGAGAATTACAGAATCACAAGACGTCAGGACTAGCCGTCGTCTGCTACTCGGCCGGCACGACAAGTGTTGGTAAACGATTGGATCATGTCATCAAGCATCATACGCTTGACCAACTTCCTCTTCTTCGGAAAGATGCTTCCGGCTTTAGGCTTGAACCGAGGCTCCGTCTCCGTTCTGGTCACTTGATCTCCATCTGGGTTTAGCTTTCCCACCTCATCCTGCTTCTTCAACACCTTGTCCCCTACCTCTTTCCCGTCATGGTTATGTTGCCTTATCGCCATCTCTCTCTCTCTCTCTCTCTCTCTCTCTCTCTCCGCGTTTTCGACATCATTAATTGGGAAAGTCCAGGTTTTCCTTTATCATTTAACAGCGGCAAGTGGGAAACGAACCTTGTTGGGGTAATATTCTTGCTGGTGGGATTTTTGCGATTTTATTTGTAATCTATCATAGATATTTTGTTCAAGTTGTTGGTCAGTACAAAAGTTAGGGCAATGCTTGGAAAATAGAGTTTTAAAGCTGGAGTTTGAAATTTCACCATTTGTTGGAAGAGGATACTCGTGTCAATCCTTATTTATTAGAACGGTAGATGTCCAGTTAATGACGCATTGAACGTAAGCCGAACCTTTTATTTTTTTAGAAATATTATTTGTCTCGAATTTTTTTTTTAATTTAATGATTAAAAAAGTATTTTTAAATAATATTGTAATTTTTTTTAAATATTTATAATGATTAAAAGAATGAATAAAAAGAAATAATAAAAAAATAAAATATACCTTTTGAGACAGTTTTTGAGTACTTTTTTGGATAACTGCAGAAGAAATCTAGTCTGGACCGTCGTGGTTCACATTCAAGCTAGGCGGCAAGAGCAGATGTACTTTCCTTTTCGGTTTCCTCGTTTTTCTTTAGGAAAAATCTATTGGTCAGTCTTCCTGTATTCTTTTCACTTCGACCCGAGCTTCTGCATTCAGACCGACCGTTATGGTGGTTGGATTATTTAAAAAAAAAATAATAGAATAATTACTACTATACGATTTGTTTACAAATATGTATTAAAATAGAATATTTTTTAAAATTTTACTTTGACTTTTATTTTAATTTGATGGATTTAAATATTAAAAAAATATTATATTATTAAGAATTATAGATAAATAGTAATTAGTTGGAAGGGTATCACTTCTCTAATTTAACTATTCTCTCAGATTTGATTTTGACTTATTTACAAGTTTTGTTCTAGAAAAATGATAGACTCTTTTATTATTTATTTACTATTTTTTTATTTAATTTTTTTATTTTCCTTAATCATTAAGGTAGTAACTATTAATAAAATTATATATATATTTTCAACTTTTTCTTTGTGATCAAAGATGTTAAAAAAATACTTAAAAAAATGATAAATAAATAAAAAACTTCAAATCTTTTATAAGTAGTAAATAGGTAGTAATAAAATAATAACCCTATCACTATCCTTTGTTCTAATATAATTTTTTTGTTAGTCCTACGTGGTAAAGATAAGTAAATTTTTAATGATTTATAAATGAATGAGTTTCACAATATATAAAATAAAATATAAGGACAGACACACCATAGCACTGTCACCTAATTGGAAACATTGACTGCACACGCATGCGATGCATTAACGCTTTAGATGCAATTAGCACGTAAGTATCATTGTACGTGACGGAATTAATTTAATTCAAATGAATTGATGTGTTTTTTGAATTTTTGATAGTTATTCTTCAATTTTTGGCAGTTATTAATAACTTTTAATGAGAATTATTTTCACACATTTTCTAATATAAACTGTTTTATTTAAATTCAAATGAAATATTGTTTCTACTGCTATTACATATGTTCATTCTAAAATTAGTATTCAGAATTTACAATTTAAACATTATATAAATAGTATTGTATCTTGAGAATATAATTGTCAGATTCTCTTTTGTAGAACTCAATTCATGAGTGGGAGGTAATATTTATCTAAAAAATAAATTAACATTCGTATCACTGTTTGCAATTTTTAATCTCTATTTTCTATTATTTTTTCTAACAACGGCACTACCATTCCACTTGCTATCTTTTAAGAATAATTCTTCTTAGTATTACACACGCCATATATTACATCTTTTTTGGTTAAAAAATTGAGTTATAATAGAAAGGATGATAATAAGTAATATGTTTTAACTAGGCAGCTCTCTTTTGGCAGCAGATTCCTTTAGCATGAGCAGCTCTCGTATAGCCTTTCCTCAAGTTTTCCAACAGATTAGGTTGGTTATCTTTGTCAACTTGTTGCATGCCTATTATCGTTAATTTCCTCGAGTTTCTTCATGTCTTCAAAGTGTTTTATTTTATAATATGTCATTTATTGAATTTTAATGCTTTTATGGGTTTTAATCAAATGCATGTATCATGTTAATTTTTAATGTATGCGATTTGTTTTATACATTTTTTTCCCCTCCTTATATATATAAGACTATTTGGGGCGATCAAAGTGGGAAATTGGTGGGGGAACTGCTTTGAATGGAGGCTCTTATATTGTGCATAGGATGTACTTGCCAGAAATCTCTCCGGTTCTTTGGCGATCTTTGTGCTCTTGTTTATTCTAGTCGAGGATCAAGGTCAAAGGATGGGTAAATCCTTTTTCTTTCCACTATCTAGCTTAGATGATCTTCATCTATCATCAAGCAATTAGCTCATGCAAAATGCAAAGTTTGTCTTTAGGTTATGAAATGTTGAATTCTCTTCTTTTTATGGCTGCTGTCTTCATGGGATAAGTTCAACTTCTTCAGTAATGACCTAGCTAGGCCTTGTTTAGATTCGGAAATAATTTCATCTCATCTCATCGTTATAATTTTTTTAAATTTTTCACACAAAATATAATAAAAAATTCAATTTTTTCAAATCCCAATTTAATTTTTTCAACTCTCAAAACAAAAATAACAATATTTTACTCTGCTTTAATCTAAAACCATCTTATCTCATCTAATCTCATCTCATCTTTAAATCTAAACCAGGCCCTAGTTTAGCATGTATATTGAATCAAGTGCTTTAGACAGCGGCATTTCTCCCTCTGTTTTAGGATAAGGGTAATTTTGCACATGGCCTGCTGCTATAGGAATTAAAATTCTTGTATGTTGAGTGTAATTAATATGATTTTTTTCCTGTTAAAAACTAATGCAACTTCTTGGGTAGGGTTGCTGCTTTTACTTATAAAAAAATACTCTGAATAAATACAATTGCAATAATATGTTATTCTATTTTTTAAGCTTTTCATGAAGAATTAACATATTATTGTATTTTTTAAGGAAACCTTTGTTGTTAGGCAAGACCAATCGACATGGGAATATATACCACAAGATTTCATGCAGCTGTAGATTTTTTAGAAGATTATTCTTTTATCACGGTCTTCAATTTATGAAATTAATGTGTTATTTAGGTTTCTTATATGTTATTATTAGCACAATTTAACATTTGTGAATTATTTTATAATTGTGAATTTGTATCCAGGGTTCGTATATTTATGTTTCGGCATATATTACTACATTAGGCCATTTCTTTTAAACATTTTGGACTCATTTTCATTTTCATGATTTTACAATTAAATATATGTGTTTTGAATTTTCTAGATTTTGCAGCGTATTTAACTCGTAGCAGATACTTTTTTTAACTCAAATAATTATTTCAGCCAAATGAGTTATTCGCAAATAGACGTTTGCGATGAAAGCCTTCACCGGAATGACTAGTTTCCAGTGAAACAAGTTGGCTGCAAATAATTCTTTCTGGCAACTTCATGTAACCTCAAATAAGGTTTTCCGACCACATATACCATCACTTGAGGTTTTTCGTGACCAATATTTAGGTTTTTGCCGCGAAAACATTCCTCGGAAAAATCAGTATTTGCCACCAAGACAACATGAGTTCGCGAGAAAATGCTTTTTGCGCTAACAACTTGCACGTACAATAGTTATGAGACAAAAATAATTGCTGGGTGATATAAAAAAGGTTCATGTCGATCACATACACATCATAGAAAACTAATCTATCACCTCATTTCCTTTTGCCGCAATAATATTTGTGGCTCAATTATTCTCAACTCGAGTATATGCAATTTTCTGACCCTTCCTAGGTGTAAAGTGACTGTTGGATCAATTGCCAAGATCGAGATACGTGATATGACATAAAAAGATAAAATATTCTCTTTTTTGGTTCTGTTTTTGCCCCTAAACTATTGTTGGCCCAACAAAGAAATATTTTAAAAGTAGCTTTCATGCTTTCTTCTTTGGGGTAAAGTGATTGATGGAAGTGCCAAGTCGACATACTCGATACGATAGGGAGTGATAAAAATTACCAATTCCATTTCAACTAAAAAACAAAGGAAAAGAGAAGCAACTTTTGACAAATTGGGCAAAATTTGAAATAAAATCGATTTAACATCATCACAAATGAGCAATACTATTATATTTTCAATTTATACTATTTACTTTACATTACGAATATTTTTATTGCTCAACAAGCTTTATAACATCTCTTAAAATATAATCGATTGAATGCAAAATAGAATTTTTTTTATATCCATAAGATTCTATTGTTGAGATAAAGCTTTCCAAGTAAGAAAATGAGCTGCTTTATTGCTAATTCTTCTAATGTATTTAACAGATCAATATGCAAAAGAATTAAGCAAAGCTATGGTATCTTATATTAACCAACTTGCTTTGATCCGATTTGTGTATGCACTTGAAAGATTATTCAATACTTGTAAATCATCTCCTTTTAAAATGAGAGAATGAATATCCTTGTCTTTACAAAAGTTGGTTGCCACCATCATCACTATAGAATCAGCAATCTTGGAGAAACATCTACATCTCTGGGAGCACAAAGAGACCCAATCACTTGTCATCCTCTATCTTGGATAATGACCTAAATGTCAATATTTTCATATCCCTTATTGGAAGTAGTATCCCAATTTTTTCATTCTCCAAGGATGGTTATAGAATCAGCCATCCTCGGAGAAACATCTACATCTTGTGAGCACAAAGAGACCCAATCACTTGTCATCCTCCACCTTGGATAATGACCTCAATGTCAATTTTTTCATTTTCCTTATTGGAAGTAGTATCCCAATTAGCTTTAAAAACTAGATAAGGAGGTTTCATCGATCTTTATTGGACTTGTGCATGTTGTTGTGGTGGAGGCTTGTTTGGGATTTGGGCATGTTTAAAAGATTGCTAGTTCTCCATTGCCTTGACGTGATATACCATCACTTTGCATGACGTGATTCCACGTGACTTATTAAAAATATATATATATATATATATATATTTATAAGAAAACAGTACTAAAAAACACAAAAAGAAAAAGGAAAAATTCTAGATTTGCTCTATTTTTTTATGTTTATGTTTTTATTTTTTTTTATGGGTCAGATGCACCAAATTATAATATCACATCAAAAGAATAAAATGAATAATATAAATTAAGAGGCATAATGAGATTTCTCATCACAAGGTGATACTTTATGGGAAAGGCAGATTTAAATCAGTTTCAAATTAATTATTAAGTTCAAGGTCTAGATTAAAAAAAATATTCCAAAGTGTGCTCAATTGACCATCAAACACGCCTCAACAGTAGAAGCATGTCACGTAAGTTAAAATAATAAAATCATGTATTTTAATATCTTTTAAATTACATAATAAAGAAAAATTCTACTCATCAATTTCGCACACCATATATATTTTTTTATTTTTTATTAATTTTTTTCTCTTACCAAATGTGAAGTGTATGAATGATGAATAGGAGACTTCAATTAGTTTAAGAAGAAAAAAAATTAAAAAATTAAAAAATTTAAATAAATATGATGTGTGTGGATGATGAGTATCAAACATAATAAATGACGTGCTTATCCTCTTAATTCTAAGCTATGGAACTCTTTTAAAATAAAATTTTTAAAGGATATACTTCTTGTAGCGTAAGAAAAATGATATGTACAAGTCTTAAATAGATAAGTATCGTATAAATATTTATAAAAAAAAATAAGTAGATCTCATCTTGAAAGATTGTAAAAAAACTATTTATATTAGTGTAATCTATTTTTTTGTATAAAGAGCTAAAATAAAACTTGTCAATTTAAAATTTATATTTAATATTACTCGTAATGTAATAACGTATAGATCCCAGGTGCCTGAGCTTATGTGCACACATGGACTGGACTTGGGAAGGAACTGACATCAGCCCATCAAGCCCACACCATGTGGTCCAATTTCACTCTTCTGAACTTGGGTTGGGCTCGAACAAGCCCGTAACTTTTCAAAACAATCAACACGAAGGGATGGTTAAAAAACATGGCAAAAGTGAAGCCATACAGGCTTATAGTACCAAACCTTGGCCATTAAAAATTTTTATTTCAAATTTAAAAATTTTATCTTATTGTTATAATTTTTTTTAAATCACTTTACAAAATATAATAAATATCTAAATTTTTTCTTAATTTTTAAAAATTTTTAAATAATAATATTAATATTTTAATATTTCATCTTAAAATTTAAAATTCTCATATTAAAATTCGCAATGACTAAACCGAACCTAAATCTATAAACTGACGTAGTTTTATATGATATGTTATATATATTTTATAATAAAAAAACTGACGTAACATATCAAATTACATTAATTTATAAATTCATTTTTAAAAAATTTCTTTATAACTAAAATATTTCCATCACAGAAATTTGATAACACGGACAGAAAATGAAAAAAAGAAAGAAAAAAAAAATACATCAAAGGATTAAGGGCTTAGAATTCTTAGGATATAATAACAGTACGTAGTGCATATTTTTTGTCTCAAATCCCAAGTTTTGTTTCCAAATTCATCGTAAGGACTCACTTGGGCTCCACCATTAGTTATGAGCTCGAGTGTTCACAAAAAGGAAAGTTTTTCCTCTTGCCTTCTTCCTAAAAGGCTTTTAATCAACTAAACGCAGTTTCCTCTATGTCAATTTCGTCGTTTTGCGTCTTTTAGTGGCAAGCTAATTTAAGAGCAAAACTTGAGTCAAAATGGGTACGCCTGCCAATATTGATTGAAGAATAAAATCGTCAAACTATATCTTGATGTAATCTCATGTGGATCTCACAGAATAAGGTTGCGTTTAACACTACACTACCCAAACTAGCTGCATCATATTCTGATATTCCTTCTCGATTTCTTATGAATGGTACCTTCCTTCTCGAATTCCCTCGATTTCTTATGAATCAGTTTGGACCGTCGTTTTCCTGGTTCACATTCAAGTTAGGCAAAAGGTGATCATGATGTACTTTCTTTCTCGACTTCTTCGTTTTTCTTTATCTATTGGTCAATCTTCCTTCATTCTTTTCACTTCGACCCGAGCTTTTGCATCCAGACCGACCACTACGGCACTACCAGTCCACTTGCCAAGAATAATTCTTCTTAGCATTCTATATACCATATATTACATCTTTTTTTGTTAAAAAATTGCAGTTATAACAGAAAGGATGATAATAACTAATATGTCTACTATGTTTTAGCTATCTTTTAGCAGCAGATTCCTTTAGTTTACCTTCCATAACTGGGGAAGCAGATGATTTCACAGGTTTTTTTTATAGCCTTTCCTCAAGTTTTCCTGCAGATTAGGTTGGTTATCTTTGTCAACTTATTACATGCTTATTATCTTTCCTCGAGTTTCCCTTGAGTTTTTTCATGTCTTCAACGTGTTTTATTTTATAATATGTCATTTATTGAATTTTAATGCTTTTATGGGTTTGAATCAAATGTATCATGTTAATTTTAATTTTAATGTATGCGATTTGTTTTCACACAATTTTTTTTTTCCTTCTATATATATAAAAGACTATTTGGGGCGATCAAAGTGGAAAATTGGTGGGGGACTTGCTTTGAATGGAGGCTCTTATATTATGCATAGGATGGAGTTGCCAGAAATCTCCCAGGTTCTTTGGTTATCGATCTTTGTGCTCTTGTTTATTCTAGTTGAGGATCGAGGTCAAAGTATAGGTGGTAAATCCTTTTTTCTTTCCACTATCTAACGCAGATGATCTTCATCTATTATCAAGCATAGCTCATGCAGAATGCAAAGTTTGTCTTTAGGTTATGAAATGTTGAATTGCTTTCTTTCCATGGCTGCTCTCTTCATGGGATAAGTTCAACTTCTTAAGTAATGACCTAGCTAGGCCTCGTTTGGATTCGAAAATCGTTTCATTTCATCTCATCATTATAATTTTTTTAAATTCACATATAAAATATAATAAATAATTCAATATTTTTAAATTCTAAAATAATAATAATAATATTTTATTCAACTTTTATTGAAAACTATCTTATCTCTGAATTCAAATCAAGCCCTAGTTTGGCATACATTGAATCAAGTGCTTTAGACAAGGGCATTTCTCCCTCTGTTTTAGGATAAGGGTAATTTCGCACATGGCCTGCTACTATAGGAATTAAAATTCTTGTATGTTGAGTGTAATTAATGTGATTTTTTAGCTGTTAAAAACTAATGCAACATATTGGGTAGGCTTGCTGCTTTAACTTATAAAAAAAATACTCTGAATAAATACAGTTGCAACAATATGTTATTCCATTTTTTAAGCTTTTCACGAAGAATAACATATTATTGCATTTTTTCAAGAAACCTTTGCTTTTTAGGCAAGACCAATCGACCTGGGAAAATGTACCACAAGATTAGAATTAGCCGGCATGTAGATTTTTTAAAAGATCATTCTCTTATCATGGTCTTCAATTCTGTAATTAATGTGTTATTTAGATTTCTTATTTGCTGTTATTTTGATAATGTTGAGTTGGTAAGCATGTTGGCACAATTTAACATTTGTAAATTATTTTATAATTGTGAATTTGGATCAAGAGTTCGTATATTTATGTTTGGGCATATATTAGACCATTTTTTTTAAACATTTTGGACTAATTCTAATTTTTATGATTGTAAAATTAAATATATATGTTTTTTGAATTTTTTAAAATTTGCAGCGAATTTAACTCGTACACATACATTTTTTGACTCAAATAATTATTTCAGGCCGAAAGAGTTATTCGCAAATAGACGTTTGCGAGCAAAAGCCTTCACCGAAAATGCTCGTTTTTAACGAAAAAAGTTGGCTGCAAATAGTTCTTTCTGGCGACTTCATGCACCCTCAAAGTTTTTCCAACTAAATATAAGGTTTTTAGTTAAATATGACAATATTTTTACTTTTTGCCGCGAAAATATTCCTCGGAAAAGTTAATATTAGCCACCAACACAACATGTCGCAAGAAAAGGCTTTTCGCGATGACAACTTGCACGTACAATAGTTATGAGACCAAAAGAATTACTGTGTAATATAAAAGTTCATGTCGATCGAGATACGTCTGACCCGTCTTCTTTGGTGTAAAGTGATTGTCGAAGTGCCATGATCAGGATACGTGATGCGACATAAAGAGGTAAAATATTCTATTTTTTGGTTCTCTTTTCGCCCCTAAAATATTGTTGGTCCAATAAAGAAATATTTTTAAAATAGCTTCCATCCCTTCTTTGGTATAAAGTGATTGATGGAAGTGCCAAGTCGAGATACTCGATTCGACAGCAAGTGATAAAATTACCAATTCCATTTCAACTAAAAAAATAAAGGAAAAGAGAAGCAACTATCAACTTTTGACAAATTGGGAAAAATTTGAAATAAAATCGATTTGACATCATCACAAACGAGTAATACTATGATATTTCTAATTTATACTATTTACTTTATAATACCAATAATTTTATTGTTCAATAAGTTTTATAATATCTTTTAAAATATAATTGATTAAATACAAAATAGAATTTATTTTCATATCTATAAGATTTTACTGTTGAGATAAAACTTTTCAAATAAGAAAATAAGCTGCTTTATTGCTAATTCTTTTCATGTTTAATAGATCAACATGTAAAAGAACTATTAAACACGAAAAGAATTAAGCCGATCAACATGCAAAAGAATTAAGCAAAGCTATAATATCTTATATTAACCAGCTTGCTTTGCTCTTTGTGTATGCACTTGAAAGATTATTCAATACTTATAAATCATCTCCTTCTAAAATGAGAGAATGAATGTCGATGTATTTACAAAAGTTGGTTGCCACCGTCATCGCAATAAAATCAACCATCTTTGGAGAAACATCTATATCTCTGGGAGCACAAAGAGACTCAATCACTTGTCATCCTCCATCTTGGATAATAGCCTCAATGTCAATTTTTTCATTTTCCATATTGGAAGTAGTATCCCAATTAGTTTTAAAACTAGATTAGAAGGTTTCATCCATCTTTATTAGACTTGTGCATGTCGTTGCTGTGGAGGCTTGTTTGGGATTTGAGCATGTTTTAAAAATTGCTAGTTCTCCATTACCTTGACGTGATACCATCACTTTGCATGACATGATTTCACGTGATTTATTAAAATAAATTATAAAAAAAAAAAAAAACTAAAAAACACAAAAAGGAAAAGGAAAATTTCTAGATTCACTCTATTTTTTTTTATTTTTATGTTTTTATTTTATTTAATAGGTCACATGCACCAAATTATAATATCACATCAAAAGAATAAAATAAATAATATAAATTAAGAGGCATAATGAGATTTCTCATCATCTTTATGAGAAAGGCAGGTCTAAATTAGTTTCGAATTAATTATTAAGTTCAAGTTTCTAGATTAAGAAAAATATTCCAAAGTGTGCTTAATTGACCATCAAATACGCCTCAACGGCATAAGTATGTCACGTAAGTTAAAGTAATAAAATCTTGATTTTTAATATCTTTTAAATTACATAATAAAGAAAAATTTTACTTATCAATTTCACACATCACATATAATTTTTTTATTTTTTTATTAATTTTTTTCTCTTATCAAATATGTAGTGTATACAAATAATGAGTAGAAGAATTGAATTATTTTAAGAAGAATAAAATAAAAAAAAAATTAAAATAAATGTGATATGTGGAGATGATGAGTATCAAATATAATAAATGACGTGTTTATCCTTTAAATTCTAAGCAATGGAACTCTTTTGAAATAACACTTTTAAAAGATATAATTCTTGTAATACCGTAAAAGAAATAATTTGTACAAGTATCAAATAGATAAATTTTATATAAGTTTTTATAAAAAAGTAGGTAGATCTCATCTTGAAATATTGTAAAAAAACTATTTATATTAGTGTAATCTACTATTCTTTTTAGAAAGAACTAGAATAAAACTTGTCAATTTAAAATTTATATTTAATATTACTCGTAATGTAGTAACGTATAGATCCTAGATGTCTGAGCTTATGTGCACGCATGGACAGGACTTAGGAAGGAACTGACATCAGCCCATCAAGCCCACACCAAATGGTCTAATTTCACTCTTCTGGACTAGGGCTGGGCTCGAGCAAACCCATAAGCTTTTCAAAACAACCAACACGAAGGAATGGTTAAAACAAACGACAAAAGTGAAGTCTTACGGTGTCATAAGAAAATTTTATAAAATTAAATTTATAAATTGACGGAGTTTTATATAGTATATTAAATTTATTTTATAATAAAAAAAAATGATATAATATATCAAATGATGTCATTTTGTAAATTTAGTTTTATAAAATTTCTTTATAATTAAAATATTTCCATCACAAAAATTTGATAACCCATAGACAGTAAATGAAAAAAAAAAAAAGAATAAAAAAAAAAGTACATCAAAGGATTAAGGGCTTAGAATTCTTAGAATATAATAATACTACGTTATTTCTTGTTTTGTGTAATGTTTTTATTTCATGTCTTGTCTTTATTTTTTAAAAAATAAAAATTCAAAAAATTGGTACCTTTTAGACCTTAGTCGGAATGGAGTGATCCCTCCCTCCACTTGGCTGTGCATATGGTGGGGTTGGTGCTCCATACTCTGCTTAGTCAGAATATAAAAATTTGATAACTCTGTCATAGATAGAATTTTACTATCTCTCTTAGACTTAGGTCTTTAAAAATCTATTATCTGAATTAGACCATACCAATCACGGAAGTGTATTAAAAAGCTACTATTATTTGTAACTAATTTGTTGTTAAGTTAAATTGATCAAATGTAATCCGTTATTATATATATATATATATATAAAAGTAGGAGACAAAAAGAATTGCTGCCTAATATAAAAGTTATGTCCATCACATACACATCATAGAAAATTAATCAATCACCTCATTTCCTTTGGACGCAATAATATTTGTGGAGTACCATCCTATTACTAATCATTTATTACTTATAAGATTTTAAGATTTTTTTTTTTACTTTTTTTATCATTTTCTTTTAATTATTTATTTAACATACTTAATCATTAAGAAAAAAATTAAAAAAATATATAATTTTACTAATAATTACTTATTTAACTATTAAATAAAATAAAAAAATTAAATAAATAATAAATAGACAATAAAATAGCAATAACCTTATCAATTTTTTATATCTGTGGCTCAATGATTCTTAACTCGAGTATTTGTAATTTTCTGACCCTTCTTAGGTGTAAAGTGACTGTTGGATCAAAGGCCAGGATCGAGATACGTGATACGACATAAAGAGATAAAATATTCTCTTTTTTGGTTCTGTTTTCGCCCCTAAAATATTGTTGGTCCAACAAAGAAATATTTTAAAAATAGCTTTCATCCCTTCTAGATGGCTTTTCATCCCTTCTTCTTTAGTGTAAAGTGATTGATGGAAGTGCCAAGTCGAGATACTCGATACGACAGCAAGTGATAAAACTTACCAATTCCATTTCAACTATAAAATAAAGGAAAAGAGAAGCAGCTTTTGACAAATTGTCCAAAATTCGAAATAAAATTGCTTTAACATCATCACAATTGAATAATATTATTATATTTCTAATTTATACTATTCACTTTACATTACAAATAATTTAATTATTAAACAAGCTTTACAACATTCCTTAAAATACAAATGGATTGAATACAAAATAGAATTTTTTCCATATCCATAAGATTCTATTGTTGAGCTGCTTTATTGCTTCAAATGTGTTTGACAGACAAATTTGCAAAAGAATTAAGCAAAGTTTTAGTATCTTCTATTAACCAACTTGCTTGGCTCTAATCAGTGTGCACATTTGAAAGATTATTCACTACTTATAAATCATCTCCTTTTAAAATGAGAGAATAAATGTCCATGTCTTTACAAAAGTTGGCTACCACCATCATCGCTATAGAATCAACCACCCTTGAAGAAACATCTACATCTCTAGGAGCACAAAGAGACCAAATCACCTGTCCTCCTCCATCTTGAATAATGACCCCAATGTTAGTTTTCTCATTTTTCTTATTGAGAGCAGTATCCCTATTAGCTTTAAAAACTAAATTAGGAGGCTTCATCCATCCTTGTTGGGCTTGTGCATCCTTCTGTTGTGGAGGCTTGTTTGGCATTTGAGCATGTTTAAAAGATTGCTAATTCTCCATTACCTTGACGTGATACCATCACTTGATGAGATTCCATGTGATTTATTATATATATATATATATATATATCTTCTATATATAAAAAGCATCTATAAAATGGAATTTCTTGTTTTAACAGAAAATCTTATTTCACCGTTAATTTTATTGTTTCCGTTAAATATCTATTAAATCACCGTTTTTGACCATTTATATTAGTTTTATTGTTTCCTTAATTAGCTATTAAGCCACCGTTTGTGGCCATTTATCTTGACTGCTTGCATTCCATTATCTAATAATTTAAAATTTGAAAAAAAAAGTACCCAATTACAAGTATGTCCGTGGCCATTTGTGTATGTTTGAATTCTATTACATAATAACTGAAAATTTTGGAGAAAAACTGTGGCAAATTAAATTCGCTGACTCTAAGCAGAGATACTATTGTCTTTTCCTATACATTATAATGGCAAAACATTATAATAAGTTATAATTTGGAAAAACTAGAGTCCTATTTGCTCTTATTTTTCCCCTTTTGTATGTGTGTCAGCTATTGAATTTTTGAATATTGTCCATGCATTGGAATGGAAGCTGCCAAAAAAGAGAGAATATAAATTATAAATATGTGAAGGCAGATTTTAATCATGTAATAGAAATTTATAACAAATTTTTATAATATACAATATAAGTTATAATTTATAATAAGTTACTTTTTATGTCCATACGTATAGGCATGGATAAATTAGTAATTTCAATCACTTGATGAGGCAGCCTAATGGCCAAGCAGTGTAATAGTCATGTTCAAAGTTTGAATACCAAGAGACATTTCGTAGGAACTCAAGAGGCATTGAATGGGGTTTAAGAAAACCGTTCTATTACTTTCAGTGCAGTGGTGCAAACATTTAAAAAGTGACTGATACCTTCTATTAGTTTCAATGCATTGGTGCTACAGTTTCAAGAAAGATTGAAAAGTGAGTAACTTTCTTTTGTGTGTTTATAGTATAAGGCTATCTATGCATTACATATGTTTGTTCATGTTTATTCATGCTCTGTCTCTCTCAAATCAGGTGTGAAGTAGTGCAGTGGTGCAAAGGTTTGAAGATACATTAAAAAGGTCAGTCTTACTGCCTTTTGTGTGTTTATATTATATATAGTCTATCTATGCATTTGATATGTTTGTTCATATTTCTAACAAATTAAACAATTAATATCATAAAACTTAGAGATCCATAAAATTTATTAAAAAACTTATACAAAAACTCAAGAAGAAATAAAACCTAATCTCTATAGTCAAGCAATAATAAGAAGAAAAATGTGACAGAAATAATCATAAAATCAAGCTCAAAAATTGAGGTAATAAAAACTCAAAAAGTATCTGGAGAAGTGGTTCATCCTATAGTGATAGATTGTAGAACCATGAAAATAGCACTATTATCAACAATATTATTTGCAAATTAGAATTTGATGTTTGGAATCTGGCTCAAAAGTCAGCAACTTAAATACTTATTTATACATGCTCTCAACAGATTATATTCTTAATCAGCATATATACTGTTGTGTCTTTGCCCAGTCCATGTGCCAATCAACATTTCAAGACTTATCAAATTATTAGTTTAGGATACAAAGATAAAAAAAATCCAAACACACAGAACTCACAATATGCAAATCCACAAAAGCAAAAAATAAAAATAAAAATAAAAAAACCCCATCAAACGACCACAAAAATTATATATTTTAAAAAAAAAATGAAATGAGAACCAAAAAACATCCAGTCAATCGAACGAAAAATGTTAAAAAAAAAAACCCAAAGACAAAACTCAAAACATGCAAACCCATGTTTAACATAAGAAGCTCTAAGATCTAAAAAATAAAATGAAAACTAAAAGATCTAAATGAACACATATAGATCTGATGTTGTTTGCAAGAAACCAAAAAAAAAAAAAAAACAGAGAGCTTCTAAGCGGGAGAGAAAGAAAGAGGTGTAAAATAAGTTAAGGTTTTTACCTTACTTCTTAACTCCTTCTCAAGATGAAAAATGGATGGCCGAAAATGGGTTTAGAGAAAAAAATACAGTTTGCCATCGAGATTATTGAAATACAAGAACAAAGAAAGAGATTTGGACGGAAGTTGAAGTTGTTTGAGAGAGAGAGAGAGATCGAAAGAGAGGTGGGGAGGGAGAGGAAGAGAAATCAGAATCGAAGAGGGATAGAAATATATGTGGGCGTAAAACTTATGTGAGAAAAACAATCCCTGTCAAGATATCACATCATGCAAGCTGTAAAGCACCTTGAAAACGACAATATAGCTTTAAACCTATGGTTTGGGTCTTGTTGTCCGTGGTTAGATGCTAATTGAGACTACTTAAACAGCAGTCCCAGTTTATTTAGAAATTTTAAAATATCCTTTTACTTTTCTACTTGCTTGTGGATCTATGCCACCTTAGAATCCATTTGAAGACCTTTTTGTTCCATTGAGTTATGGTTTCGGAGTTACTGTACTCATTTGCTTCGTTACATGTTAGAAGCGATTGTCCCAAGAAAAGCCTTTTGCATTCTGGAGAAGATTATGTTCGGAACAGTGTTTTTGTTTTTTTTTTTAAATTTACTTCTGAATAGATATTAGCCTGATTGTTCTTATCATATTTTTTTCATAGATTTAAAGGTGTTAAATAACCAATGTCTCAAAAAATTTAAATAGTTGGGAAATGGACGATTTTAATATTTAATTAATATTCACACACTGCCCCTCACTTATAGCTCTAAACTTTCTCTCAACAAGTGAGGTTGGACACGTAAAATATTTAAATAAAATGCAGAATGAAGAGCGGAGACAGTTTGAACTTCAACTGTTGGAAATGAGTAAATGTTATCATATGAGAGTAGCAGTCTAACAAGATATCACATCATGCAAGCTGTAAAGCACCTTGAAAACGACAATATAGCTTTACACCTATTTAGTTTTACTCAAATTTCATACATGGTAATTATATGGTGAAAAAGGTTGTATGCGTACGTGTGCACGTGAGAAAATGCACTGATCTCTCGCTGACATCATTTCTTGTAAGCCTCTCCCACCTTGCATGCTCCAAAGAAAATATAATTTTCTTTGCTACTTCAAGTGGTAAGTATTTAACTAGCTAGCTACATGGGGCTTCCGATTATTGAGTCGGTTGTGAGTCCGCTTATTAGAGCACTCATAACGACTATTGTAAAATAGGTATTTTTTTTAAATATAAAAAAATGTGTTCAAAAGAGGCCTTCATTAGATTATGTACTTTATTTCTAATATACATTTTGTTACAGTAATTCTTTCACATTTATAGAATACTATTCACATTTTATAAATTTTTAATTCATTTCTCTTTCTTCTTTTTACTTTTTATTCATTTCTTTTTTTATTTTCTACTTTTTACTTTATTTGAAATGAATAAAATATATTAAAAAGTATAATATTTAAATAATATAAAGAAAAAATAGATAAGCTGATATATGGTATATTGTAAAAGTTAATATGTAAAATAGAAAAAGTATATTTTGATGATATATTTTAAAGAATAGGATGAAGAATCTATTGGGAATGCTCTAACACCACACGTTTTTTGCCCTTCGGAATTCAGAAACAGTAAATAATAAATATCATGCATCATGCATATAATTACTTATAAATCATTGAAATTCTCTATTTTTTGCCATTTAAACTAAACATCAAGTGCCCTGCATAACCTATATTTGTTGACATGATGAGATCACATTTGATACATGGCCAAATAATGATGGAATTAATATTAAATTAATTCCAAATATGAATAATATTGGTCGACACTCATGAAGCTTAACTGCATAAATCTAGCTACTACATGTGCATGGTTACTGGGTTTATTAATAATATTCCAGCAACATATAATTATATATATATGGCCCTGCCCTGTTGATTCCAATCTTAATTAGGAAAAGGGATGTAAAAAGAGGAGGGCATTAGCACATATTCTTCACTACTTTGCCTTTTATTTTTATCTTTCTAATATTCTCTACATCACATCAGGATAGCCACCACACATGCATGCATGTCATTTCTCTAAACTACTAAATAGGTGTAAAACTATATGCACACCTATTTCGATTTGGTATAATTAGCATTTATTACTATACATTATTTATTTGTAATTTTTTCTTTTTTCATATTTTTGCTCAGTTGAAGTGCTTTGAATTTTTAATTTCATTAAATAACATATTAATGTCTTCACCAAAATAGGTGTAGTGAAGCAGTCCAGTGGTGCAAAAGTTTGAAGGTATATTAAAAAGGTCAGTTTTACTGCCTTTTCTGTATTTATATTATATATAATCTATCTATGCATTACATCAATCTCTAAGTTTCATGAATTCATAAAACTTACTAGAAAAGCCTATACCAAAAAACAGAATACAAAACAACAAAATTGATGTTGTTTTTCAGAATTGAGGCATAAAGCAACTCATGGGTAATTAGAATTGAAATCAATATAAAACAAATACAGTACTATTATCAATAATATTATTTACCAAATCCACCTATTTTTTTGCTTTTACATTCTAATTGGTATATTATAATTAGGCATAGATTCAAACAATGCAAACACAAATGCATTAAATTGGAGAAAAAACTGTCAAAAATTTTTTAGATAGTCTCTTTTTTTAAGTCTTGCAAATAGGTTGGTTTGGTTTAGTATACTCAAGGTCTAGGACTGATAAAAAACTTAGCTACATCAAAATAAATATCAACTGAACAATTTCAGTAAGAAAAATTTGCCTACCAATGAAAAAATAATAATAATAATAACATGCAAACCAATGGCTAGCTTTTTGCCAACTCACTACAACTTTTGAACAAATTATGGTACGTATGTGTCATGGCTAGCTTTTTATTAATTAGGTGAATATGTGTGGTGTAAAATTTTGAAAATATCAGATATTATTGAAGATAAGCCAATAATACTTGCAACAAAAATATCTGTTGGATCATATAACGGTATTTATAATAATAAAACAGTTTAGATATTTTTTCATATCATATATACCAGCACTAATATTGATCTCAATTTCAACAAAAGATTGTCTCTACCATCACGTCTATCGAGTACCTTTATAATCAATCCTCTTCTTCCTGAGGCAGCTGCAATGAAGCAATGGTAATTCTTGAAAATTAACAATTACATATTAATGCATTTTTATTAGAGTTATTTATGTGATTTATGTAATTTACATGTATATTTCATTTCCTTACATTATTATTCTTTTCTGAATTTTAAGAGCGGAGAATAACGATTTGATAATTAGAAGTATTATTGCAAGATCCTTGACATATCCATCTGCACCACTGTCATCTGTTGGTATTCGGGAAATTGTGAAGAATTGTGATATTGCTGGGTTGATTAAGGGTTTACAACCCATGGCGGTAAATATTATTTTATTAGTAATAAATTAAAATATTTACACAAACATTCATTCTAAAAATTGATTATAATTTAATGCAGAAAGCAAAATTCTAGATAAAGGCGAAGGTAAATGTTATTGACATCACCCAAGTTTTTTATTACATGTCATGCATTGGCTGTAATAAAGGAACTGGATATAAATACAATGAAAGCTTCGTTTGTATGTATTGCAAAAACCAAGGGGTCTGCAAACCACGGTACGAATCTTACAATTTTATTTTAAAATTGATGTCTGATTTAATTCATAATTTAAAACTATTCAAATTTAAATTAATATATTAAACGCATTTAAAGTGTTAGGGCATATGTTGAACTGGATGATAACACTGGAAAGCTAGCTGCTACTATGTTCGGTGAAGGAGCAGAACAGACACTTGGTTGTTCAGCAGTTGAATTGATGGAACGTGCTGGAGAGGTATCTCTTTAATTTTTCTTCAAAAGTTTAGTTTTGTTATAATGAATTAATTACAAATCCACCGTATGTTAAACGCATTGCGGACAAATTATCAAATAAATTTTGGAAGATTCAAGTCTATGCAGATCCAGAGAAACTAAAGGAGAAAAAATATAGGCAATTTAATGTCCTCTCTATTGAAGCGGTGGAAGATGAAGAAAATGCTGGGTCGTCATGTTAGAATCAAAATGATCTCAAATAGCTTTCATAGAACTATGAGTGATGTTTATTTATAGTTTCATGTTATAGATTCTATTAATGCTCTTATTTTTTAATATATCACAATGTTTCATTATCTATCAATTAAATATAAATTAAGTAAACGTGCATTGCACGTTGCTTTCACCTAGTATATATATATATATATGTAAACAGTAAAAAACACAAAAAAGAAAAGGAAAAATTCTAGATTTCCTCTATCTTTTTATGTTTATGTCTTTATTTTTTTAATATGTCACATGCACCACATTATAATATCACATCAAAAGAATAAAATGAACAATATAAATTAAGAGGCATAATGACATTTCTCATCACAAGGTGATACTTCTTTATAGGAAAGGAAGATCTAAATTAGTTTCGAATTAATTATTAAGATCAAGTTTCTAGATTAAAAAAAATATCCCAAAGTGCGCTTAATTGACCATCAAACACGCCACAATGGCAGAAGCATATCACGTAAATTAAAATAATAAAATCGTGTTTTTTAATATCTTTTAAATTACATAATGAAGAAAAATTATACTCATCAATTCTACACACTAAATATAATTTTTTATTTTTTTCTCTTATTAAATGTGTAATGTATGCATGATGGGTAGAAGAATTCAATTAGTTTAGGAAAAATAAAACAAATAATAATAATAATAATAAAAGTATAGTGTGTTGGGGATGATGAATATCAAACATAATAAATGAAGTGTTTATCCTCGAAATTCTAAGCAGCGAAACACTTTTAAAATAAAACTTCTAAAAGATATAACTCTTGTTCCGTAAGAGAAATGATTTGTACAACTCTCAAATAAACAATTTTTGTATAAGTATTTATATAAAAAAGTAGATATCATATTGAAAAATTGTATAAAGCCTATTTATATTAGTGTGATCGACCATTTTTTTTTTAAAATAAAGAGCTTGAATAAAGCTTGTCCATTTAAAATGTATAATTAATATTACTCGTAATGTAATAACGTATAGATCCTAGGTGCCTGAGCTTAAGTGCATACATGGACTGGACTTTGGAAGGCACTGACATCAGCCCATCAAGCCCACTCCAAATAGTCCAATTGCACCCTTCTGGGCTTGGGCTCGGCTCGAACGAACGATGATCCTTTGTTAAAAACCCATAAGCTTTGCAAAACAATGAACACGAAGGCATAGTTTAAAAAAAAAGAAGACAAAAGTTAAGTCGTACAGGCTTATAGAGTCATAGGAAATTTTTATAAAATTAAATCTATAAATTGACATAATATATTAAATTTATTTTATATTAAAAAAATCTGTTATAACATATCAAATTATTTTACTTTATAAATTTAATTTTATAAAATTTCCTTATAACTAAAATATTTTCGAGACAGAAATTTGATAATGCATCTACAGAAAATGAAAAATAGAAAGGAAAAAAAAAAAAAAAAAAGGTACATCAAAGGATTAAGGGCGCAGAATTCTTAGGATATAATAACAGTACGTGGTGCATATTTTTTGTTTCAAATCCCAAGTTTTGTTTGCAAATTCAACGTAAGGAATCTCACTTGGGCTCCACCATTATTCATGAGCTCGAATAGTTACAAAAAGAAAAGTTTTTTCTCTTGACTTCCTAAAAGTTTTAATTAATTAAATGCAGTTTCCTCTCTGTCAATTTCGTCGTTTTGCATATTTCAGTGGCAATGGAAGCTTTAAGAGCAAAACTCGAGTCAAAATGGGTACGCCTGCCAATAGTGATTGAAGAATAGAATCGTCAAACTATATCTTGATGTAATCTCATGTGGATCTCTTTAGATTGCAAAAATCTTTATTAGAATGTATATAAAACCCATGCGAATTTCTATTAGTTTGGAAGATTCTTTTTTAAGGTAATCTCATGAGAATCTCTTACTTTGGAGGATACTTTCAAGGTAATCTCACTATTATCTCTTACATCTTTTAATAATGTGGTCTCATGTTGATCTCTTAGTTTGGAAGATCCTTTCCATGCCAAACAGTTTGTTTCCCAAAAGTCTTTGGTGATAGGGTTTCCCGAGCACGGTAAGTTGTGAGGTCGTGGGTAATACTGTGGTTATTGTTTAAAGAAAAATAATTTGGTATACTCAGAAGGATTGATAGTATGGTATTAAGCATTAGTTTTGAATGACATGTCATATTGTAATAGGATGAGAGTATAGTATTTTGAAACTATTTAATAATTACCCTAGTTCCAATTTGGTGCGTGCTTTTAATTGACGAAACACTTTTAATGTTTGGACAATTTTGATTAAATGATCTCAAGATTATGCTTGGTTTGGACAGCAAAATCCTCTTAATTCATCTCATCTTAATATCCAAATATCACGAAAATAAATATTTTTCATTTACGAATTTTTAACTTTTTCATTTACAATTAATTAAGTATTATAATTTTTTCAAGCATCCAAATAAAACACAAAAAAGAATTCAATTTTTTCAAATAAAAAAAAATTATAGTAAAAAATTATCTTATAATAATATTTAAACTTTATAATATTTTTATTCAACTTTTTCTTTATCCTTTTCCAAACCCCATAAAACATATTAATTCAAACCATTTCACTATTATTAAAAAATCATCTTATCTCATTTTACCATCCACATAAAGCAGCTCCGTTTGGATACAAGAAGTGTTGATGGGCTCCAAGGTATTGGGGTTCACATCAAGTGTTTTATCTCATCTCATCATATTATTGCAATTTTTTCAAATTTTCATATAAAATATAATAAACAATTCAACTTTTTCAAATCTTAGAACAATAATAATATTAAAAAATAACATTCTAATAATATTTTATTCAACTTTAAACTTTTATGTCAACTCATCTTATCTCAATTTACTATCCTAACAGCACCTAAATCATATCAAACTTTTGATAATATAAAATATGATCATCCGTTTAGGGATTAGAATGAATTAAGCATTTTGACACTAGATAATGATAGGCTTATTATTTCCTACCACTTATTTACTGCTCTTTATATTTTTTTAAAATTTTATTATTATTACTTATTATTATTTTTCTTAATGATTATGAAATTGAATGCGAATATTGGTCATGTGTGTCAATTATTTTACCATCGTTATATTACTCTAACTGATGTATATGCAGCCAATAAAAGTGGGACGTTTGGTGATAAGCAGCAAGCCTTATCTCTATGCAGTGGTGTGGACGTGCTGGGCACGTGAGGATTAAACGATGGCATCTCTGATATAGATGAATGAGAGCCGCTGGATCAAGACACATGTTGTAATTTGTTGGGCATGTATGTATATGTAATGTTGCTATGTTAGGATAAGCGTGGTTTTCATTTTTGCATCCTGGTTTTGTGAGTTTAAGAGAGAGGTGAGCTAGGGTTTTATCGAGGGAAGAAGAAAGCCATTTCTTTTGGCTCGGTATTAATTCAATCTTGTATATGAGACATAGGCTTTGAAGATTCATCAATAAAGAATGATCTTTGAGGCTGTTCCTACCGTAGATGTAGACCATTAGGGCCGAACTACGTACTATCTATGTGTATTTCTGATTTTTCTATTCTTTTCTTATTTCTTGTTGATTTACTGATTGATCTTGCTGATCTTGTTATCTTTATCTCAGTTAATTGTATTTCTTGAATTGGATTTCGGTAGTGAGTCCTTTAGGCTATAAGAGACTCTGGTTGTGTTTCTAATAGTGACTACTAATGAAATCATATATATATTTTAATTTTTTTCTTAATAATAAAAGATGTTAAAAAAATATTTAAAAGAAAAAAAAAATTCAAATACACAATAGATCAGTAATAAATGGGTAATAAGAAATAATAAGCTGATCATTATCTTTCTGCACCTACTCATTTGAAACCACAAAAGGCCAGCACAAATTTCTCCAATTATATAGTCTACAACTTAATCAATTAGAATCTTTAACGTCTTTCTATCTTTCAACTACAAAAGCCTTTCACTATGTTATAAAATATTCTTGTTCAAACATGGCTGAAATTTGTTTTATTCTCAAATACAGATTTCTAATATCTTAGGAGTTCAGAATTTTTAATGATGTTTGCGTCTTAATTTCATGTGGATATAAATCTAATTCTTAGATAATGCATTAATGCCATGTTTGTGGATACAAGAAACGTTTCATTTTATCGTTACAACTTTTTCAAATTTTCACATAAAATATAATAAACAATTCAATTTTTTCAAGTTCTAGCTAAAACAATAATAATATTAAAAAATAATATTTTATTTAACTTTTAACTTTCATTTCTATTAATTTTATCTCAAGTCATTATTCAAACCGCACCTAAATCTAACCTACAATTTATCCCTATGACAATTTTGTAGTATCTTGGTATTGCATATCATTGAAAAAAAAAATTATTTGAAAATCTGCTAATTGTGATATATAACAAATTATTATTGATGTGGAAACATTCCACTTATAAAAAATGTAAGAGATCTAGTGTCCATTTGAAATTGTGTTATGAGTATTAAAAAGTACTTAAATAGGATTAAAACCTCTTTAATAGAAAAATTGGATTATTTGGGTGTTACATATTAGAGTACTTTTTATTCTCAAATAAGCTAAAAAATACATTTTAATGCTTTTCCTAAAATATGATTTTCTAAATAATGCAGAATGTAATTTAAATTTTAAAAAGACTATCATTAGACAAAAATACTCATACAACTTTAAGATAATTACAATTTTCAAACTTTCAATGATATGGTCATAATTTTTAAGAAATCAAATAATTATCATTTCTATCTTAGAAAATATTTTTTAATTTGTTCCCAAACAAATATAATGTGTTTAAAAGTGTTTTAAACATATTGTTATCAAATAATAAATAATTTTTTAATAATAGAATTTATTATTTGAGCAACTTATATTTCACACCGCAATTCCAAACATGCTGATGCACTTAGTCTTTTTATAATTATAATTTGTACCACAAGAAATAATGTATTTACAATTCCAATTAGATGTAGATAAATTATGTCATTAATGTTGTTATCTACCCTAACAACGTTTTTGTGCCAGCAAATCATTGGTAATTTGCGATCATTGGTCATAAAAAAAAAAAAGAAAAAAAGAAAAAAAACTGTTCCAATGAGTATTACTTTATTCTGTGAAAATGTGGATTCTATGATAAAAAAAGTGAAAAAAATAGTTTTTATTTTATTTTTATGAAAGAATATCCATTTTGTTATGGCAATTTAGTTTTGACTTTGGGGCCGGCCTTAACGGTGACAATGTGATTTCTTTTAACGTAAAATTATAAAATAGTTGTAAATTTATAATCTGAACATATATGTCACATCTATACATGTCTTGTCTCATATACACCCCCCCCAGAGTAATGGACACAATTAGAAATTAAGGGTGATAATATGTTACATGACTTGTTAATCCAATACGAACACAACACGATAATAGCGAGTTAAGGTCAAAACGGATTTACCCATTAAGACATGATTGCTTAATGGGTTGATAATGGGTCAACTCATTTTGACCCGTTATGATACGTTAAGAAAGTTAAAGTTACGATTATACCCTTCTACCCAAAAGTAAAATTGTTAGAATTTTAATTTCGATATTTTTATTATTTATATTGTAATTTTAGATTTGTAGTTAGTTTTATAATTTTTATAGATATTGTGATTTTAACATTTATAGAAAAATTATGTTAAATTTAATCAACTCAAATAGGTTAAATTGAAACGGGTCGTATTGTGTCGTATCAACCTATTTAGTAATATTCATTAATGGGTCAAAACGGGTTGACACGACACGACATATTATGTTAATGGGTCGTGTTAGGGGTTGAGATTTTGACACGATAAGCTTAATGGGTCGGGTTAGGGTTTACCTATATAGTATAATATACATGCTTTGACACGACATGAACATGACCCGTTGACACGATTTGACACCCATACTAGGAACTACAGCATGCTTGAAAATTTCATTTTCTTTACAAAATTTCTATGTCTAATTATTTTTATATAATTCATTAATATAATTAGTTGAGTATTAAAAAATATTAATGGAGTTAATCATATCAGTGAATTGTATATAAAGTATATAAAAGTGACTATATGTAATATTACTCTTTTTTTTATAAGGATATCAATAATCTATTTTGCAAGGCTTCTATTTTTGAAAAATATTATTTGAATTGATAAAAATGATCTATAAAAGTGATTGATTGTAATTTTTTATTTTTTTATTTAATGATTAAGAAAATGAGTATTAGTGAATTGATATTTTTTTATATTTTTTTAAAAGAATTTAAAAATATATAAAAAATAATTGAAATAAAAAGAAAAAATTTAAAAATATTAAATTACACTCATCGGTCAGATTTCATCGGTCATTTATCTGTTCTTGTCGCATCACCTTTTATTTTTATTTGGTGCTCTTTACTTTTGTTATCAGTTTTGGTGGACTGGCCAGGGTGTCCTATGATTCTGAACTGTCAAAAAGACCGAGAGTTTATCTGTCTCTGAGTGTTGAATTTAAAATGTCTCATCTCATGTCTGCAGAAGGCTACTTCCCTTTTGTTTTTTTCTCAGCAGCTACTTCCCTTTTGTTACATTCATTAAAAAAATACGCCCCCCTTTATATAGAAATTACATAAATCAAGCTTGTTGAATGCTTAGAGAGGATTATAAGTAAAAGATAAATTACTTTTGAGTTTTTTTTTCACAATATATAATTGTTAATTATATATAAGTAAAAGATAACTTTTTTTTTTTTACAAAAGAATTATATATAAATAATCTGATATAATTTAATATGATTTATTATATATTTTTTATGAATTTATTTTTGAATATTCTATTTGTTACTGAAGTATTTTTCAATTGCCAACTGTGGAGGATGCTTCGAAACATTTGAAGGTAAAAAGCCAAGCCATGAATTATAAACGTCTAAACACTATAAGAAAACTATTTAGTTATGATTAGTTATAAAAATGATTATTTTCTATTAAAATAAGTATGTTTTGATCGTAATTTTCGTCCTCTATAGACTATAATGGTTCACAAATGGTAATTTTTTTTTTTTTTTTTGTAGTGATATCCATGCAAAAAGATGTTAAAGCAACCTGATTTTCATTGAGGTGCCCTATCAATGCCTAATCCACTTTATATTCTTGATTTTGTCCGCTTCTAAACGACTTTGAATCTCTTACGCGTTATCCCCCCCCTTCTACGCGTTTTTCATGGCTTGAAAAGTTAACGACTATAAGTTGAAGCATAAGGTGATAGGGGGAGAGAGACAGAGAGAGAGGTTTAAAACTTTGTAAGAGTCTTTGAGAAGAGGCCGAAGATAGGCAGAGAAAAGCCAGGAGAGAGACTGTTGGTGAAGCAGAACCAGAGTGAGGAAATGAAGGCCAAGACAACGGGAGAGGTGGTTGAGGCGGTGAACTCAAGTAATCATGAGGAAGAAGCGGTTGTGGCCAAGACACAACCATGGTTTACACCAAAGAAAGGAAGTGTGATTCCAGCAAAGAGGAGGTTAGTTAAAAGAATGATGTTTGATTCCATTGTCCAGTTCATTGCCTCTCTTCTCTGTTCTTGTGGTGGTTCTTCCTCAGGAGTTTCCATTACCAAGCCTAAAAACTACTCTAGCATCTCCTCAAAGATTGTGGCACAACCCAATTCATCATACGGCAGAAAGAATGCAGGCATGTAGTACGTACCACCGTTGCCTTGGAATCCACCATCCTCAGAGACGATCTTACTGTTGGCAATGCATTTAAAGCTGCCTCCTACGTGTTCTCTGTTGTTTCTGTCATGTTTTTCGTCATTTTCTTGTTATGGTAGATGTTGCTGTTACTAGTCATTATAAATGAATTTCCTTAAAGTTTGCTTGGATTTTGATGTTTGATGTGTTTTTATGGCAATTCAAGGGTCCTATTGTCAGATTCATTTACTTAAAATTCTTGCACTGTTCATGAATATTATAAATTAAATACACATGAGACACCATGGTGTGTGTGGTTTATGCACCATTACTGTGTTCGACAATTGGAAAAAGAAAGTCTAGTGTGTAAAATGGTAATTATATAATCATCCTCGATTGGTGTGACACATGGAAGTAATTTTTAATTATGCCCATATTCGTGTTATGCCCATATACGTGTTATGCCTGTTGGACTTTTTGCTCCTTTGGTTAGTTCCACATGGATGGAAAATGGGAAGGAGTAAGCTCTCAAGGTTTATAAATAAAAGGCTTAGTCTCTTAATTTAAGTGCACCAATCAAATGCTTAGTTAGTAACTTTTGACTCTAGTTAAATTCCTCTGTTGTCCATTTTTGTAAAATGGGAAGAGCTGTGAGTTAAAGTTTTTCTAGTGGGGAAAGCTTTGTGGGTGTGTTTGGGGTGAGGAGAGAAATTATGTGATTGTAACAATTTTTTGCATAGTGAATTTTCTTCTCTGGGTCTAGTGGTTTTTCTCCTGTTTTGGAGTTTCCACGTAAAAAAAAAAAGTTTCCACGTAAATTTCTTGTGTTGTTATTATTTCTCTATTTTTTTTTGTTACTCCTGCAAAGGGTAGATCTTAGGGGAGTGAATTTGGAAGGTCCAAATTCCTAACAATGCCCATATAGGTAAACGCAATGCATATATGGGCATTGTCATATAATTCAAGTGGTCCAAAACTCTGGTGGTCCTCCAATAGTGACTTAACTCCTCAGTTTGTTGTGGGGCCATACAATCTTCTGCGAATCCTAAAGTGTCGATAGGGACAGATATAGAAAGGGAATTGAAAAACTTCGATCGATGTAAACACATGTTTGGGGGGGGGGGGGTGTGGCGTGGGTGAGGGGGGAGGGGCATCTTCAATAGTTCAACTGATGTTCACATTTACTCATATGGGTGTGTTCACATTTACTCATGTGGGGCACTGAGAAAATGAAACCCTAGGGTTATGGTTTATTTTCATCTGATACCACGATGAAAGAAAGGCAATATTCAGTATAGAAGAATCGAGAAAGTGAAAATTGAGAATATTATTCCATCATAAAAATAAAACAAAGTATTTATATTTACAGTGTTTAACATCTTAACTATGCTGCACGTACTTACATGTGATCAAGAAGATTTAAAATAATCTTATACACTAATAGTTATCAGAGTTTGCACCCAATGTTCTTCACCAATGATTTGTGGAAATAGGAGCCAAAAGGTGAACATTCTTGATGATGGCATACTTGCACTGCCAATTTCGAGTGCCTTTTGTCCTGCAACTATTTCCAACCATGTCATATTATTCAGGACGTGATATGATGAAGAGAATATATAAAAATAAATTTACGAAAAAATGTGATTTGATGTAATACATTAAATTGTAAAATTATTTTTATTATAAAGTAAATCTAACGGATTATATGAAATCATGTTAGTTTGTAGGTTTATTTTTATATAATCTTTTTTATATTTGTAGCAATTCTTATTTAAAATCTCAACATGATCATTGAGTTAAACACATATATGCATGGTTAGTTCCATGGATTCCACATGATATGAGATCAAACCTATTAATGCACTCTCTCTTTCATTACTGAAAATATGTCAATCGTGATCTGTTTGTAATAATTTCGAGTCATGATTATGGGCTTATAGTCGTATTTTTGCTGCAAATTAATTACTTGCTTTGTTTAGTTAACTATCTTGCATAAACTTGGAATAAGAAATCTAATGACGAATGTAATGAGGTTGAAATCGTTTGCAAAGTAGGACGCACGTGGGCTTGCTCATGTTTGAGGTTGAAATCGTGTTCGAAGTTGTGACATTTAGACGCAAGTGGGCTTGTTCATGTTTACTAAGGTCTTCTGGACAATGACATTGGAGATGCCATGAGACAGCAGCCCATGGTTGGACCACCTGAAATCTTACTATCAAATCGGTAAGTGGTGTAACGATTAGCTGTAACACTGCAGGAGAGAGAGAGAGAGAGAGAGAGAGAGAGGCCAATGGGAGTTTGAGCAGGATACGCACAAGTGGCAGAACAAGTTAATTAGCTGTAACACTGCAGAAAAGAAGCAAAAGAAGAAGATGAAAAGAAAGAAACAAGCGGGCCCAGCTTTTCAAATCTCATTCTATAGATCATGCCCAAGAAAGGACGGCAGTAGGATAGATACCTGAGACGAATCAAAATCCTTTTGGACCCCCCCACCAAAAAAAAAAAAAAAAAAAAAAGAATCTAAATTTCGCCAAAAGATAAGATTGATTAAAAAAGTCTCATGGGCATATAAGATTGTATTGATTACACTGTCCGTTTAGGCGGTGAGAATGTTTCATCTCATCTTATTATTATAATTTTTTTAAATTTATACATAAAATATAATAAATAATTTAATTTTTTTAAAATTTAAAATAATTTAAAATAATAATAAATTAAAAAATAATATTATAATAATATTTTATTCAACTTTTAACTTTTATCTAAAACTATCTATCTCATTTCACTATCTAAACCACACCTAATTGTCACTTTTCTGCCTCGGAACAAACTAGATGATGAAAAAAACTAGGTAATCCCAATAATCTAAAAACCTTTTTTTTTTGTTTTTTTGGTCAAATTGAATAGAAACATGTCATTTTGTTAGCACCAAACCTAAATAATCAAAATCTATTTTTTTTCCCATTAGTTTAAATTTTTGAGACATAATTATTTTATATAGTACAGGAGTAGAGATTTTTTGAATTAACTTTAGAGATAAGTGCTAGTTTAACATGTTTTTTTTTATCTGTAAATTTAAAAGAAAGATATTTAAATTAAATTATACTATGACAGTAGCAATTGCATATTATTTGTGCACGCCTAGGATGTGCAAGCCATTTATTATTATTATTATTATTATTATGAGTTTCATTTCTTTTCAAAAAGACTGAGAATGTGATTTGCACATTTTATTTTTTTAAAAGAAAAATGAAACATTTTCAATACGATGAAAGCTTATAGTTGGCATTACTCTTCTCAACATCCAACCATTTTACAGGTTAAAAAAATTAAATATCATACTAAAAGGCCCGATTGGGATGTTAAGCCTGCAGCAGAACGGGCTAAGGTTCAGTTATCATGAGAAATGGGCTGAGGTAACAGTTATAATGAAACATAGCCGAACCCTTGATAAAGCCCACATCACATATACGAAGCCTCTAAAACAATCTATATATTTAGCTAGTTTTTGTTTTTATTTTTAATTTCTAGGCCCATAAACTTAGAGATATGTGCATGGACCATAGTATTTTCTGATAAGGAAGCCTTCATTGAAAAAAAAGGAAAAGAAGAGGAAAACGAGTCAAAATATTGCAATTCAAAAGAGAAAGTGATTTGGCACACCAAAGTGTCGAGACTCTAAACAGATAATCGTTTGCTTGCTTCTGCATATTTCATCACTGAATTGGGTCATAAATCTAGGTTCTAATTGGTTGTAGGAGTCTTTGAGAAGAGGCCGAAGATAGGCAGAGAAAAGCCAGGAGAGAGACTGTTGGTGAAGCAGAACCAGAGTGAACAAACGAAGGCCAAGACCATAGGAGAGGTGGTTGAGGGGATGAACTCAATTGATCATGAGGAAGAAGCGGTTGTGGCCAAGACGCAACCATGTTTTACACCAAAGAAAGGAAGTGTAATTCCAGCAAAGAGGAGGTTAGTTAAAAGAATGATGTTTGATTCTATTGTCCAAATCATTACCTCTCTTTTCTGTTCTTGTGGTGGTTCTTCCTCAGGAGTTTCCATTACCAAGTCTAAAAACTACTCTAGCAGCTCCTCAAAGGTTGCGACACAGCCCAATTCATCATACGGCAGAAAGAATGCAGGCATGTAGTACTACCACCATTGCCTTGGACTCCACCATCCTCAGAGACGATCTTACTGTTGGCAATGCATTAAAGCTGCCTCCTACCTGTTCTCTGCTGTTGCTATCTTGTTTTTCGTCATTTTCTTGTTATGTTACGTAGATGATGCTGTTACTGGTCATTATAAATGAATTTCCTTGAAGTGTGCTTGAATTTTGACGTTTGATGTGTTTTTATGGCAATTCAAGGGTGTCTTGTTCAGTGTTTGTAGTTGTTTCTCAGGCTTTTCCACAGGACAAATCCTTGTATAGTTTGTGTTGTATAGAATTGGCATTTTAATGATTTGTTGTCTACTGCTATTGTCAGATTCATTTACTTAAAATCCTTGCACTGCTCATAAATATTATAAATTAAATACACATCATACACCATTGCGTGTGTGGTTTATGCACCATTACTGTGAAAATGGTAAATTATATAATCATCCTCAGTTACGCCAATTGGTGTGACACGTTGAAGTAATTTTTAATCATGCCCATATACGTGTTATGCCCATATAGGAAAACGCAACACACACCCACAAATATATATTTTATATATATATGGGCATGTCATTTAATTCAAGTGGTCCAAAACTCTTCTGGTCCTCCAAAAGTGACTTAACTCCTCAGTTTGTTATTGGGCCATACAATCTTCTACGAATCTAAAATGTTGAGGGCACATAGAAAAGGATTTGAAAGTTAACCGATGTTCATACTTTCATGTGTTTTGTTTTTTGTTTTTTTGGGCGGGCGTGCCCCGGGGGGGGGGGGGGGGGGGGGGGGGGGGTGAGGAGGGAGGAGGGGGGGTGGTGTTTGGGGAGAGGAGGGAGGAGGGGCATCTTCAACAGTTCAACTGATGTTCACATTTACTCGTATGGGTTTGTTGGCAGTTGTTTGTTCATTATCACAGAGTTCGCACCCAATATTCTTTGTTAATGATTTGTTGAAATAGGAGCCAAAAGGTGAATCTTGATGATGGCATACTTAGCCTGCCAATTTCTATTCCTTTTGGACGTGATGTGATGAAAAAATTATATAAAAATAAATTTACTAATTGACGTGATTTGATATAATACATTAAATTGTAAAATTATTTTTATTATAAAATAAATTTAACGGATTATATAAAATTATATCAATTTATAAGTTTATTTTTATATAATCATTTTGAGTATGTAGCAATTCTCATTTAAAATCTTCTTTTGAGTTATAACACATATGGTTAGTTCCACGGATTCCATTTGACATGAGATCAAACCTATTAATGCACCCTTCCTTTCATTACTGAAAATATGTCAATCTTGATCTGCTTGTAATCATTTCGAGTCATGATTATGGGCTTATAGTCGGTATTTTTGCTGCAAATTACTTGCTTTGTTTAGTGAACCATCTTGCATAAACTTGGAATAAGAAACCTAAAGACGAATAGAATGAGGTTGAAAACTTGAAATCGTATCCGAAGTAGGACATGTTAGACGCACGTGGGCTTGTTCATGTTTGAGGTTGAAGTCGTTTTCGAAGTAGGGACATGTTAGACGCAAGTGGGCTTGTTCATGTTTGTGGTTGAAATCGTTTTCAAAGTAGGGACATGTTAGACTTAAGTGGGCTTGTTCATGTTTACTGAGGTCATCTGGACAATGACATTGGAGATGCCACGAGGCAGGAGCCCAAGGTTGGACCACCTGGCATCATACTATCAATCGGTGGTGACATTAATGCCTATTGCCTAATTTGCCTGTGGTCTTTTTTTTTTTGTTCTTTCCTTTCTTCTTTTCTTGTTAACCATTTCCAACGTGAAATGAAATGGGTATCTTTGATCAGATTTTGGATACCCTCATATGCATTTTTCGATCAATGTTTGGCAAAGATTACATCTACTCAGAATTAAAAGGTGTTCCATCTTAGAGAGAGAGAGAGAGAGAGAGAGAGAGAGAGAGAGAGGGAGGCCAATGGGAGTTTGAGCAGGATACGCACTAGAAGTGGTAGAACAATTAATTAACTTGTAAAACACTGCAGAAAAGAAGCAAAAGAAGAAGATGGAAAGAAAAGAAGCAAGCTGGCCCAGCTTTTCAAATCTCATTATGGCTCATGCCCAAGACAGGACGGCAGCAAGATACCTGAGAAGAATCGTACTCCTTTTGGTCCCAAAATAAAAAACAAAAGAATCTAAATTTGGCTAAAAGATAAGATGGATTTTTTATTAAAAAAAAAAAAAAAATCTTGTGGGCAGATAAGATTGTATTGATTACACTAATTGTCACTTTTCTGCCTCGGAACAAACCTCAGATGATGAAAAAAAACTAGGTAATCCCAACTGAAGTAATGTAAAAACCTTTTTTTTTTTTGTCAAATTGAATAGAAACATGTCATTTTGTTAGCACCAAACCTAAATAATCAAAATCTTTTTTTTTCCATTAGTTTAAATTTTTAAAATAAATAATTATTTTATATGATATAAGAACAAAGATTTCGAATTAACTTTTGAGAGAAGTAGTAGTTTAATATGTTTTTTATCAGTAAACTTAAAAGAAGGATACTTAGATTAAATTATATATGACAGCTTAAATTGCATATTATTTTTGTACGCCTATGTTGTGCAAGCCATTTTTTTTATTGTGAGTTTCATTTTTTTTCAAAATGACTGAATATAATTTGCACATTTTATTTATTTTTTAAATTAAAAATAAAAATTTTCAATACGTTCTTAATTTATACATAGCATTATTCTTGTCAATATTCAACCCTTTTACCGGTTAGAAAAAACTGAAAAATTAAATAGCAAACGAAAAGGTCCTATTTGGATGTTAAGCCTGCGGCAGAACGGGCTAAGGTTCATTTATCTTGAGAAATGGGCTGAGGTAACAGTTCTAATGAAACATAGCCGAAGCCTTGATAAGCCCACATCACATATGCGAAGCCTCTAAAACTATCTATATATTTTGCTAGTTTTTGTTTTTATTTTTAATTTCTAGGCCCATAAACTTAGAGATATGTGCATGGACCATAGTATTTTCTGATAAGGAAGCCTTCATTAAAAAAGAAAAAAAAAAAAAAGAAAAAAGAAAAGGAAAACGAGTCAGAATATTGTAATTCAAAAGAGAAAGTGATTTGGCACACCAAAGTGTCTAGACTCTAATCAGATAATCGTTTGCTTGCTTCTGCATATTTCATCACTGAATTCGGTCATAAATCTGGGTTCTAGTTGGTTGGTGCAGAAGGCTAAGCTCAAAGGAAAGGTGGCTCTTACTGAAATACAATGAGCCACCCTTTAATCTTCTATTCCCACTGGGAAATGATGAAAGTTAAGAAGCGAGCATCATTTCCCCTTCACAAGACAACCGTTGTGCAACGGGTTTCATACCCGGCAATCAAATTCAAACTGTCTGAAAAGTAAAAGCCATCCTTCCACTTTTTTTTCCCTTTCCCTTTTCAAATACAAATCCGGGCTTTTGTATATATAAATTTGTCACTTTGTTCTACATGCAGGCCTGCGGTACTCATTTTTCTCGTTTGCTAGCATCTGAATCAAAATCCATCAAAATGGGTTCTTGCATTAGCACATGTAGACCCAAGAAACATTCCCTTGAAGAGTTCAAGCATGTCCAAGACAAGCTTGTGATCTCACAAGCTCCTAAAACTCCCATTCCTCATCAGTACTCTAACAAGATTTCTCCGTCTCCCCCTTCCCCTCCTACTTCAACATCTTCCACTTCTTCCCTCTCTTGCACCGCCGGTAGCACCACTGCCAGCTCGTGCTCATCGTTGTCATCGAGTGCATCTTCGGTCTTGAGCTCGAAAGACAGATCGTTCTCCAGCGAGTTCTTGTGGTCGTGTGTTAAGGCGAACCCACATATTGTACGTATCAATTCAATCAGGGAAAATGCTATTTTGTTCTCGCCTGCTAAAGTTTATGCCCAAAAGCCAGACTTGGTGTCAAAACCAATGGTGGCACCGGTGAAACATTCAATCCCAAAGAAGGTTGCTAGCTCTACACCACAGAAGAGAGTCCGGTCAAGCTCACCAACACCTCTACCCCGGCAGAAGAGTTTTCGGAGGGAGCCCGAGGGGTCGAGTCCTGCATATTCTGTACCAAACAGAATTCAGAGGTCACCCTCTCCAAGCTGGAGATACAATGGTGATAGATATAGAGCTTTTTTGACAAACACCTCTATAGAAAGTCATTCAAAGCGTATGGTTGGCTTGAGGTCTAACACTGTGAGTTCTGTGCCATCATCTGTGAGGAATGAAACACTTAGGCCAGCAAGTCCAAGCAATTCAAGCCGCCGACGCCCTTATTTGAGGAATAGGGAGATGCAAATCCACAGAGTTGGTTCCAAAATTGATGAGGTTGCAGTTGGAAAAGCAGTCTCTGATCATGACATGGACTCCATTCCCATGGAGGAGGACATTGACAATCCTCTTATCTCCTTGGATTGTTTCATCTTTCTGTAGATTTGAGTGTGTCAGCATATAGCATGGTGTTCATAGCATTCTTTTTCTCTCTTTCATCACTTATCTTCTGCCTTCATTCATGATCAGGTTTTGAAAATGATCAACTGGATCAATTTCCCCATTTTGTCTGTGGTTATGGGTCCCTTTTTTCCCCTTTGTATTTTGTTTGTTGTGTATGAATTTGTTATTTTCACACCAATATATAATTAATGAAGTTTTAAGTCTTGTTGTTTGGGAGCAATGGAGCATGTTTCTGGGTAAGCGCTGGGCACATGATGGCATTGGTTTGGTGTTTGTAACTTCGTTATTACCAACTCTAACTCTGTTTCCCTGTGTCTCTAGTCCACTTAGCCCATCATTTTTGTATAAGAACTACTACAAATACAAAAAAACTATAAGAAAGTACATTCACAAACTAATATGATTTCATAAAATTTGTTAAACCTAGTTTACAATAAAAATAATTTTACAGTATGATATATCATATTAAACAGTTTGTGGTTTACTTTTATGCAATTCTTTTGTGATTAAAATATTTCTCTTTTTATCCATCTAAATATATAAAAATTGATTTCGATAATATTTATAATTATTCTAGTAATTTTCTTAGATTTTATTAATTGGTCAATAAATATTATAAAATCTTGTTAGGTACTAATTTATTTAACTCTAGAGTTACAATATTTATAGATCAAGTTGATCTCAAGCATATATTGCCACTATAAACAGCCTCTAGGTTTGGTTTGGATACTTAGGTGATCTCAGATGATTTGTAAATAGTAGTATTTTATAAATCCTATTAAGATATGTTTGAATGTATAAAATAATTAGAGATATGTGTTTGGATGTATAAAGTAGGTTGAGATAGGTTTAACTTTCAACTGTTGAAGATTATATTAATGATTGGTTTGAGATTAATTGTGATGATTTTGAAATTCAACATAGTTAGTTTTTACTATTTGAAGAGAGGATTTTGAATTGTAATTACATATAGATTAGAGAAGTGGTGAAGAGAGTGAAGTATAAATAAATTTCACAAAAGTCAATTCTTAAGTTGATATTGATTTCCGTAATATATTAAATTTATTATATAATAAAAATTACTTTATAATGGTAATATGATGTACAATATTAAATTATATTAATTTATAAATTTATTTTTATGAAATCGTTTAGATTATTTTTGTGAATTAAAAGTATTTATCCTTGGATTATATAGCTAAGAGAATCGTGATAAAAAGGAAAGAGAGAAATAGCCGAAATCCTTGCCTCATTTTTAGCTCCTTCCGTCCGCTTCCTGTCTTCCAAACCCCAAAACTCCCCAACAAGCATGAACGATGTGGTTTTCTGGCATTGTTCGCCGCTCTTTCTCCACTTTTCTCCAACCTGAATCAACAACTAGCATAAAATCCATTGCAAATGATCTCTACAGAGAACGCAACCTCGAGCTCCTCGTCCACAAGTTCAAGAAGTCCTCCGAGCTTCGTCGTTTTCGCACCCGAGCTGGTATTTATGAAGACATGGTCCGCCGGCTCGCCAAGGCAAAACGCTTCAGATGGATCGAGGAGATCCTTGAAGACCAAAAGAAGTATGAGGATATCTCTAAAGAAGGTTTCACGGTCCGGCTGATCTCATTATACGGAAAATCAGGCATGTTCTATCATGCCAAAAGACTGTTTGATGAAATGCCAGAGAGAAGTTGCAGCCAGACTATTCTTTCGTTCAATGCACTTTTAGGAGCTTGTGTGAACTCGAAGAAGTTTGATTTGGTTAATGAGCTTTTTAAGGAGTTGCCAACGAAACTGTCCATAGAACCAGATTTGGTCTCCTATAATACAGCTATTAAGGCATTTTGTCACATGGGTTGGTTTGATTCGGCCGTTTCAATGCTGGATGAGTTGCAGACGCATGGTGTGGAGCCAGATTTGTTTACTTTCAATACGCTTTTGAATGGGTTATACGGAAAGGGTCGTTTTTTGGATGGTGAAAACATATGGGATAGAATGAAGAAGACTAACATTGATCCTGACATTAGGAGCTATAATGCAAAGTTGATTGGATTGGCATCACAGAAGAAAACCATAGTGGCAGTCGAGTTAATGGAAGAAATGAAGACCAGAGAAGTCAAGCCCAACGCGTTTAGTTTCAATGCTGTGATTGAAGGATACGTTAACGAGGGAAACTTGGAGGAAGCTAAGTGGTGGTACGATAATATAGGAGAGAGAAAGGGTGCCCCAGGTAAAAGGACTTTCGAGATAGTTGTTCCCTATATTTGTGAGAAGGGTGAGCTGGGCCTCGCCTTTGAATTGTGCAAGGAGATTTTCAGAAGAAGTTTCTTGGTTGATGTTTCGTTATTGCAGCTGGTGGTGGATGGACTGGTTATGGAGTCCAAAATGAAGGAAGCTAAGAAGCTCGTGCAACTTGGAAAGACAAATAGTTACTGTCGGTATGACCTGACATTGCCTTCAGTTGTTTAGTGCTATGGCTTTCCTATGTTTATGTGAAAATTGCATCCAGGTGAAAGCGTGCAGTTGTTTTCCTGTTCATGTATATCAGTTCAGCAGCAAGCAAATCAAGAACCTCAAATCGCTGCAGCATAATTCCCATTACAGTTTTAACATATATATTGAAATTCTTTAAATCATAAGTGAGAGGAATCCCACTACTCGTAAAAAAAAAAAACCTAAGAAAGAAAGCAGCTTTATAAGGTTTGAAGTTTTGCAACTGATCTACATATGAGAAACCTATGAAGCAGGGCGACTCAATACAAACTGAGGCCTAAGGCAATTTTTCTTTTGTTGAAAAGTAACCTCGTATATTCATCAAAATTAAGAATCACCAGTACAATATGACTCCTTACAAACTTGTATAGATATAAAGTTTGGACACTCATCAATCCAAATCTGATCCTGCTCAACTAATAAAGCTTTTTTTGCTAACAAATGTGCAACTTCATTTCCTTTCTCTTTTTATAAACTGAATCTTCCATGGCCTTCTTTCTCTTAACACAGCTTTGACATCCTCTACTATATGCCCACCAGGCGAAATTTAAGTTAGTCATTCATAATTATAATACAATAAAATATAAATTATTATATAGAATATTTTCAAAATTTTCAACAAAATGAGATTTTATTTAAAATTTTTAAATAAAGTTTTTTTTTGAATTTATATTTAATACAACAACTTAAAATGAGGTCTCAATGTAAATTTTGTACCTCAATTTAGCAAGATCTTAAAAAATATTTAAAATAAAAATAATTCATTGTATTAAATATTAAATTTAGTATTATGGGGGCCTGCACACATTGAAAAATATTAAAGTTATTTAAAATTTTATTTAATGAAATGGTTTTAAAAAAAAAAAAATCTCATTTTTAATTTTGGGGGCCTTACATAGGGTGAGGGCCTTAGGCAATGACCTAAATGGCCTTACCATTGAGCTGACCCTACTATAAAGATGAGAGAATTAAGCACTTCGCATCCCGGTTAGATCTCTGCATGTGACAGACCATCAAGATCGACAGCCTTAAGGCAGGTAAACTAGTCTAACAAAGTCGTAAGCTGCAAATTGCTCAAGGAATTGTTAAATTTATTAAATAAAAAATACTTTATGTAATTAAATTAGCATAGTCTCATATATTATGCAATAAATAAAATTTTGGTTGAGCAACTCGATCTTCTATCCCTTACTCTCCTTTATTGCTTATAAGTTATAACGCAGATTCATAATCTAGTTTGATTGCTGATGGGGTTGTGGTTTTGCTGAAATGTATTCTCCTGATCAATGAAGGTAATTGCATCTTTTACTTGGACATCATGAACCTGTACCGATTTATTCTTGTATGCGATTTCCTAAATATCACTCTTGGATTTTGAGTGAATAATTTGTTTATGAGAAAAGGTGTTTAATCATGGTACATCACACAAGCAAAACCCTACGTAAACTTGAAGGGAGAAAATGAAAAAAAAAAAAAAAAAAAACTGTTTTTAAGACACCTGATAAAGCCTCGAATAATCCTATCTAGCTTGAAGTTAGCTTTTATTTGCATTGTACATAATTAGAAGTCTGGAACAGTATATAAGGGATAAAAATAGCTTGGGAGATAAGGTCATCAGACAAACCATTTCCCATAAATACGACGATGATATGACTATTTCTCCCCAAGAACCTAAAATCCTGAATCTGGAAGTGCCTTCAAAATGCCTATAATTAGGCTAAGGCTTTTCTTAGCATTTGCATTGTGAATAATTAGAAATTTGTGACACATTCGGGAGAAAAATAAGGAGATAGCATTTACTAGATATTGCCTATAAATACCGCAACCAACCATATGTTTCCATTCAACCTAATAAACAAGACCCAGTGAAATACCTTTGAAATGGGGTTTTCAAGCAAGATTTCTCTGTTCCTATGCCTGGTGGGGTTAACCCTAGCTCATGTTTCTCTAGCTCAAAACTCTATCCAAGACTTTGTGAACGCACACAATGCGGCTCGTGCCGAAGTGGGTGTCGGTCCAATTTCTTGGAACAAGACCCTTGCAGACTATGCTCAGAATTATGGTAACAAGAGGAGGGACTGCGTGTTGGAGCATTCAATGGGGCCGTATTCAGAGAACATTGCTTCAGGCTGGAGTGGCTTTACAGCATTAGAGGCTGTGAAGATGTGGGTAGATGAGAAGCCATTCTATGACTATAAGACTAACAAGTGTGTGAAGGAAGAATGCTTACATTACACTCAGATTATCTGGCGGGACACGACGAGTCTGGGCTGTGCCAGGGTAAGGTGTGACAGTGGTGGTATATTTGTGACTTGTAACTATTCTCCTCCAGGAAATAACGAGGGGGAAAGGCCTTATTAGGTCTTGCTCAGATACCCAAGAATACTCAAATTCCCCGCTGATTATGCTACCAAGCTACAATATAAGTTGAATTTGTCATTATTCTCAATGACATTCTTTTGTTTTTTGAATTTGGCATTATTCTATTCCCAAATTTCTCATAATAATTTTATGTAGTCTTTTGTTTCTAACATAAGTACTATAAATTCAAAATAATCATGCAAGGCAATCGATTATTTATATAAGAATTGCTATATTATATAGCAAATTTGAATGTGCCATAGCATGTGTCTTGATCGAGGGATGTATATAAAGGTTTTGGTTGTGTGGGCTATATTACAATGTTAGTGAGCTTTGACGTGCGTCCTTGTTGCCCTATGAATATAGATTGAATAATATTACTTCTCATTCTAAATCTTGTTATATATAGTCATATTAGTCGGTAATATGGTACATTTTGAATAATTTCATATGCCAACTAATTAACTATGTAGTGTGTGTGTATATATATATATATATATATATATTTATGTGGAACTCAAAACAATTATGACATTTATCATGAATTCACGAGTAGTGGAGAAAGAGAGCGGATTACTAAGGGAGAAATTCATAGATATTGTATTGATTATAACCCTATAAAGTTAAGTCAATAGAAGGTATAGTGGTGAATCGTGATCCTAATCAGATAGTTTTTGGCTTGATTGTGACGCCCCCAAATCCCCACACACGGATGCGGGAAAATCGAGACGTCCGGATGGTGACAACCCGGGTCACCACCCTAAGGACGGGTGCCAAGTGTGTGCAAAGGCAACATATGTGCACGAAAAAACACGTAGTGGATAACGAATGTCATATAACTAAGTACCAGAATTTTTCTTAACGTAATACAAGCTGTTTAAAACATACCTAAATAAAATATTACAAAACACTAATATAGTTTTAAACCAAATATAAAGCATAACATTAGCAACCCGGAGGAGCCGCATCCTCGGGCTCAGCCACCTCTTCCTCATCCTCAAAACCTGCACCAAAAGCTACGGAATCAAAAATGGTACCGCAGGTAAGTAAAACCCAAACACCACCAGATAAAAAGACATAGAACTCAAACAAAATGCATGAAGCATGCCCAATGCACAAAACCCAAAAACATAATTTTTCACACCCAAAAACCCATTTGGCCCACAAAAACAAATCTTTTCCAAAAACCACGCCAAAAGTCACATTTGGCCTTTATAACCGTCTCAAACCAAAATCCATTTTTATCCGTATGCGCCATGACCTCCCCTAGGGGTCATCCGCACACCCTGGCTCCAGTGCCACACCGCAGAGTATCACTACGCATGTGACACCTAACGAGCGATGCCCAGTTCCACGCCCCACGTGTTTGTAGCCAAGCATCCTCTAGCCCTCGCCAGCGAAGGGCCACAGAGTCGGTGCGTAGAGCGATGCCCAATTCCGCGCCCGGCGCGTTAGTAGCCAAGCAACCCCTAGCCCCCGCTCCCGTCGTCGCCTAGCAACAACCCAGGGGACATCACTCAGTTTATTCCGCTCCCAAGTGACCAGAGGAGCTCCACCGGGATAATATCCCATCCCGGCTTGGGGTCGTGATACACACGCACCCGTAAGTCCACTTACGCCAATACACAGGCTTTTCATACTTAAACAAGAACACACGTGCATGCACCATGTAATGCCATATCAATGCACAAAATAAACCTTCAACATAAATCAAATAAATAAGCAACTTCGTCCTCCATCTATCCGACCCCCGAACTCCTCGGACTCAGTCCGGAATCAACCAACCAGCAGCAATAATTTATTGAATGAGCAATATATTTTTAAATCTGAAAATAGGGTTTGGAAAATACTTATAGCGCTATACGGCATTTTTAGAAAACACTCGGTGTTGCAAACGGCGGAGGAAAAGCAACGTAACAGTGAAAATTCACTGTGGCCGTGGGTTGTAAAATACCCACTTTTGAACGGGGACAAACCAGGGCTTGGGATTGATAGGGAATGGTCTAGAGATGATTATGAAGCTATTGGAAGTGGTGGTTGGCCGTGGGTGGCGGCAGAAACGGCGGAGAGAGGTCGGATTTTCCAAAAAGGAAAACTAGCTCATGGGAGCTGTTCCGGTGACCATTGGAGGCCGAAAATGGGTGGGTTAGGACGGCAAGGGACCGGTGATGAAGTGGTGAAAAAATGGTGGCCGGAGGTGGAGCGACGGCGGCGGGTCGAGCCAAAAACCGTGGGGCTTTGATGGTGTTTTCCGGCCAAACGGCTGGCCGGATGGGGCTGAGATTTGGTGGGGAGGTGCGCCAGAGGGAGGGGGTTCGAACGGTATGGGCGGTGTGCCGTACGGACGGAAAAAAGGTAGAGAGAGAAAACAGACGGAAAAAGGGTAGAGAGAGAGAGTCGGGCGGGACGCACGGGGAGGAAGAAGAAAAGAAGAAAAAGAAAAGAAAGAAAAAGAAAAAGAAAGAAGAAAAAGAACGAGGAAAAAAAGAAAAAAAAGGAAAAAAGAAAAAAAAGAGATGTAGGAAAAAGATGAGGTCTAATCTTCATTCCGGGAAAACAAAACACATCCACCGAAACGAGATTAAAAACAGTAAAACGACTAAAATAAAATAAATAAAACATAACATCAAATAATTTAAAACCAAGTTTTAAAACGCAATAAATTAAAATAAATAAACTAATATATTAATTAAAATAAAAACAACCCTATAGTGAAAATACACGCAAAAGCGGGTCATCACATCCTCCCCCCTTAAAAACAAATTTCATCCTCGAAATTTGCAAGATCAACCACCAACTTAAAGAAGCCACATAAAAACACACAAACCATCTGTGACCAAGATTAGGATACATACCTTCATCCTTCAAACAAATATGGGTACTGCTCCCTCATGTCCGCTACTCGCTCGCAAGAGAAGTCTTGTGCTAACGGATCTCCCCAAGCCACCTTAACCAAAGGTATCGTCTTGGACCTCAACTATTGCTCCTTCCAATCCATGATCTGCGACGGAACAACTTCATAAGTGAGATCCGGTTGCAACTGAATACCCGCTGGGTCGACGAAGCGTGGCTCTTGCTGTCCAAAGCTCTTCTTCAGGGATGATACGTGGAAGACATCATGAATATCCCCAAAATACTCTGGTAAAGCAACTCTATAGGCGATGGACCCTACCTTCTCCAGAATCTGAAAAGGGCCGACATACCTCGGATCCAACTTCCTCTTCTTACCAAAACGCTTAACACCTCTCATGGGAGAGACTTTGAGATAAATCCAATCACCAACTTCAAAAGACAACTCTCTCCTCCTGGTATCAGCGTAGCTTTTCTGGCGACTCTAAGCTGCCGCCATTTTATCTCTGATGACCCGGACTTGGCTTTGCATCTCTTGAATTATTTCGGGTCCAATAATCCTACTCTCCCCGACTTCATCCCAACACAAGGACGACCTGCACTTTCTCCCATAAAGAGTTTCATAGGGAGCCATCTGAATGGTTGCATGGAAGCTATTATTATATGCAAACTCGATAAGCGGCAAATGATTTTCCCAACTCCCTTGAAATTCCATGACACATGCCCGCAACATGTCTTCAAGGGTCTGGATGGTGCGCTCTGATTGGCCGTCTGTCTGCGGGTGATATGCAGTACTGAACTTCAACTTAGTACCCAAAGCTGCCTGCAAACTCTTCCAGAACTGCGACGTAAACCTCGGGTCTCGATCTGACACTATACTCTTTGGTATGCCGTGCAGCCGCACTATCTCCTTGACATACAAGCGGGTCAACTTACCCAAAGAGTCGGTGTTATTAACAGGCAGGAAATGAGCACTTTTCGTTAACCGGTCAACAATCACCCAAACAGAATTTTTCCCACTAGGCGTTCTCGGCAAACCCACTACAAAGTCCATCGTGATGTCATCCCATTTCCACTCAGGAATAGGGAGGGGTTGGAGCATACCTGCATGTCTCTGATGCTCGGCCTTCACTTGACGGCATGTGTGGCATTTCTCAACATATAAGGCAACATCCTTCTTCATTCCATTCCACTAGTAATTTTTCTTCAAGTCCCGATACATCTTTGTACTGCCGGGATGAACTGAATAAGGGGCCACATGAGCTTCCGCCATGATCCGCTCCTTGAATTCTGAATCTTTAGGGACCACTCTGCGATCTCGGAACCGAAGTATCCCATCGTTATCCATGCTATAATGCAACGGCCCTCGAGATTTTCTGACTCTTTTTCTGATATTCAACAGTTTCGGATCTTTTCTTTGAAGAGTCTTCAATTCTTCAAAATCGGTTACCCGAATATCCAGAACTGAAGATAAAATCTCTTCTTGCTACGAACTCTCAATAAGGAGCCTTCTCATCCCACAAAGCAGCGAATCCAATTCTGACGGCTCGGCATCATCTTCCAAGTGCGACTTCCGGCTCAAAGCATCAGCAACTATATTAGCCTTCCCCAGATGGTACTTGATCTCACACTGATAGTCACTGATTAGCTCAAGCCATTGCCTCTGCCTCATGTTCAGATTTTTCTGGGAAAACAAATGCTTCAAGCTCTTGTGATCGGTAAATACCTCGCAAGCTTCCCCATACAAGAAGTGCCGCCAGATCTTGAGAGCAAAGACAATCGCAGCCAATTCTAAATCGTGCGTCGGATAATTCTTCTCATGGTCCTTTAGCTAACGAGATGCATAGGCAACAACCCGTCCCTCCTGCATAAGGACACAACCCAACCCAAACTTAGACGCATCACTGAAGACTACGAATGGCTTATGCGGTTCTGGGAGCGCTAACACTGGTGCCGTCGTCAACCTGTTCTTTAATTCTTGGAAGCTTCTCTCACACTTATCTGACCAAACAAATTCTGTATTCTTCCGAATCAAAGCTGTGAGAGGTTCGGACAGGCGAGCAAAACCCTCTACAAATCTTCGGTAGTATCCGGCGAGTCCCAAGAAATTCTGGATCTTGCGCACTGTAGTCGGGCGCTGCCATGACAAAATGGCTTCTACCTTACTAGGATCAACAGCCACTCTGTCCCGGGAAATTACATGCCCAAGAAATTTAACTTCTTCCAACCAGAATTCACACTTGCTGAGTTTGGCGTACAACTGGTGTTCTCTCAATTTCCCCAGTACCAGACGAAGATGATACACGTGCTCTTCAACATCTCGGGAATAAATCAAAATATCATCGATGAATACTACCACAAATGAATCCAGATAAGGTCGAAATACTCGATTCATTAAATCCATGAAAGCAGCAGGGGCATTAGCTAACCCGAACGACATCACCTTAAATTCATAATGCCCATACCTCGACCTGAAGGCAGTTTTAGGCACATCCTTGTCTCTGATCCTCAGCTGGTAGTATCCCGACCTCAGATCAATCTTAGAGAACACGGCTGCTCATTGAAGCTGATCAAATAAATCATCTATCCGCGGGAGAGGATATTTATTTTTGATGGTCACCTTATTCAATTCCCGATAATCTATGCACATACGGAGGGTACCATCTTTTTTTTTAACAAACAAAACTGGTGCACCCCACGGTGAAGTACTAGGCTGAATACATCCCTTTTCTACTAGAATTTTTCTTAACGTAATACAAGCTATTTAAAACATACCTAAATAAAATATTACAAAACACTAATATAGTTTTAAACCAAATATAAAGCATAACATTAGCAACCCGGCGGAGCCGCATCCTCGGGCTCAGCCTCCTCTTCCTCATCCTCAAAACCTGCACCAAAAGCTACGGAACCAAAAATGGTACTGCAGGTAAGTAAAACCCAAACACCACCAGATAAAAAGACATAGAACTCAAACAAAATGCATGAAGCATGCCCAATGCACAAAACCCAAAAACATAATTTTTCCACACACGCCAAAAACCCATTTGGCCCACAAAAACAAACCTTTTCCAAAAACCACCCCAAAAGTCACATTTGGCCTCTATAACCGTCTCAAACCAAAATCCATTTTTATCCATATGCGCCATGACCTCCCCTAGGGGTCATCCGCACACCCTGGCTCCAGTGCCACACCGCAGAGTGCCACACCGCAGAGTACCACTACGCATGTGACACCTAACGAGCGATGCCCAGTTCTACGCCCCGCGTGTTCGTAGCCAAGCATCCTCTAGCCCTCGCCAGCGAAGGGCCACGGAGTCAGTGCGTAGAGCGATGCCCAGTTCCGCGCCCGGCGCGTTCGTAGCCAAGCAACCCCTAGCCCCCGCTCCCGTCGTCGCCTAGCGACAACCCAGGGGCCATCACTCAGTTTATTCCGCTCCCGAATGACCAGAGGAGCTCCACTGGGATAATACCCCATCCCGGCTTGGGGTCGTGATACACACACCCGTAAGTCCACTTACGCCAATACACAGGCTTTTCACACTTAAACAAGAACACACGTGCATGCACCATGTAATGCCATATCAATGCACAAAATAAACCTTCAACATAAATCAAATAAACAAGCAACTCCGTCCTCCATCTATCCGACCCCCGAACTCCTCGGACTCAGTCCGGAATCAACCAACCAGCAGCAATAATTTATTGAATGAGCAATATATTTTTAAATCTGAAAATAGGGTTTGGAAAATACTTACAGGGCTATACGGTATTTTTAGAAAACACTCGGCGTTGAAAACGGCGGAGGAAAAGCAACGTAACAGTGAAAATTCACTGTGGCCGTGGGTTGTAAAATACTCACTTTTGAACGGGGACAAACCAGAGCTTGGGATTTATAGGGAATGGTCTAGGGATGATTATGAAGCTATTGGAAGTGGTGGTTGGCCGTGGGTGGTGGCAGAAACGGCGGAGAGAGGCCGGATTTCCCAAAAAGGAAAGCTAGCTCGTGGGAGCTATTCCGGTGACCATTGGAGGCCGAAAATGGGTGGGTTAGGACGGCAAGGGACCGGTGATGAAGTGGTGAAGAAATGGTGGCCGGAGGTAGAGCGATGGCGGCGGATCGAGCCAAAAACCGTGGGGCTTTGATGGTGTTTTCCGGCCAAACGGCTGGCCGGATGGGGCTGAGATTTGGTGGGGAGGTGCGCCAAAGGGAGGGGGTTCGAACAGTATGGGCAATGTGCCGCACGGCGGTCGGCGGCGGTGGTTCTGGGCGGAGAGAGAAAACGGACGGAAAAAGGGTAGAGAGAGAGTCGCACGGGACGCACGGGGAGGAAGAAGAAAAGAAGAAAAAGAAAAGAAAGAAAAAGAAAAAGAAAGAAGAAAAAGAAAGAGAAAAAAAGAAAAAAAAAGGAAAAAGGAAAAAAAAGAGATGTAGGAAAAAGATGAGGTCTAATCCTCATTCCGGGAAAACAAAACAAATCCGCCGAAACGAGATTAAAAACAGTAAAACAACTAAAATAAAATAAATAAAACACAACATCAAATAATTTAAAACCAAGTTTTAAAACGCAATAAATTAAAATAAATAAACTAATATATTAATTAAAATAAAAACAACCATTCAGTGAAAATACACGCAAAAGCGGGTCATCACATCGATCCTTTGTATTGCATATGCTTTGAGCTTGTGTGAACTCGAAGAAGTTTGGTTTGCTTAATTAATGAGCTTTTTAAGGAGTTGCCAATGAAACCGTCCATAAAACCAGATTTGGTGATCTCTTATAAATGAGCTTTTTAAGACATTTAATTTGTAACGTGTTGGTTTGATTTGATAGTTTCAATACTTGATGAGTTGGAGATGCAAGGTGTGTAGCCAGATTTCATGTTTAATTATAACTTTCAATATGCTTTTGAAGGGTTATACAGAAAGGGTCATTTTTTGGCTGGTGATCAAAACATATGGGATAGAAAACCAAAGTTGATTAGATTGGCATCAAGAAGCTAGAAAACCAAAGTGGAAATCGAGTTAAATCGAAGAAATGAAGATTAGAGAAATCAAGCTCAATGTGTTAAATGATGGAAACGGTACTAAGAAGTTTACTACGTATGCAGTGGAGAAGCCGCAGTGGATTAGAATACGAAGTGGGTTGAAGTTGTGTTTTATTCTAAGAAGAGTATTATTTTTTTTCTCAGAAAATGACATTCGTTAATAGGCAAAGTTTAAGCATTATAACTATTTACGAAAATTACAAGCACTAGTAGTTTAAATTGTTATAATTGGTGGATCATTCTCACTGTGAAAGTCCAATAAACACGATAGAATTTTGATTAGTGATTTGCTTCTAATTGCATTATTGGATGTTTTCCATTGTGCAATATCATGTGCGTATCGATTCTAAGAACAATGTATTTTCATTGCTTCCAAGGCCACAAAATTGTTCAACATTAGTCTTGTGTCTCTTATGATGCATTTTGCAATCCAATCTTGAGTATCTTCTGGTTCTGTCAATGCTGATATCGTTCTTTACGAGTCTCCTTTAACTATGATATTTATTATATGTTTGGAATGAGCTTGTTTAACTTTTATGAACGCTATCATTGCTTCCCCTAAATTTGGATTGCAGCTGAGGGAACATCTTTTTTCGACCTCATTTTTTTGTTCTTTTGAATCTCATGCATTATAGTTGTCCCTATATGAATGGCTTACTCTTCAAACAAATTATTCTATACAAATATTTAGAGAGTTACACACAATCTGATTTCTATAAAATTATAGATTATCCATTGTGATCATAGCAAAAAGTTAAAACTTCTGGACTTCAGTATCTAAGATTTGAAGGTTATGAATAGGGTCCAATATACACACAACCATGATGGAGATTTGGTCCAATGCAAGAGATGTTAAGGGGCGAAGAGGATTGTCTCCAAAGAATTCTAGAGTAAGAGCACTCTAAGAAAAGATGATAGGCAGTTTTCTCTTTAGAGTTACATATAGGACAAAGACTTTGATCCTCAGCAAGGGAAATATAGTTTTTCAGAAGTGATCTCGTTGGAAGGATATTGTTGAATACTTTTTAAATAAAAATTTTGAGTTTGTCTCAGATTTTTAAAGACCACATTTTTTTCCAAGTTGACGAATTTTGGACATTTGCCACTTCAACATTAATATTTTATTATGGCTATTTAGTTGTTTTATTTCTTTAAACTAGTTCATGTCTGTTAGGATTCTCAATGTTATTCTAATTAGAATAGGAGTAGGATTGTTATTTTTATTAGAATATGATTAGGTTTCCATACATGGTTAGGAGTGCATGGCTATAAATACTAGGGTCTATAACTTATTTTCAATCATCAGAAAGAATATAAAACTTGCAGTTTGTTCCTACCCTAAGTGGATCACAATTTATCATTTTCATTGTAGTGAGATCTTGGTTCTATCAGTGGTATTAGAACATAACTACGACTAAGGAACATCTTGAAAGCTTGGAATACAGTTTGCATGAGATACGAGAAGGGGCCAAAGACACCAGTTCACGACTTCAAGTAATGGAAGATAGTTTGAAGGCAATCAAGGAGTTTTTTGAGGCATCATAGGAGCAACCTTTTTGTTGGCCAGACAAAGACTCTTCAAAGTACGAAGAAATTAATGGGGTTTATTAGAATTGAAGGCTTTGATGTGCCTTAGTTATGTATAGGCTATGCATTTTAAGAAACACATTATTTATAAAACCGCAGACAATAGGTTTGTTATTGTCTATGGTTACCATAATAACTTTTATTCCTTTTTTGATTCCTTTTACAATGTATATATATACACATACAGACATCGATATCAATACAATGAGGAAATTCTCCATTTTTGGCATGCTCTTTTTTCTTCTATTTTGCAAAGCCTAACATGGTATCAAGAGCCGTTGAATAATCGTCCAAGATCCATGGCTGACATTCCTCCTCCTCCTCCTCCCCCTTCTTGACCTTCCCTTCCAAATCCTACCATTACTTCGTCCTTCTCTCACATTGTCACTACCAAATTAACCTCCGACAATTTCCTTCTCTGGAAGGTCCAAACATCAGCATATCTTAGAGGTCAGGACCTCTTCTCTTTCATTGATGAATCTTCTCTTCCACTTCTAGAATTTCTTCCCAGCTCATCTGCTAAACTCTCGAAACCCAACCCAAATTTTCATACTTAGTGCAAGACAGATAAACTCGTACTGAGTATTCTTTTCTCATCCCTTTCTGAATCTATCTTAAACAATGTCCTTTCCTCCACTACTCTCACCAGTTATGGACCTCCATCTCTTCCATGTTTTCTTTCCAATCTCAAGTCAAAGAGTTTCAAGTGCATTTTCAACTCACGAATCTGTCCAGGGGCTACCAATCTGTTTCAGACTATTTTGGCAAGGTGTGTCAATTAGCTGACTCTCTTGCCTCCTTTGGCACGCCTCTGTTTGAGAAGGAGATGATTACTTACCTTCTCAATGGTCTTGGCTCCTACTATGAGTCATATGTGACCTCCATTACCATGCGCGGAGACCCCATTTCCTTCTATGAACTCTATCAATTGCTGCTTATTCATGAAACTTGCATTTCCCATAATAATGATTCCTCACTTACTTCTATCGAGTCATCTACTCATTTTAGCTCAGTTTCACATGACCAACGTGGTTGCAGCTCTTTTTGGGGAGGTCATTAAGGATGTGGACAAGGACGTCATTTCTCCAACAATGGTGGTGGACGCACTCAATCACCACAATACTCATGTCCACAGTATCAAACACAATAGTATCAATAGTACAATTCACAACGTTCGATCTGCCAAGTTTGTCAAAAGACTGGGCATGTTGTGCTCTAGTGCCGCCAATGTTTCAATCACTCTTACTAGTATGAAGCACCAAAACCTTCTCAGCAAATTACACAGCATATACGTCTTCCTCTGAATCGGTTTGGTACCCTTATTCCACTGCCACTCATTATCTTACTCATGATTTGTCTAACTTGAACTTGTCGTCTGAGCCTTATGCAGGAAATGAGACCATCAGAGTGGGTGATGGTGTTTGCATTTCCATCGAAAATTTCAGTGATTCCTCTCTTAAATCCAACTTCTCTCCCTTTCTTCTTTGTAATCTACTTTATGTCCCCTCTGTTAACAAAAATCTTTTTTCCGTTCTTCAATTCTACACTGATAGCAATTGCTATTTTTAATTTCATGCCACTCATTTTTTTGTGAAGGACAAGGAGACACAGAAAACCCTTATTACCAGGCTCACCCGTGATGGTCTTTACACCTTTCGCACCACCACTCCTTCTCCACTTTCCCCATCTGCCCATGTTGGTGAACGAACTTCGGTTGATTAGTGGCATCGGTGGCTTGGGCATCTATCTTTTGCTTTAGTTTCTAGCGTATTGCACTCCAAGCGCTTTCTTTATTTTCTAGCAAACTCAGTCTTCTTTTGCTCAGCTTGTCCACTTGCAAAATGTCATCAGCTTCCATTTCAATCAAATCTAGCCCATTATACTAGGCCTTTAGAGTTAATGTGTGCTGACATATGGGGCCCGACTCACTATGTCTCCCACAATGGCTATAAATACTATGTTTCATTTGTTGATTACTATACTTGTTTCAATTGGAATTTTTTGATGAAATTAAAATCAGATGTGCATCATATTTTCTCAACTTTTCTACCATTTATTGAACGATCGTTTAATTCTAAGTTAATTACATTACAAATTGATGGAAGTGGTGAATTTAAACCTCTCACCTCTATATGCAAACAACTTGGGATTACTTACCGTTCCTCATGCCCCCCCATCCATCAACAAAATGGGCTTGTAGAATGCAAACATCATCCCATTGTTGAGTTGGGCTTGCCCTTCTAGCCCATTCATCTCTTCCTTTTGCTTATTGGGCCGAAGCTTTTGAAATCGCAGTTTCTCTTATTAATTTACTTCCAACACCCAATCTTTAAAATAAAGCCCCTTATTCTATGGTCTATAAATCTGAACCTGATTATAAATTCCTCAAAGTATTTGGTTGTGAGTGCTAGCCAAATTTAAGACCTTACAATTCTCATAAAATCAATTTTCGGTCCACATCCTGTGTGTTTCTTGGTTATAGCTTGGCCCATAAAGGATACAGATGCATGGACCTCCAGACTCACAAACTTTATATTTCTCGTGATGTAATTTTCAATAAACGATCCTTCCCTTTCTCACGCAAGTAGCCCACTTCATCCCCACCTCGGTTCCTGCCCAAGCCATCCTACCCATTTTTCCTGTCTTGCAGACTGGCCTATTACCACATACATCTTCTGATAATTCTAGCCCATCTATTCTTGGCCCAGCCTTGACTCCTTGCCCAGCCTCAAATCCTTCCTCATCGATCCCACCCCTTTCATCCTACACTTTACCAATTTCAAAACCTAATTCAACACCATCGTCTATTTCTGCTCGTGTTTCACATTCTTCAATCTAAGTTCCACCACGATCCCCTATAATTACATGAGCCCAAACAAATTCCTCCCGTTCTTGCTGTTTTAACAATGGAACTGTTGCCTACCCCACTCGACATTATCTCACCATCTCTGCACAGGTTCCAGATGATCATTTGAGTTTCACTCATTCCTTTCAATTCTGAAAGTGGAAACAAGCTATGCAGGTCGAGTATGATGCTCTTTTTCAAAAGTCGACATAGACACTAGTTCCTCCTGCTCCTCACAGAAATGTCTTAGGCTGCCGATGGGTTTATCGCACCAAGACTCATGCGGACAACTCATTTAAAAGAAGGAAGGCTTGTTTGGTAGCAAAAGGGATCACCAACAGCCTGTGATTGATTTTCAAGACACATTCAGTCTGGTAGTAAAGCTAACTACCATTCGGTTTGTGTTCTCTATTGTCGTCTCCAAAGGATGAGCTATGCATCAAATTGATATTCAGAATACATTTTTACATGTCATATTATCGAATGATGTTTATATGCAGTAGCCCTAGGACTTTGTTGATCCAACCCGGCCTCATCACGTTTGCAAGTTTCAGAAGGCGATTTATGGTCTTAAACAAGCTCCAAGAGCTTGGTTCGCTCATCTAAGTACATGGCTTCTTGACTATGGTTTTGTTGCTTCTAAGGTTGATCTAACACTTTTCATTCTTACACATCTTGATACTCAGATTTACTTGTTAGTATATGTGTATGACATTGTCATCACTTCCTCAAAAACCGTCTGCTATTACTTGTTTGATTAATGACCTAGGCCATGCTTTTCCTGTGAAGAAACTTTCTTTTTTCCTTGGCATTGAAGTGGATTATCTTAAGGATGGTATTATGTTGTCTCAATGTAAATATCTTAAAAGTCTTCTTACTCGAAGCAACATGCATGCTTCAAGCCAAGCCAATGTTCTCTCCAATGACTGCGTCTTTAAAACTGTCTAAGCATGATGCTCTTGATTTTGAAGATGTCACACTATATCGGAGTATTGTAGAGGGGTTACAATATTTGTCCATCACCCGCCTTGAAATTTCCTTCTCAGTTAATAAGGTTTGTTAGCTTTTACATGCACCGAAACTTCCCCATTGAAGTGCAGCCAAGAGAATTATGAGATATTTAAAATCTAACATCAACCATGAATGCTTTTTGTGTCTCAATCTGGTCTTACTCTTCAAGCCTACTCTGATGCCGATTGGGGGGATTGTCCGGATGATTGTCTCTCTACTGGCGGATATTGCATTTTCTTGGGAAAACATTTGATCTCTTGGAGCTCCAGAAAGCAGTCCACTGTGCCCAGGTTATCAACTAAGGCAGAATACAAAACCATTGCATCATTAGCCACAAAACTCATATGGCTACAAACTCTTATGCGTGAGCTCGGTATTCCTCTATCTCAGGCCCCAATTTTATGGTGTGACAATCTTGGGGCCACTTATCTTTTAGCAAATCTTGTGTACCATTCTAAGACAAAAAAAAAAAAAAAAAAAATTGGATATTGACTACCATTTTGTAAGGGATAGAGTGGCTAACAAGACTTTGAGAGTTTCTTTGAGAAGCTCACAAGACCAAGTTACTTATGTGCTAATAAAGCCTCTTGTAGTTGATAAATTCACTTGTTTCAAGTCGAGTGTCAATGTTGTTGACACACCCTTGAACTTGAGGGGGGGTATTAGAATAGAAGGCTTTGATGTGCCTTAGTCATGAATAGGCTATGCATTTTTACAAACACATTATGTGCATTCTTTGTAAAAAAGCAGACAATAGGTTTGTTATTGTCTATGGTTACCATAACAACTTTTATTCCTTTTTTGATTTCTTTTACAATATATATATATATATATATACACATACAGACAACGATATCCATATATTGAGGGAATTCTCCATTTCTGGTATGCTTTGTTTTCATCTATTTTGCAAAGCCTAATAGGGTCACACTCACGAATTATGCACCAAGGAGATGGAGGACACCAACAATTCCATCCATGACACTTAAAAATGGACTTTCCATGTTAATTACTCTGGCGATGATCCAATGACATGGGTAGACCGAGTGGCGAGTTCTTTGATTTTCAGAGCATTGCAGAGGATCGTAAAATGCGATTAGCTTCTTTTCACTTACAAGATGAAGCCAATATATAGTGGCAATGGGTTTAGTGAGTCTACAAGAAGGAAGAAAAGTTCATCACTTGGGATGACTTTGTGCAGGAATTGTTAAATTTATTAAATAAAAAATACTCTATGTAATTAAATTAGCAACTTGAGAGATATTATGTAATAAATAAAATTTTTGTTGAGCAACTTGATCTTCTATCCCTTACTCTCCTTCATTTCTATGTCGGTGATGAGGAATCTCGTAAATTTTGTTTGAGTGGAGTAGACTAAAATGACATAAGTTGAAGAAAACAAAAATACACGCATCAGAAAATCTAAAAGACTATTAATTTCATTTTAACCCAAAATGATATTTTATTTAAATATATAATTTTTTGTTCCATATTTAATAGCTTATATCACTGCTAATACATAATATAGTTTGACTGCTAAGAGGCTGCATGTGGCTTTGCTGGAATATTATATTCTACTGATCATTAAAGGTAATTGCATCTTGTACTTGGGCATCATGAACCTGTACTTATTTATTTTTGTATACGATTTCCTAAATATCACTCTTGGATTTTGAGCGAATAACTTGTTTATGAGAAAAAGTGTTTAATTCTGGTACATCACACAAGCAAAACCCTACCTAAACATGAAGGGAGAAAAGGGAACAAAAAAAAAAACTTTTATTAAGACACCTGATAAAGCCTCGAATAACCCTATCTAGCTTGAAGCTAGCTTTTATTTGCATTGTACATAATTAGAAGTCTGGAATAGTATATAAGGGATAAAAATAGCTTGGGAGATAAGGTCATCAGCCAAGCCATTTCCCATAAATACGACGATGATATGACCATTTCTCCCCAAGAACCTGAAATCCTGAATTTGGAAGTGCCTTCAAACTGCGTATAATTAGGTTGAGGCTTTTCTTAGCATTTGCATTGTGAATAATTAGAGATTTGTGACACATAAGGGAGAAAAATAAGGAGATAGCATTTACTAGATATTGCCTATAAATACAGCAACCAACCATATGTTTCCATTCAACCTAATAAACACGACCCAGTAACTGGAAATACCTTTGAAATGGGGTTCTCAAGAAAGATTTCTATGTTCCTATGCCTGGTGGGGTTAACCCTAACTCATGTTTCTCTAGCTCAAAACTCTATCCAAGACTTTGTGAATGCACACAATGCGGCTCGTGCCGAAGTGGGTGTCGGTCCAATTTCTTGGAACAAGACCCTTGCAGACTATGCTCAGAATTATGGTAACAAGAGGAGGGACTGCGTGTTGGAGCATTCAATGGGGCCGTATTCAGAGAACATTGCTTCAGGCTGGAGTGGCTTTACAGCATTAGAGGCCGTGAAGATGTGGGTAGATGAGAAGCCATTCTATGACTATAAGACTAACAAGTGTGTGAAGGAAGAATGCTTACATTACACTCAGATTATCTGGCGGGACACGACGAGTCTGGGCTGTGCCAGGGTAAGGTGTGACAGTGGTGGTATATTTGTGACTTGTAACTATTCTCCACCGGGAAATAACGAGGGGGAAAGGCCTTATTAAGTCTTGCTTGGATACCCAAGAATACTCAAATTTCCCGCTGATTATGCTATCAAGCTACAATATAAGTTGAATTTTACATTATTCTTAATGGCATTCTTTTGTTTTTGGAATTAGGCATTATTCTATTCCCAAATTTCTCAAAATAATTTTATGTAGTCTTTTGTTTCTAACAGAAGTACTGTAAATTCAAAATAATCATACAAGGCAATCGATCATTTATATAAGAATTGCTATATTATATAGCAAATTTAAATGTGCTATAGCATGTGTCTTGATCGAGGGTTGTATATAAAGGTTTTGGTTGTGTGGGCTACATTACAATGTTAGTGAGCTTTGACGTGAGTCCTTGTTGCCCTATGAATATAGATTGAATAATGTTACTTCTCATTCTAAATCTTGTTATATATAGTCATATTAGTCAGTAATATGGTACATTTTGAATAATTTCATATGCCAACTAATTAAATATGTAGTGTGTGTGTGTATATATATATTTATGTAGAACTCAAAAAAATTATGACATTTATCATGAATTCACGAGTAGTGGAGAAAGAGAGCGGATTACTAAGGGAGAAATTCATAGATATTGTATTGATTATAACCCTATAAAGTTAAGTAAATAGAAGGTAATGTGATGAATCGTGATCCTAGTCCGATAGTTTTTGGCTTGATCCTTTGTATTGCATATGCTTTGAGCTGGTGTGAACTCGAAGAAGTTTGATTTGCTTAATTAATGAGCTTTTTAAGGAGTTGCCAACAAAACCGTCCATAAAACCAGATTTGGTGATCTCTTATAAATGAGCTTTTTAAGGCATTTAATTTGTAATGTGTGTTGGTTTGATTCGGCAGTTTCAATGCTTGATGAGTTGCAGACGCAATGTGTGGAGCTAGATCTCATGTTTAATTATAACTTTTAATACGCTTTTGAATGGGTTATACAGAAAGGGTCATTTTTTGACTGGTGATCAAAACATATGGGATAGAAAATCAAAGTTGATTAGATTGGCATCAAGAAGCTAAAAAACCAAAGTGGAAGTCAAGTTAAATCGAAGAAATGAAGACCAGAGAAGTCAAGCTCAATGTGTTAAATGATGGAAACGGTACTAAGAAGTTTACTACATATGAAGTGGAGTAGCCGCAGTGGATTAGAATACGAAGCGGGTTGAAGTTGTGTTTTATTCTAAGAAGAGTACTTTTTTTTTTCTGCCTCAGAAAATGACATTTATTAATAGGCAAGGTTTAAGTGAATACAACTATTTATGAAAATTACAAGTACTAGTAATTTAAACTGTTATAACTGGTGGATCATTCTCATTGTGAAAGTCCAATAAACACGATAGAATTTCGATTAGTGGTATGCTTCCAATTGCATTATTAGATGTTATCCATTGCACAATATCATGTGAGTATTGATTCTAAGAATAATGTATTATCATTGCTTCCCAGGCCATAAAATTGTTCAACATTAGTCTTGTGTCATTTATGATGCATTTTGCTATCCAATCTTGAGTATCTTTTTGTTCTGTCAATGTTGATATAGTTCTATAGGAGTCTCATTCAACTATGATATCATTATATGTTTGGAATGAGCTTCTTTAACTCCTAAGAACGCTGTCATTGCTTCCCCTAAATTTGGATTGCAGTTGAGGGTCCATCTTTTTTCGACCTCATTTTTTTGTTCTTACGAATCCATACGTCACACTGGTCCTTATATGAGTGGCTTACTCATAAAAAAAAGTCGTTCTATAGAAATATGCAAAGAGTCACGCACAATCTGATTTCTATAGAATTATAGATTATCCATTGCAATCATAGCAAAAATTTAAAACTTGTGGACTTCAGTTTGTAAGATTTGATGGTTATGAATAGGGTCCAATATACACACAGCCCAATGATGAAGATTTGATCCAATGCAAGAGATGTTAAGGGGTCAAGGGGATTGTATGCAAAGAATTCTAGAGTAAGAGCACTCTAAGAAAAGATGATATGCAGTTTCCTCTTCAGAGTTACATGTAGGACAAAGACTTTGATCCTTAGCAAGGGAAATGTAGTTTTTTATAAGTGATCTCATTGGAAGGATATTGTTGAATACTTTTCAGACAAAAAGTTTGAGTTTGTCTTGGATTTTTAAAGACCACATTTTTTTCCAAGTTGAGGAATTTTGGACATTTGATACTTCAGCATTAATGTTTTATTATGGCTATCAGTTGTTTTATTGCTTTAAACTAGTTCAAGTATGTTAGAATTGTTAATATTATTCTAATTAGAACATGAGTTGGATTGTTATTTTTATTAGAATATGATTAAGTTTCCGTACATGGTCAAGAGTGCATGGCTATAAATACTAGGGTTTATAGCTTATTTTCAATCATCAGAAAGAATATAAAACTTGCAGTTTGTTTCTGCCTTAAGTGGATCATAATTTATCATTTTTCATTATAGTGAGATATTGGTTCTATTAGTGGTATTAGAACATAACTACAACTAAGGAACATCTAGAAAGCTTGAAATACAGTTTGCATGAAATATGAGAAGGAGCCAAAGACACTAGTTCACGACTTCAAGCAATGGAAGAAAGTTTGAAAGCAATCAAGGAGTTTTTGGAGGCATTACATGAGCAACCTGTTTGTTGGCCCGACAAAGACTCTTCAAAGTACGGAAAAATTCAGGGGGTCACACTCACAAATTACGCACGAAGGAGAAGGAGGACACCAACAATTCCATCCCCATCAATTAAAATTGGACTTTCCATTTTAATTACTCTGGCAAACATCCAACGACATGGGAAGACTGAGTGATGCAGTTGTTTTATTTTCGGAGCATTGCCAAGGATCGTAAAGTGCGATTACCCTCTTTTCACTTAGAAGGTGAGGCCAATATATGGTGGCAATGGGTTTAGCAAGTTTACAAGAAGGAAGAAAAGTTCATCCCTTGGGATCACTTTGTGCAGGAATTGTTAAATTTATTAAATAAAAAATACTCTATGTAATTAAATTAGCATCTTGAGAGATATTATGCAATAAATAAAATTTTGGTTGAGCAACTTGATCTTCTATCCCTTACTCTCCTTTATTTCTATGTCAGTGATGAGAAATCTCATAAATTTTGTTTGAGTGGAGTAGACTAAAATGGCATAAGTTGAAGGGAAAAAAAAAACATGAATTAGAAAATCTAAAAGCCTATTAATTTCATTTTAACCCAAATTGATATCTTATTTAAATATATAATTTTTTGTTCTATATTTAATAGCTTATATCGCTGCTAATACATAATATAGTTTGACTGCTGAGAGGCTGCATGTGGCTTTGTTGGAATATTATATTCTACTGATCATTAAAGTTAATTGCATCTTGTACTTGGGCATCATGAACCTGTACCTATTTATTTTTGTATGCGATTTCCTAAATATCACTCTTGGATTTTGAATGAATAATTTGTTTATGAGAAAACGTGTTTAATTCTGGTACATCACACTAGCAAAACCCTACGTAAACTTGAAGGGAGAAAATGAAAAAAAAAAATGTTATTAAGACACATGATAAAGCCTCTAGCTTGAAGCTAGCTTCTATTTGCATTGTACATAATTAGAAGTCTGGAACAGTATATAAGGACTAAAAATAGCTTGGGAGATAAGGTCATCAGCCAAGCCATTTCCCATAAATACGACAATGATATGACCATTTCTCCCTAAGAACCTAAAATCCTGAATCTGGAAGTGCCTTCAAACTGCGTATAATTAGGCTGAGGCTTTTCTTAGCATTTGCATTGTGAATAATTAGAAATTTGTGACACATAAGGGAGAAAAATTAGGAGATAGCATCTACTAGATATTGCCTATAAATACCGCATCCAACCATATGTTTCCATTCAAACTAATAAACACGACCCAGTAACTGGAAATACCTTTGAAATGGGGTTCTCAAGCAAGATTTCTCTGTTCCTATGCTTGGTGGGGTTAACTCTAGCTCATGTTTCTCTAGCTCAAAACTCTATCCAAGACTTTGTGAATGCACACAATGCGGCTCGTGCCGAAGTGGGTGTCGGTCCAATTTCTTGGAACAAGACCCTTGCAGACTATGCTCAGAATTATGGTAACAAGAGGAGGGACTGCGTGTTGGAGCATTCAATGGGGCCGTATTCAGAGAACATTGCTTCAGGCTGGAGTGGCTTTACAGCATTAGAGGCTGTGAAGATGTGGGTAGATGAGAAGCCATTCTATGACTATGAGACTAACAAGTGTGTGAAGGAAGAATGCTTACATTACACTCAGATTATCTGGCGAGACACGACAAGTCTGGGCTGTGCCAGGGTAAGGTGTGACAGTGGTGGTATATTTGTGACTTGTAACTATTCTCCTCCGGGAAATAACGAGGGGGAAAGGCCTTATTAGGTCTTGTTCGGATACCCAAGAAGACTCAAATTTCCCGCTAATTACGCTACCAAGCTACAATATAAGTTGAATTTGTCATTATTCTCAATGGCATTCTTTTGTTTTTGGAATTAGGCATTATTCTATTCCCAAATTTCTCATAATAATTTTATGTAGTCTTTTGTTTCTAACAGAAGTACTGTAAATTCAAAATAACCATACAAGGCAATCGATCATTTATATACGAATTGCTATATTATATAGCAAATTTGAATGTGCCATAGGATGTGTCTTGATCGAGGGCTGTATATAAAGGTTTTAGTTGTGTGGGCTACATTACAATGTTAGTGAGCTTTGACGTGAGTCCTTGTTGCCTTATGAATGTAGATCTAATAATGTTACTTCTCATTCTAAATCTTGTTATATACAGTCATATTAGTCAGTAATATGGTACATTTTGAATAATTTCATATGCCAACTAATTAACTATGTAGTGTGTGTGTGTATATATATATATATATTTATGTGGAACTCAAAACAATTATGACATTTATCATGAATTCACGAGTAGTGGAGAAAGAGAGCGGATTACTAAGGGAGAAATTCATAGATATTGTATTGATTATAACCCTATAAAGTTAAGTCCATAGAAGGTAACGTGGTGAATCGTGATCCTAGTCAGATAGTTTTTGGCTTGATCCTTTGTATTGCATATGCTTTGAGCTTGTGTGAACTCGAAGAAGTTTGATTTGCTTAATTAATGAGCTTTTTATGGAGTTGCCAACGAAACCGTCCATAAAACCAGATTTGGTGATCTCTTATAAATGAGCTTTTTAAGGCATTTAATTTGTAACGTGTGTTGGTTTGATTTGGCAGCTTCAATGCTTGATGAGAATGAGACGCAGGGTGTGGAGCTAGATTTCATGTTTAATTATAACTTTCAATACGCTTTTGAATGGGTTATACAAAAATGGTCATTTTTTGACTGGTGATCAAAACATATGGGATAGAAAACCAAAGTTGATTAGATTGGCATCAAGAAGTTAGAAAACCGAAGTGGAAGTCAAGTTAAATCGAAGAAATGAAGGCCAGAGAAGTCAAGCTCAATGTGTTAAATAATGGAAACAGTACTAAGAAGTTTACTGCGTATGAAGTGGAGTAGCCACAGTGGATTAGGGTTGAAGTTGTGTTTTATTCTAAGAAGAGTATTTTTTTTTTCCGTCTCATAAAATGACATTTATTAATAGGCAAGGTTTAAGTGAATACAACTATTTATGAAAATTACAAGTACTAGTAATTTAAACTGTTATAACTGGTGGATCTTTCTCATTGTGAAAGTCCAATAAACACGATAGAATTTCGATTAGTGGTATGCTTCCAATTGCATTATTAGATGTTGTCCATGGCACAATATCATGTAAGTATCGATTTGTATTTTCATTGCTTCTCAGGCTACAAAATTGTTCAACATTAGTCTTGTGTCCCTTATGATGCATTTTGCTATCCAATCTTGAGTATCTTTTTGTTCTGTCAATGTTGGTATAGTTCTTTAGGAGTCTCATGCAACTATGATATTCATTATATGTTTGGAATGAGCTTCTTTAACTCCTATGAACCCTATCATTGGTTCCCTTAAATTTGGATTGCAGTTGAGGGTCCATCTTTTTTCGACCTCATTTTTTTGTTCTTTCGAATCCATACATTACATTGGTCCCTATATGAGTGGCTTACTCTTCAAATAAATTGTTCTATAGAAATGTGTAGAGAGTCACGCACAATATGATTTCTATAGAATTATAGATTATCCATTGCAATCATAGCAAAAATTTAAAACTTGTGGACTTCAATTTGTAAGATTTGAAGGTTATGAATAGGGTCCAATATACACACAGCCCAATGATGAAGATTTGATCCAATGCAGGAGATGTTAAGGGGTCAAGGGGATTGTCTGTAAAGAATTCTAGAGTAAGAGCACTCTAAGAAAAGATGATATGCAGTTTCCTCTTTAGAGTTACATGTAGGACAGAGACTTTGATCCTTAGCAAGGGAAGTGTAGTTTTTTATAAGTGATCTCATTGGAAGGATATTGTTGAATACTTTTCAGACAAAAAGTTTGAGTTTGTCTTGGATTTTTAAAGACCACATTTTTTTCCAAGTTGACGAATTTTGACATTTGATAATTCAGCATTAATGTTTTATTATGGCTATCAGTTGTTTTATTGCTTTAAACTAGTTCATGTCTGTTAGAATTCTCAATACTATTCTAATTAGAACATGAGTTGGATTGTTATTTTTATTAGAATATGATTAAGTTTCCGTACATGGTCAAGAGTGCATCGGTATAAATACTAGGGTTTATAACTTATTTTCAATCATCAGAATGAATATAAAACTTGCAGTTTGTTCCTGCCTTAAGTGGATCACAATTTATCATTTTTCATTGTAGTGAGATCTTGGTTCTATCAGTGGTATTAGAACATCACTACGACTAAGGAACATCTAGAAAGCTTGGAATACAGTTTGCATGAAATATGAGAAGGAGCCAAAGACACTAGTTCATGACTTTAAGCAATGGAAGAAAATTTGAAAACAATCAAGGAGTTTTTGAAGGCATCACATGAGCAACCTTTTTGTTGGCCCGACAAAGACTCTTCAAAGTAGGAAGAAATTCATGGGGTCACACTCACAAATTACGCACCAAGGAGAAAGAGGACACCAACAATTCCATCCCCGTCAATTAAAATTGGACTTTCCATTTTAATTACTCTGGCAATGACCCAACAACATGGGAAGACTGAGTGGTGTAGTTGTTTTATTTTCAGAGCATTGACAAGGATCGTAAAGTGCGATTACCCTCTTTTCACTTAGAAGGTGAGGCCAATATATGGTGGCAATGGGTTTAGCAAGTTTACAAGAAGGAAGAAAAGTTCATCCCTTGGGATCACTTTGTGCAGGAATTGTTAAATTTATTAAATAAAAAATACTCTATGTAATTAAATTAGCATCTTGAGAGATATTATGCAATAAATAAAATTTTGGTTGAGCAACTTGATCTTCTATCCCTTACTCTCCTTTATTTCTATGTCAGTGATGAGAAATCTCGTAAATTCTGTTTGAGTGGAGTAGACTAAAATGGCATAAGTTGAAAAAACAAAAAAAAAAACACGCATTAGAAAATCTAAAAGACTATTAATTTCATTTTAACCCAAATTGATATTTTATTTAAAAATATAATTTTTTGTTCTATATTTAATAGCTTATATTGCTGCTAATACATAATATAGTTTGACTGCTAAGAGGCTGCATGTGGCTTTGTCGGAATATTATATTCTACTAATCATTAAAGGTAATTGCATCTTGTACTTGGGCATCAAGAGCCTGTACCTATTTATTTTTGTATGTGATTTCCTAAATATCACTATTTGATTTTGAGTGAATAATTTGTTTATGAGAAAACGTGTTTAATTCTGGTACATCACACTAGCAAAACCCTACCTACACTTGAAGGGAGAAAATGAAAAAAAAAAAAAATGTTATTAAGACACCTGATAAAGCCTCTAGCTTGAAGCTAGCTTTTATTTGCATTGTATATAATTAGAAGTCTGGAACAGTATATAAGGGATAAAAATAGCTTGGGAGATAAGGTCATCAGCCAAGCCATTTCCCATAAATACGATGATGATATGACCATTTCTCCCCAAGAACCTGAAATTCTGAATCTGGAAGTGCCTTCAAATTGCATATAATTAGGCTGAGGCTTTTCTTAGCATTTGTATTGTGAATAATTAGAAATTTGTGACCCTTAAGGGAGAAAAATTAGGAGATAGCATCTACTAGATATTGCCTATAAATACCGCAGCCAACCATATGTTTCCATTCAACCTAATAAACACGACCCAGTAACTGGAAATACCTTTGAAATGGGGTTCTCAAGCAAGATTTCTTTGTTCCTATGCCTAGTGGGGTTAACCCTAGCTCATGTTTCTCTAGCTCAAAACTCTATCCAAGACTTTGTGAATGCACACAATGCGGCTCGTGCCGAAGTGGGTGTCGGTCCAATTTCTTGGAACAAGACCCTTGCAGACTATGCTCAGAATTATGGTAACAAGAGGAGGGACTGCGTGTTGGAGCATTCAATGGGGCCGTATTCAGAGAACATTGCTTCAGGCTGGAGTGGCTTTACAGCATTAGAGGCCGTGAAGATGTGGGTAGATGAGAAGCCATTCTATGACTATAAGACTAACAAGTGTGTGAAGGAAGAATGCTTACATTACACTCAGATTATCTGGCGAGACACGACAAGTCTGGGCTGCGCCAGGGTAAGGTGTGACAGTGGTGGTATATTCGTGACTTGTAACTATTCTCCTCCGGGAAATAACGAGGGGGAAAGGCCTTATTAGGTCTTGTTCGGATACCCAAGAAGACTCAAATTTCCCACTGATTACGCTACCAACCTACAATATAAGTTGAATTTGTCATTATTCTCAATGGCATTCTTTTGTTTTTGGAATTAGGCATTATTCTATTCCCAAATTTCTCATAATAATTTTATGTAGTCTTTTGTTTCTAACAGAAGTACTGTAAATTCAAAATAATCATACAAGGCAATCGATCATTTATATTTTGATTACTATATTATATAGCAAATTTGAATGTGCAATATCGTGTGTCTTGATCGAGAGGTGTATATAAAGGTTTTGGTTGCGTAGGCTACATTAAGACATAGTGAGCTTTGACGTGAGTCCTAGTTGCCCTAAGAATATAGATTGAATAATGTTACTTCTCATTTCAAATCTTGTTATATTCATGTGTCATATAGTCGGTAATATTGGTACATTTTGAATCATTTCATATGCCGACTAATTGTATATATAGTTATTCAAAGTATATCACATCGATCGTGTATTTGACTTTCGATGAAAAATGAAAAATTTAAGATAGAGATAGACATTTATATGATGTCATGTTATTCTTAGAACTTAGGAAGCTGATCACCTCGATCTTCATTCAATGGAATTATGAGCAGTTTGAATTCTTGAACGGTAAAAAGAAAAAGAAAAAGAAAACAGAGAGAGACATTTTGGAGTACTTGATTCTTTTCATTGATTAGGATGGGTAAATTGAGGAGATTGAATATGCATTTAATCAGTTTCAAAGCTTTCGACGTGATATGCAGGAATTGTTGAAAAAAGGTTGGAAAGAACATATATCTTGGGACATGACTGGGACATGGCCTTATTTTTTGTCACTATTTTTTCCATCTTCTGTCTCTGTAAGTAGGTTTTCATTTTTCCTTTAATAGGGTTACATTGTCTGATTGAAAATACAGTACTTAGGGGTAATTTGACCTTTATAAATGAAAAAGGTATACTTTCTAATTTTGACATATTTCAATTGTTAATGTGATTACCAAAGTTAATAATTTGGGGAATGATTAAAATAATAGAAATAGTATTTTTTTTATAGAGTGTGCAATCATTTTGAAAAAAGTGGGTAAATATGAGATTCACATGAAAAAATTAATTTTTTATTACTAAACCTCACTCTTTCTCAAAAAGAATGTGCGACACTTGTATAACGCATAATTGTATCTAACATTACTATTTGTAAGTGTGGTTGAAAGCAAAACATATATAACTACTATTTATAAGGAAATTATATAGATATGAAAGAAAAATGCTAAACTGACAATTAATCTACCACTATTTTACAACTTTACTTAAGATGAATGGTAGTCATGAAAAATTGAACAATTATATTGGTTGATTTAAAATGAATAGTTAAAAAGATGTAAAAAAGTCGTTGTAGGCCGATCATTATCCGAATTGAAATTAAGGTAAATATTCACGTCATTAAGAAAACCAAATCTCTTGATTTGATAATTATAAAAATTAAGTCTCTTTTACTTATAATTATGAAAACCAAATCTTTTGCTTTATATAATATCAAATCAAATTCTCTCACAACACCTATAACTCCAACAATTGTACGCCTTTCCCATTACAAAAAATCACATGCGCGCGCACATGTGTATATAAAAGTTAACGACTCCATTAACACCCAAATTAAGTTGTCTCAATAATGATAGTTATAATTAATTAATTCATACCCGGAGGTACATTTGAGATTAATTGGTAAAGCATTTTGCAGCCAAAAAATTGACCCTAACAAGAAGATCATCAGCAGGCACTGAATTTATGGGAAGAGAAATGCTACATATCATCCCACACCACATACTTTATATATTAAAATATTATTTTTTATTTCATTTTATTCTTATTAAACTAATTGAATTATTTTATTTATCATCCACACACTACATATTTATTATAGAAAAAATGAAAAAAAAATTAAAATAAGTGTGGTGTGTGAAGTGTGAGGATGACAAGAAGAATTTTCCTATATGGGAAATTAATATTGATCATGCGTGCAATCTGTGGTGGATACCGCAAGATATATATTATATGGAACTCAAAAAATTTATGACATTTATCATGAATTCATGAGTAATGGAGAATGAGATCTAGCAGATTATTAAGGGAGAAATTCATAGATATTGTATTGATTATAACCCTATAAAGTTAAGTCTATTGAAGACGTGGTGAACTGTGATCCTAGTTAGATAGTTTTTGGCTTGATTCTTTATATTGCATGTGCTTTGAGCTTGTGTGAACTCGAAGAAGTTTGACTTGCTTAATGAGCTTTTTAAGGAGTTGCCAACGAAATTGTCCATAGAACCAGATTTGGTCTCCTATAAATTAATGAGCTTTTTAAGGCATTTAATTTGTAACATGTGTTGGTTTGATTCGGTAGTTTCCATGCTTGATGAGTTGGAGACGTAGAGTGCGTAGCCAGATTTCATGTTTACAACTTTCAATACTCTTTTGGTTGGTGATCAAAACATATGGGATAGAACGAAGAAGAATAATATATTTAGGTGGTATATTAATGCAAATTAGTTGATTGGATTGGCATCAAGAAGAAAACCAAAGTGGAAGTCGTGTCAAACCGAAGAAATGAAGACCAGATAAGTCAAGCTCAATATGTTAAATGATTGAAACGGTTCTACTAGGAAGTTAATTTACTACGAAGTGGGTTGAAGTTGTATTTTATTCTAAAAAGAGTTTTTTTTTTTCTTCCTCAGAAAATGGCATTCTTTAACAGACAAACTGTAAGCTGCATTTACAACTATTTACGAAAATTACAAGCAATAGTAATTTAAACTATTATAATTGGTGGATCATTCCCATTGTAAAAGTACAATAAACACAATAAAATTTTGATTAGTGGTATGCTTCCAATTGCATTATTAGATGCTGCCTATTGCGCAATATCATGCGTGATATTTTCACTGCTACCCAAGTCACAAAATTATTCAACCTTAGTCTTATGTCTCTTATAAAGCTGTGGCTTTGCTAGAATATATATATATGTATATATATATATTCTCTGATTATTATTAAATGTATTCCGTGCTATTCTATGCTATCCACCGACGTTTTGTACAAATTTATTTATTTTTACTTGATAATTTTAGAACTTTTTTTTAATCAGGAGTTTATATATATATATATATATATATGAGAAATGATATTCCCACCTACAAATTCTACTGAGAATTGAATTTGTACCGATTGTTGTGTTTTTTTATTTAATAACTAATAAAGTATTTTTTTAATGAATTTGTAATTTTTATTTTTTTTAAATACTTTAAAGGTTAAGAAAATATTTATAAAAATAAAAAAATAAAAAATAAAAAAGAGAAGAAGAAGAAGGAATTAAACTGTACCCTTGATGAGTTTCTCGGTGGACGGGTCCTTAAATCTAATTGCATATTTTACTTGGGCATCATGAACGGCCTGTACCTTTTTTACTTTTGTATATGATTTTAGAAATATCACTTTTGGATTTTGGGAGAATAATTTGTTTATGTGAAAAAGGTGTTGAATTCTGGCACGCGACAAAATTACAACCCTCCCTGAACTTGATGGGAGAAAAAGGGAAAGAACTGTTATATATAATTAAGACACCTATCCAGGTTGAAGTTAGCTTTTATTTGCATTGTATATAATTAGAAGTCTGGAACAGTATATAAGGGATAATTAAGGTCATCAGCCAAGCCGTAAGTTTCCTATAATTATACAAATATATATACCGAATGCCCATAAATACGACAAAGATATGACCATTTCTCCCCCAAGAACCAGAAATTCCGGAACTGGAAGTGCCTTCAAATTGCATATAATTAGGTTGAGGCTTTTATTAGCATTTGCATTGTGAATAATTAGGAATTTTGGGACTCATATGGGAGAAAAACAAGGAAATAGCATTTATTAGATATTGCCTATAAATACAGCAACCAACTATATCATTCAACCTAATAAACATTAACGGGAAATGTCTTTGAGAATGGGGTCCTCAAGCAAGACTGCCCTGTTCCTATGCCTGGTGGGGTTAACCTTAGCTCATGTTTCTTTAGCTCAAAACACTGTCCAAGACTTTGTGAATGCACACAATGCAGCTCGTGCCGAAGTGGGTGTTGGTCCAATTTCTTGGAACAAGACCCTTGCAGTCTATGCTCGAAATTATGGTCGCACGAGGAGGGACTGTGTGTTGGAGCATTCAATGGGGCCGTATTCAGAGAACATTGCTTCAGGCTGGAGTGGCTTTACAGCATTAGAGGCTGTGAAGATGTGGGTAGATGAGAAGCCATTCTATGACTACAAGAGCAACAAGTGTGTGAAGGATGAGTGCAGGCACTACACTCAGATTATCTGGCGGGACACGACCAATTTGGGCTGTGCCAGGATAAGGTGTCACAGTGGCGGTGTGTTTGTGACTTGTAACTATTCTCCACCGGGAAATAACGATGGCGAACGCCCTTATTAGGTCTTGTTTGGATACCATTAATTCCCACTGATTACGGTACAAGCTAGTATATAAGTTGAATCGGTCATTATTCTCAAAAGCATTCCAGATTTTTATTTGGGCAATATATATTAATCTATTTCCAAATTTCTCATAATATTTTTATGTACTCTTTTATTTCTAAGAGAAGTACTGTAAATTGAAAAATAATTATAAAAGGCAACCGATGATCATTTAATTTATTTCATCATCATCGATATATTCTATAGCAAATTTAAGTGTGCCATATATATTATGCATGTGTGTGTTCTTGATCGAGCGTTATATATATATATATATATATAAAGAGAAATGATAGTCACAGTTATAAGTGTGTTAGTACCGTCACTACAAGAAAAATGGCCTTTTGCGGCCAATTTATAGCGGCGAAAAGACTATTAGCAACCAATTTTGGTTGCTAATAGTCTTTTTGCCGCTATAAATTGGCCGCAAAAGGCTATTTTTCTTGTAGCGCGTGCAATTATTTTAAAAAAAGTAAATAAATACGAGATCCATATAAAAAAAATTAATTTTTTTAATAGTGAATTATACTCTTTTTTAAAGTGACTGCACAACACTTGTACATTCCACGACTATATATAACATTTCTCATCTATAAAGGTTGGGTTTAATGTGTGGGTTGCATTCCGACGTTAGTGATGAGCTTTAAGGTGAGTACTTGTTACCCTATGAATATAGATCGAGCAATGTTATTTGAACATATTACGAGCAGTTTGAATTCTTGAACCAGAAAAAACAGATCTAGAGCGAGACATTTTGGAGTACTTTGATCCTTTTCATTGATTACTATGGGTATATTAAGGAGATTGAACAAGCAATATTTAATCAGTTCAATTCAAAGCTTTTAGTCTACGTGATATGCAGGAATAGCTGGAAAAAGGTTGGAAATAAGATACTGGGACATGATCATGAGGACCTTTTCTGTCACTTTTTTCCATCTTTTCTGTGTAGGTATTCATTTTTTCTTTAATAGGGTTACATTGTCTGCTAGACAATATAGTACTAGTACTTAATTAGGGGTAATTCGAAACTTTTAGATGAAAAAGGTGTACCTTATTATATTTTTGGACATTTCAATTGTAAATGTGATTACAAAAATTGATAATTTCGAGAATGATTAAAATAATGTGATATTTGGATTTTGAGGGTGATAACCAAGATTACGAAAGATTCTGAGGGCTGAATCTTTACGATTTTCACGTGTACATAGTTAAAAATGTAGCGATAAAGCTATTTTTATAGATTTTTATGGGTAAAAAATGGTGGCTAGTTGAACTTGCGTTTACATTTGCTTCCACCATCTTCCACTTGCTTCCGCCATCTTCCACCTCCTTTAACTCCTATAAATACATATTTTTGCTTTTAAAAATCTATCCCATTTTGAAAGAAAAATTTAGAAAAAGAGAGAGAGTTTTAGAGAGAAAAATAGTAAGGTTTCTCCTATATATTGTCTTTCCTTTTATAATAAAGAGTGAGTTTTCTCTTTTTATAAAAGAGGGTATTGTCAATTGTGCTCTCCTTATTCAAGAGAGAAATTCTTGTAATCCTTTTGCTATAAGTGAAATTCTTCTACAATTGGAGTTCTTTATTATTTCTTTTATTCTTTCACATTTCTACTTCAGTTGTAATTGTATGCCCCGTACAACAAGCGCCTAACAGTGGTATTAGAGCATCAGGTTTATAACCGGTTTTCGTGCTACAGTTAGATCCAGTTAGTGGAAAGGAGGCATCTTCAATAATGGCAACGAAGTACGAAATACAGAAGTTAAATGGGAGTAATTTCTCATTGTGGAAAATGAGAATAAAAGCAATTTTGAGGAAAGATAATTGCTTGACGGCAATTGGAGATAGGCCCGATGAGATCACTAACGACGGCAAGTGGAACGAGATGGATGGCAATGCTATTGCTAATCTGCACCTAGTACTAGCTGATGGAGTATTGTCAAGTGTGGCGGAGAAAAAGACAGCAAAAGAGATATGTGATACTCTGACAAAATTGTACGAGACTAAATCACTACACAACAAAATTTTCTTGAGAAGAAAACTCTACACCCTTCGGATGATGGAGTCAACTATGGTGACAGACCACATCAACACCCTCAACACTTTATTTTCACAGCTCACAACAATGGGGCATAACATAGAGACGAGTGAACGTGTTGAAATTCTATTTCAAAGTCTACCTGATTCGTATGATCAACTCATCATCAACTTAACCAACAACATTGAAGTTCTAGTCTTCGATGATATTGCAGTTGTAATTCTTGAAGAAGAAAGTCGGCACAAAAGCAAAGAAGATAGACCAGGAGGTTCACAACAAGCCGAAGCTTTGGTAATGACGAGAGGGAGATCAACGGAACGTGGCCCCAGTGGGAGTCAAAATCAAAGTAGATCAAAATCCAGAAGTAAGAAGAATGTCAAGTGTCATCACTGTGGCAAGAAATGGTACTACAAAAGGGAGTGTTGGCATCTCAAGAAGAATGAAGAAGCCAAAGAAAAAGGCCCTGAGTTGTCAAAAGCTCAGGGTTGTGTAGCAAGCACCTCAGATGATGGTGAAATTTTATACAGTGAGGCAACAACAGTTACTGAAGGTAGAAGAAGATTTGCTGATGTCTGGCTTATTGACTCAGGAGCAACATGGCATATGACTCCCCGGAGAGAATGGTTCCATCAATATGAACCTATCTCAGGAGGATCTGTGTTCATGGGAGACGATCATGCCTTGGAGATTGCTGGTATTGGTACCATCAAATTGAAGATGTGTGACGGTACAGTTCGCACCATTCAGGAGGTACGACATGTGAAAGGCCTGAAGAAAAATCTATTGTCTTTAGGACAATTAGATAATAGTGGGTGTAAAACCCATATTCAAGATGGGATCATGAAAATAGTTAAAGGCCCGCTTGTAATGATGAAAGCGGAAAAGATAGCTGCAAATTTGTACATGCTTAAAGGAGAAACACAACAAGAAGGAGAAGCATCCACTGCGTTGGCAAGTTCGGCAGAAGAATTAACAATGATGTGGCACCGTAAGCTTAGCCACATGTCGGAACGAGATTTGAAGATTCTTGCTGAACAAAAGCTTCTTCCAGGGCTCAAAAAGGTTTTATTACCCTTTTGTGAGCATTGTGCTACTAGTAAGCAGCACAGATTGAAATTCAGTAGTTCCTCTGCTAGAAGTAAAGCTATCTTAGAACTAATCCATTTTGATGTTTGGCAAGCACCAGTTTTGTCCCTAGGAGGAGCAAAATACTTTGTGTCATTTATTGACGATTATTCCAGGAGATGTTGGGTGTATCCAATAAAAAATAAAGCAGATGTATTTCCAGTTTTCAAAATATTCAAAATGCGGGTTGAGCTTGAATCTGAAAAGAAGATCAAGTGTTTAAGGACAGACAATGGAGGAGAATATACTGGTAGTGAATTTGATAGCTTCTGTCAACAAGAAGGTATCAAAAGGCAGCTCACGGTGGCATACACTCCACAACAAAATGGAGTAGCAGAGCGGATGAACAGAACCTTGTTAGAACGAACAAGAGCGATGTTGAGAACTGCGGGAATAGCCAAGTCATTTTGGGCAGAAGCAGTCAAGACTGCCTGTTATGTGATCAATCGGTCACCATCAACCGCAATTGATCTGAAAACGCCGATGGAGATGTGGACTGATAAGCTAGTTGATTATTCTCACTTACATACATTTGGAAGTCCTGTTTATGTTATGTACAACACCCAAGAAACATCAAAGTTAGATCCAAAATCTAGAAAATGTATTTTCTTAGGGTATGCTGATGGAGTCAAGGGGTATCGCCTGTGGGATCCCACTACCCGCAAGGTGCTAATCAGCAGGGATGTTGTATTTGTAGAAGATAAGGTACAAGAAAAAGAAAATGATAGCGCTTCAAAAGAGAAACCAGAGACTATTACAGTTCAAGTTGAAGAAAGACAAGAATTAGAAGTTCCAGATTCTTCTGAAGTAATATTAGAGCACGAAGTACAAGAACAAGCTGAGTGTGCAATTCCACAAGTTCGACGGTCAACTCGAGAGAGAAGAAAACCAACTTGGCACTCAGAGTACATCATGGAGGGAAATGTCGCATACTGTCTACTAACAGAAGATGGAGAACCGTCAAATTTTCATGAGGCTACAAATAGTCAAGAAGCTTCTTTGTGGATGGTTGCAATGCAAGAAGAAATTGAAGCTCTCCATAAAAATAAAACATGGGATCTTGTACCACTACCACAAGGAAGGAAGGCCATCGGAAACAAATGGGTTTACAAGATCAAACGAAATGGCAATGATCAAGTGGAGCAGTATCGTGCTAGATTGGTGGTGAAAGGATTCGCTTAGAAAGAAGGCATAGACTTCAACGAAATATTCTCTCCTGTTGTTCGACTCTCAACGGTTCGAGCAGTCCTTGCGATGTGTGCTACATTTGACTTGTACTTAGAACAACTGGACGTGAAAACTGCATTTCTTCATGGAGAAATTGAAGAAGAAATTTACATGCTCCAACCAGAAGGTTTTGAAGAAAAAGAAAAAGAGAACTTGGTTTGCAAGTTGAACAAATCTCTATACGGTCTCAAACAGGTGCCGAGATGTTGGTATAAGAGATTTGATTCCTTTATCATGAGCCTTGGATACAACAGACATAGTTCAGATCCTTGTATTTACTACAAGAGATTTGGTGATGGTAATTTCATTATTCTGTTGTTGTATGTTGACGACATGTTGGTAGCAGGCCCCAACAAAGATCGTATTACAGACTTAAAGGCACAGTTGGCTAGGGAGTTTGAAATGAAGGACTTGGGACCAGCAAACAAGATTCTAGGGATGCAAATTTACCAAGACAGAAATAATATGAAGATATGGCTTTCTCAGAAAAATTATTTGAAGAAAATCTTGCGATTCTTCAACATGCAAGATTGTAAGCCAATTTCTACCCCTCTTCCTATTAATTTCAAGTTATCCTCTAAGTATGAGTCCTAGCAATGAAGCAGAGAGAATGGAAATGTCTCGAGTACCGTATGCATCAGCAGTGGGTAGCTTAATGTTCGCTATGGTTTGTACAAGACCAGCCATTGCACAATCAGTGGGAGTGGTTAGTCGATACATGGCGAATCCTGGTAAAGAGCATTGGAGTGCTGTAAAGAGGATCCTGAGATATGTTAAGGGTACCTCAAATGTCGCATTATGTTATGAAGGATCAGACTTTACTGTCAGAGGCTATGTTGATTCAGATTATACAGGTGATCTTGACAAGAGCAAGTCCACCTCAGGTTATGTGTTTATTCTTGCTGGAGGAGCTGTAAGCTGGGTTTCAAAATTCCAGTCTATCGTGGCTACTTCTACAACGGAGGTAGCATATGTCGCAGTTACACAAGCTAGCAAAGAGGCAATATGGTTGCAAATGCTACTGGAAGAGCTCGGACACGTACAAGAGAGGTTGATTTATTTTGTGATAGTCAGAGCGCTTTGCATTTGGCAAAGAATCCAGCATTTCATTCAAAGACAAAGCACATACGAGTTCAGTATTACTTCGTTCGTGAGAAGGTGGAAGAAGGAAGTGTGGATATACAAAAAATCCATACAAAAGACAACCTAGCAGATATATTAACAAAGCCAATTAATAATGACAAGTTTATCTGGTGTCGATCCTCCTTAGGCCTAGCAGATATGAAAGCGGCATGGAGATGGAAAGTGTAGAAAAGATAGAAGGATTACAAAAGTGACTTTAAGTGGGAGATATGTAGCAGTAAAGCCACTTTTATGGGTCAAAAATGGTGGCTAGTTGAGCTTGCGTTCACATTTGCTTCCGCTATCTTCCACTTGCTTCCGCCATCTTTTTTATGGGTCAAAAATGGTGGTTAGTTGAGCTTGCGTTCACATTTGCTTTCGCCATCTTCCACTTGCTTCCGCCATCTTCCACCTCCTTTAACTCCTATAAATACATGTTTTTGCTTTTAAAAACCTATCCCATTTTGAAAGAAAAATTTAGAAAAAGAGAGAGAGTTTTAGAGAGAAAAATAATGAGGTTTCTCCTATATATTGTCTTTCCTTTTATAATAAAAAGTGAGTTTTTCTCCTTTTATAAGAGAGAGTATTGTCAATTGTGCTCTCCTTATTCAGGAGAGAAATTCTTGTAATCCTTTTGCTATAAGTGAAATTCTTCTACAATTGGAGTTCTTTATTATTTCTTTTATTCTTTCTCATTTCTATTTCAGTTGTAATTGTATGCCCCGTACCACAAGCACCTAACAGAAAACAAATCACAATTTTTATGAGAAATGATAGTAGCGGTCGTGGAAGTGTAAGTGTCATCATGCAATCATTTTGAAAGAAGTGAATAAATACTGGATCTACATAAAAAAAAAAAATTTAATAGTAGATTCTATTCTTTTTCAAAACGACTACACGGTGCTTGCGCATTCCATAACTGCATGTAACATTACTTTTTTTCTATTTGCAAAGAAATTACATGGAAATAAAATAAGGAAAATATTCATCTTGAATAAAAATCAAATATCTTAATTTGTTAATTATGAAAACTAAATCACTTAATTTGGTATTATCTCTCAGCCCAAATAAACTCTGCGCCTCCAGTTCGAAGCCTACAACTCCAACGTTTGTAGTACGTAATATATATTTTTTTTTAGGTGTACGTACGTATTTCACGTCGCAAAAGATCATCACATATATAAAATGGTTAATTGACGACTCCATTAACACCCAAATTAAGTTGTCTCAATAATGATGCATATAAATTCAAATCCGGAAGTACAGTTGCAATCGGTAAAGCAGTTTGCAGCCAAGAAAATGGCCCAAGCAAGAAGATCATGAGTAGGCACTCAATTTATGGGAAATTAATGATCATGCAATCTGTGGTGGATACGGAAGATATATGTAAAAATCCAAACATTTATGACATTTAATTATCATGAATTCATGAGTGAATTACTAAGGTAGAAATTCTTCATAGATATTGTATTGAAGTTTAGTCCATACGTAACGTCGACCTAGTCAGACAGGTTTTGGCTTGATCCCCTTTGCATTATTTGGGATTTGAGGAGTTGAACATTGTTCCAAAAGTTCTGTTCTGTTAACCCTAATATCATACACGCTTAAATGTGTAGATTTTGTAGTAATAACCTTTCCATCTTCGCCAAAGTCCGGGTTCATGCATTTCTTCAGCTCACGGAATCCTAGCTAGCTATATAAATGCATGTGGCATAGTGGCATTAGGCATACACAAACACAAGCTGCGCGCTTTTTGTATGCACGTTTCTATCTTCCCAAATGGATTCAAATGTCTCTACACTTCTTGTTTCCTCTCTTTCAGAAGCTGGAGAAGGCCAGAAAGATCATGGTGGGGATTCTTATATTTTACCATCACAGTTTGTGCTGCAGAAAGAATCCCCTGTGCCCATGAATTTCATTTGGCCAAAAGAGGATTTAGTGAAAGCCATTGAAGAGCTTAGAGAGCCAGTTGTGGATCTTTCAGGTTTCCTTAAGGGGGATTTGGTGGCAACTCAGGATGCTGCAACGCTCATTAGGGAATCCTGCTTGAAGCATGGTTTCTTCCAAGTTATTGGCCATGGTGTCGATTCTCGTCTCATCCAATTGGCATATGATCATTTGGATCGTTTCTTTAAGCTCCCGGTTAGCATGAAACTTAGGGCTAAGAGAATGCCTGGTACCAATTGGGGCTACTCTGGTGCTCATGCTGATCGTTTTGCCTCCAAATTGCCATGGAAGGAGACATTATCCTTTCGCTTCTATGAGCCTGATGACTCACACCCCGTCGTGTTAGACTTCTTCAAATCAACTCTAGGGATGGATTTCGAAGAGACAGGGTACGTACACATGATTTATTCATCATTCTCATTTCAACTCGGTGTAGAGTATAGATCGAGACCGCGTCTTCCATACCGATTTGCAAATGCAATTTTTTCTAATTGTATCTTTTTTTCGTGAAAGCGTTAGCTTATATATTCGTATACTTCGCTTCTTTTGTAGATTGGTATATCAAAAGTATTGTGAAGCAATGAAGGAAGTAGCACTTGCAATCATGGAGCTATTGGCAATCAGCTTGGGGATTCATGATCAACAGCATTACAAACACTTTTTCCAAGATGGTTCCTCCATAATGAGATGCAACTACTACCCGCCATGCAAAGAACCAGAACATGCCTTTGGGACAGGACCCCATTGCGATCCGACATCCTTAACCATCCTTCACCAGGACCAAATTGGAGGTCTCGAAGTATTTTCCGACAACAAATGGCGGACCGTTCCACCTCGTCAAGGTGCATTTGTCGTTAACATCGGCGATACTTTCATGGTACGTACGTACTTATATATATACATAGGCATCGATCTAGAAATGAAATGTTAAGCAAAAGTGCTAGCTGTTTTCTTAGTTTTTTTCTTCTACCAATATCAACGGCACCATTTATTCTTAAGTGCTTCTGCTTTTCCCCACCGTCACCAATCACGCGACCGGCCTCTGGCCATATTCCACGTACTAAGATCAATCATTATTTTTAGAATTAAATTAATTAACCCCTAAATCGACGAGGCTTCTACATCAATGTGCTATATATTCCGTTAATTTCTCCTGTTAAAATGGATGGAGAAACGTACAGCTGATCACCTGTGCACAGAAAATAAAGCAAAATTCATGACCCACAGAAAATTAATGAAAAGATCTAGTACTCCATGCATTTCCTCCTTCACTTTCTTCTGATTGGCACGATACACACGTGTATATTTAGATGGACATGCACACGGTGGGTATTGATATTGCATGCACAGATGCATGCATCTATATCATAAATAACACGCGTGTTTGTTTATATGTATATATCCTGATGCATGCATGTACGTAGTTCAAACATAAGAACGCATATATGCATATATATATCTTATCAATTGAGACATGTACAGAGATCTGGAAAATCGGTGGATCCGGAACCAGAAATTTTTTAAACTGGGGCCGACTTGCGTATGACACGTTTATGTATGTAGAATAAAAAAAGACAAATCTTAATCTTAATTTCATGAAAATTTTATAAAAACATCACTATATATATATATATATATATATAAATTAGATCTCAATTATATAAATTTGCTATATATATATGCATGTAGAAATAAAATTCTAAAAACATATACAACTTATAAAATTCTATTTCAGATTTTTTACTATAATATTTCATAGAATAATATTCATATATTATTATTTTTTAATGAAATATTTTGATTTTTTTTTTCATAAAAATTATCAAGTTATCTTTTGGCCCGAAACCATATAATTTCATTCCAGCATATAATCTTAAATATTTGGTGTCACATTAAGCATATAATGCTACGTACAATATTTGAGATCTTAAATAACTTTTTTTCTTCTTCAATGAAGTCTTGGGGATAAAACTTCTTAACCATTTTTCATATAGATCATCAAATATATATGATTTTCTTGTTTTTATTTCAGTACTTTATATTCCATATATATTGAGAAGCATAATATTGTATAATAAAAAAAATTGGGATACAAATTAATAGGTTTATTATTTTTTCATACATTTGGTTTTGATTTAATTTAATTTTGGAGGGGGCACATTATAGAAAATAGATAATATATAGAAATTATACAAAACTTTGGCGCTATAGGAAAAAAGTTGAAGAAGCATTTATATATATATATATATATATATTTATAGAAATTTTAGAGAACATATATATATATGGAGATTATAAATTTTTTGGGTTGGACAATTTACGGGATATTTTGAATTTTAAAAATTATTTTTTGGGTTTAGCCCGGGGCCGGGGGGCAACCCTTAACATGCTTCCGCCATTGCGGAAAATGTGGATGAACCTAGAGATTATAAGTGATCTACCGTACCTTGATAATCTTGAACACATGACTATAATCTTTCTGACCATCTGCTTGGTTTTAGTTATAGGATGATTAAAATATTTTACTGTTAAGTAAAAAGATTATGCGAACCATGGCAGTGTTGGTTCAGTAATGAGCCTACATAAACCATGTGACCATGTTAAATAAATATATAGTTGACTTTTCACAAGTGTCATTTCGTTACCTATAAATAGGAAACTCATCTACAATTTTAAATACTCTAAATTCTCTAGAAATTCATAGAAACACATTCTCCTTCATTTTGTGCCTTTATTTGGGTTTTGACTATTTTAAATAGGGTTCGAGAATCTCTTTTCGTGTGACCGAAAATCAGATTAATGAGAATCAACATTGTTGTATTTTGAGAATAGATGGCTAAGAAGTCTACTGCATGCTATTACTTGGAGGCAGGAAAATTTATTTTAAGAAAATAGTCCATCACAATGTGCCTCAACACCAGATTTTCTCTTTCTGAATTGTACTTGTTATTTTATTTTATTCTATAGTTTACAAAATGTATGCACAAATCTTTTACATCTTTAATATTTTCCCAACAACACCATCATCACTTCATGATTAGTCATTAAATAGCTGAAAAACTATTAATAATTTATAATTTATAATCTATGTCAATTTTTTTATTGTAAATAATAGTTAAAAGAATAATGAATATATAGTACTTCTCATTTGGATGTGTATATGCACATAAAGTACTTGGCCTCTTACATACGTACATATATATATACATATATAATATGCGCGAACCAAGTTCATTGCCATATAATTTTGATTACTCTTTTACATGTTATGCATGATATACAGGCATTATCGAATGGGAAATACAAAAGTTGTCTGCATAGGGCATTGGTGAACAGGGACAAGGAGAGGAGGTCGTTGGCCTTCTTTATGAACCCAAGAGAAGACAAGGTGGTGAGACCTCCTGAGGATCTTGTATCTTGTACTGGTGATACGCCAAGAACATACCCTGATTTCACATGGTCGGAGTTACTCCAATTCACTCAAAAACACTACAGAGCTGATGAAGCCACCCTACCAAACTTCACCAAATGGCTCCTGTCTTCCAAACCGGCTGACGTTAATAATAATTAGTAAGCCATGCATGCACGGCCTCTATCTTATACATATTTATGGATGCAATCAATCTACAGTACTGATGTTATGAACAATATTTAAATAATAATCGTGGAAACCTAGCGGTCTTCCTCAATTAAGGAGGTCATGTTGCTATATACACATGTTAATTTGCATGCGTTTATGAAAAAGGATCGACTTGCGTACGTAAATGCATGCAATATGTATGTATGTATGTATGTACACCGGAGCTTGGGTTGAAAGTCAGTGTCATGAGCGTCTGCATGCATTAGTAATTTGTTGTATTACAATATTGATCTCCTTAATTTATGTCTTATATCGATATGAAATCGATCTACATTATGAGAAAGTATAATGCCATTATTATTACTGATCAGTTAAGTATAAGTACTGTAGCAAAATATTTGGTGCTATAAATATATATATATATATATATATATATTTATATAGATGTGCGCGCGTGTTTGTGTTTTTTTTGATCGGTGAGGATAAATCCTTTTGAAAAAAGTAATAACTATAAAAATTTTTTGTTTTAATAATGGATCATACTTTTTTCTTTAAAAAAGCTTGCATCGAGTGAGCTTGTGTATAACCTTATACCTGAATTAGCATTATTCCCCTTGGAACACCCCAGTACCTTTGGGATATATATATATATATATATATATAATATGCACGATAATGAATCACAATAAGATCACATGATAAGTACTACAATGCTGCAAATTATTAAGGAAGTTTTATACAGCACTCCACGAAAAGAACCATGTTAAACTTTTATGTTCTAATTAACTGGTTGCTGGTTTGGCAACGGAATTTTGTATTCTGTAAGGACTTTTGGTTTCGCTTGAATCAGATCCAAACATGTGAGATTTGGTCCATTTGGGTGTTTTTTTTGCCTAAATCCCATTTTGACGTTGGCGCTTTTACATAGGTAAATATTTTGGATGTACAACATTAAATGAGTAAGAAGTAATGTACAACTCATTTCATGTGTCACTTTCTTTTCTAATTAAGAAGGGGCGGGCCAATCCACATCTGGGCTTATAAAGAGCAAAAAATTTTTCATTTCTAAATAATATGAGATCTTATAAATCACACACTCTTATCACTTAACTATCAGTCAATATATATAGTCAATATATATCATATAGCACATGCAATGATATCATTTATAATTCCTCGAAATAGGCCCAAGCTATACATGAGCCTATATATTACGTACTTCGAAAAGATTAGTTAATGATATAATTAGAGTTCTATTGAAACATTATAAAAAACAAGATTTTCTCTTTCTAAAGTAAGGTGAGATCTCATGCACTATGCACCTACCTTTATGATCATATATTAGTCAATATGAGATGTTAATACAATTATAGAGCTAGGGTGGGAGAAATATTAACCTCCTTGAATAATAGTGCTTATTTGTAGAAGATGCAATGTCCTCTTAATTATTATATTTTAGATTTCTCGTGTTTGATACTTGATAATATTGTTTCTTTAGTGGGATTGGGTACATGATGATAATCCTATACACATTGCTTATCTACAAACTCATCAAGTTTAGCATTGATAAATGCTACTCTTACATATGGCCAGGGATATGATGAGGATTCGACTTTTTTTTTTGGTTTTAACTTAATTATTAAAAAAGTATTTCTTAAATAATGTCATGAATTTTTTAAAAAAATATATTTAAAAATATTAAAACAATGCATTTAAAAAAAGCAAAAAAATAAATAAAAAATAAAAATCATTGTCGGGACTCTATGTATAGCTGTAGAGCCACTCTTTATCATTATCAACTTAGGTGTCACCGATTGAGGGTCTGAAATGAATATAATATTATATGTCTGTCATCAAACTATCTTGGCTGGATCACTCCACGGACCAATTTTAAATGTGAGAATAAAGTTAACCTATTCTTAAGTTTAGTGTGTAGAGAACATATTAACTACATCATTTATATAATTTAAATTTTAAAATTTATCTTTTAAATTAAATTATACTAACATTTTATTAGATGTGCTAAATGACACCAGTCGAAAATGTGATTTTTCTGAAAATAATAAAAGTATTTTTGTACTAATTGTATTTTTCTTATTGACTCTTCAATGACTGAATAATTAAAAATCATTGCCGACCAGGAGTTATTTTTTGCTCTTTCTAAAGTTTGTAATTATGGACCGGATCCTGGCTTTCATCATTTCTACTTTTGCCTTAGGGATGTGAAATATTCTCTTTCGTCGGATCCTAGCCTTCACGTTTTCCACAGACTACGTTTGTTCCTTTTGCCGTTGTCGATCGGCCAGGCACAGGTACTATTACTGCTATATTTTGAAATGTCTAGAGTTACCTTTACCAGTCTACGAATCCATCCCTAAATGCATCCCTCTTTTCTGATGCATCCACCATGAAAGCAAGGCATCCACCAGGAGGAGCAACTCTTAGGATGGCTAGCTACAGAATTACACCGCAGATGCGACATATATACATAACAAAAAGAGAAATGATATTTGCAATCGTGATTGTGCAAGCGGCGTGCAGTCGCTTTGAAAAAAATAAATTAATATGGGACCCACATGAAAAAAAATAAACTTTTTAATCATGAACTCTACTCTTTTTTAAAGCGATTGTGCGGTGTTTGCAATTCTACGACTGTATGTAGTATTGCTCTAGCAGAAATACTAAAGCCACAGACAGGAATCCCCACTGGCCGAGATCCCAACAGTGGTATTTTTTATTTTTACTTTTTTACTTAATAATTAAGATAATTTATTTTAATAATATCGTGAATTTTTTTATTTTTTAAATTTTTTAAAAAGTACTAAAACAATACACGAAAAAAAAAGTAAAAAAATAAATAAATTTGGACTGGGATCCACTGTGGCTGTAGAGCCACTCTATACATAATATCTGCTAAATCAATGGCCGTTAAAAAAAAGAAAAAAAAAAAGGTGCACTAGTGAGAAAAAAGTAATGTTGCAGCTTTGGATCAGTACTTGCAGGATAGCTCCTTGAAGCCACTACCAGGGAAAAGGACACTAATATTGTCAAAAAAAAATTCTACTCTCAACCGCCCTGGGGAACCCCCGCTGCATCTTGTCCAACGTGGCAAATGCAATGAGGACGTCACAGACAGAAGGGGTTTCATCTCCATTTCACCCCCATCCCCACGAAATCTCATCTTCCCTCTTTCTATTTTCTCTTCGTCTTCTACATCCCCACGAAGCCCCATTGTCTTCTCTTCTACCACCTTGTCCACTTTCTGTTATGTGAGTTCATCATCATCTCCTAGCTCCTTCCTTGCATTCTCATTTGAAATAAACTGAAATACAAAACAGACAATTTAAAAACCTTTCCAACTTGGTCCAAACCATTTTCAACACCAAATGTTTACAGAATTTCCAATACAATTGTCCACAAATCACAAGATGCAATGTTTCTGATCTTGCAACTAATCATCAGAAACAACCATAAAGTTCTCCAAGTGCTTTGAATTATCATGGTTGTATAAAAAAAAAACAGAATTAATAATATACTACCTGTAGTTGTCCCATGGTAGAGGAGATAATTTACTATTCTTGCCGAATCAGACAATTGAAGAAGTGGAATAAGTTCTTTGCAAACTACGTTGACGAAGTAGTCAAGAAGAAGCAAGGAAAGAAATCAAAATGAGTGCAAAGAGGGTTAAGAATTGATGGAGAATGTTTTCGATCAGTTTGTGGATGGACAGTGCCTCATTTTTTCAAGATGTGTTTGTCAGTTTTGGTTGCTCAATGTAGAAATTAGGAACATGTTAAAGAGCTCATCAAAGATAAGGGAAGTTAAAACCAGAATGGACAGTGCCTCACTTGTTCACACTTCCTATTTATTTATTTATTTTTTCAATCCCAGCAAGCTCCCCTGTCCTAACTCAATATTAACAATAATTTGTTGTGCCTCCGGCCTGTCCGAAAATCACACAAAACAATTTTAAAGTGGTTCAGCAAATTGCTTACGTCCACTGGAGCCTCTTTTATAGAATTTGTACGAGATTTACAAAACACTCTACAAAATTCTATTTCTCTCTCTCACGTCTCTCTTTCTCTCTTCACCCACTGTATTTTTGCATCAGAGCTCTCTCCTATTTATAGGAGAAGAGCAGCTCACCTGTTGCAGCTTCTTCTAACTTGGGAGAGGGTGGGTGGCCTAACAATGGTAGGTGGTGGTGGGTGGTGGTGGGTGAGCATGAGTTGGTGGCTGCAAACCCAAACTCATTTCACACTCACACTTGACTTGATTTCAACAATCACCCCCTCCACCCAAGTGTGCTATACCAGGATGCTTACAAACTGATTCATTCTTCAAATGAATGCACCACATTCTTTGACATGAGAGACTTCCGTTGTTGAATGCGCTCCAATGCACCCGAGGGTGCTCAGCAGTGTTCAATACTGATCAAGTCCAAACAGTGTTGGAACTTGATCCCTGGGACGACCTTCGTCAACATATCTGCTGGATTATCTTCAGTGCCAATCTTCTGAAGTTTGATGTCATCTTCTTCTAATATTTCACGTACAAAGTGAAATTGGACATCTATATGTTTTGTTCGAGAGTGATATACTTGATTCTTGGCCAAATGAATTGCACTCTGACTGTCACAGTAAACGGTAACCTCTTGCTGCTCAAAGCCCAAATCTGTTACCAATCCCTGTAACCAAATAGCTTCTTTCACGGCTTCTGTTACAGCCATGTATTCAGCCTCAGTTGATGATAGTGCAATTGTTGACTGCAAAGTTGATCGCCAACTAACTGGTCCTCCAGCCATAGTGAACACATAACAAGTTGTCGATCGGCGTTTGTCAAGATCACCTGCATAGTCTGAGTCAACATATCCAGTTACTAGACTATCTTCACTCTTCTCGAACCTCAAACCAACATCTACGGTCCCCGCAATATACCGTAGAATCCACTTAGCCGCATGCCAATGAACTTTTTCAGGATTATGCATATAGCGACTAACTAAGCTAACGGCCTGGGAGATATCAGGTCGTGTACACACCATGGCATACATTAAGCTTCCAACAACACTTGCATATGGGACATTCCTCATGTAGTCCCGCTCTTCATCGGTTTTAGTAGACTGCAATGCACTGAGTTTGAAATATGCTTCGTCTTCGAGTCGATGTTGAATCGTTGCAGTATTCTCTTCAGATACTGTTTCTGAGTAAGGTGAACTGTACCTTTCACCCTATCTCTGCTAATCTCCATCCCCAGTATTCTTCATGCTTCTCCTAGATCTTTCATTTCAAACTCATTACTTAACTGAGTTTTTAAGCGATCTATCTCCCCCTTGCTTTTACATGCAATTAACATATCATCTACATATAAAAGCAAATAAATGAAAGATCCATTTGCAAGTTTTCTGAAATATACACAATGATCGTATTGGCAACGAGTGTATTTCAGATCCAACATAAAGCGGTCGAAACGCTTGTACCATTGCCGAGGTGACTGCTTCAAGCCATAGAGAAACTTCTTCAGACTGCATACCCAATTCTCTTTGCCAGCTTCTTTGAATCCTTCTGGTTGAGACAGATAAATCTCCTCTTCCAGATCACCATGTAAGAAAGTTGTCTTTACATCAAGCTGTGCTAACTCAAGATCAAATTGTGCAACCAAAGCTAGCAATATCCGAATGGATGAATGCTTCACAATAGGAGAGAATACTTCACTGTAGTCAATTCCCTCTGTCTGAGCATAGCCCTTGGCTACCAACCTAGCTTTGTATCGCACTTCATTTTTAGCAGCTTGATCATTTTTCTGATTGAAGATCCACTTACAGCCAATTGTCTTCTTTCCTTTTGGAAGCGACACAAGCTCCCAAGTCTGGTTCTGGTGAAGAGACTGCATCTCTTCATTCATCGCCTTTGTCCATTCAACTTGTTCACTGGACTGTACGGCTTCTCTGTAAGTGGTTGGGATCTCACCCCCTTCAGTTGGTAATGCATATGTCACATAGTCTGCATAACGTGTCAGTACACGTTTCTCTCGTCTCGGTCTGTTGGTTGCTATTGACTCAGGTTGACTTGGAGGTACTGTGACTGGATTATCAACCTCATCTTGTCCATGCTTTTCCAACTTCTTTGAAATAAACTTCACACTCTGTGAATCATCTGATGTTTCGCCATCACTGCTGCCTTCACTGGAATCTTTATGCTTATGTGACTTAAGCATCTCAGATTCGTTGAATGTAACATCTCTACTGATGATTACCTTTTTGGACTCTATACACCAGAGTCTATACCCTTTTACACCAGTACTAAAGCCCAAGAATTTTGCTTTCTTGGCTCTAGGATCAAGCTTACTTTCTTTAGCATGATAGTAAGCAGGACATCCGAAAATGTGTAAAAAGTCATAATCAGTAGTGTTGCCCACATGACTAACACAAGAGGGGGGGTGAATTGAGTTGTATAAAAAAAATAACAATTATAAATCAAATATATAATATAAAATATAAACAAAATATAAAATAACAATAAATATAAAGAGTAAGGGTAAGAGAGAAGCAAACTCAGTATGTTAACGAGGTTCGGCCCCACTGCCTACGTCCTCGCCTCAAGCTACCCCTTGAGAATTCCCAAATTCACTATTCAACCTCCTTCAGGTGGAGATAGAAACCTATTACACCTTTGAACAATACTGCTACAAAGGATCCGTGTAGAACACCCTCTACACTTGCAATCACCTTACACGTGGTGATTCAACTATTCCCCGTGTAGAATACTTTCTACACACACAAGGGTTATACACACCCTTTTTCTGATACAAGAGCTGATAGTGGGTAGGTTATCAGAAAACACTCCTCAATGAGTGAAATAAGAACAATACAGCGCAAACTATATCTCTCAAAATGAATAAGGATTAAGGCTCAATACTTAGAGAAGAGAGAAGAAAGCTTTGAATGAATGTTGTATGCTCTTGGTGTTGTGAATGTGAAGCTCTCAATTGATCTATTGATAGGCATATGAGACTTCATATTCAAATTTAAAAAGATTCACATGTCAAAAACAACATCATTCACTTTTTCAAAAAATTCAAATAAAAGGTTCTTCTTTTTCAATTGTCAAAGACAACATCATTCACTTTTTCAAAGAATTCAAATAAAAGGTTCTTCTTTTTCAATTGTCAAAGACAACATCATTCACTTTTTCAAAAAAATCAAACCTAATCTTTTACTTTTGGCATATGACAAAATGAGCACACTTTCATTTTCAAAAAATTCAAACCTAATCTTTTACTTTTTGTATAAGTCTAAAAAAGCATTAATCACTTTTAAAATATTCAAATAAAACATGCACATGTGAAAGATGACAATCAATCATCTTTAATATTTTCAAAGTTCAACCCTTTAATCAAGGTATGCACATGCAAAAGATGACAATCAATCATCTTTCAAAATTTTCAAATTTAATTTTCAAAAATATTCATGCACATGTGGAAAATGTATTTTAATGCTTTATGATAAAATATTAATTTTGAGCATTAATCCTAATTTCGAATTTTGAAGAGATTTACAATATTACTCTATAATTTTAATGTGAACTTGTTCCCTTCTTGCTCATGCTTGTTTCCTTTATGTGCTTGACTCCATTGTGTAGACAACTTGAGCTTGAGACTTCTTTATTCTTTGAATTCATTTGTTATCATCAAATTTCATGTGTAGATTTATAATCACATGAAACTTGAAACCTTGAGTTCAACAATCTCCCCCTTTTTGATGATGACAAATATTTGATAGAACTTGAAACCTGTATTAATACTTAAGCTCCCCCTGAAAATATGCGTTAGTTTTTCAAACAAAAGTATAAATATAATTCCAAGCATATATAACAAGTTTAGCAATTTAAACAATGTTAATGTTCTAGTCTAAAACTTCTCCCCCTTTTGGCATCATTAAAAAGGATCGGCAGCAAATAAATGGACTAAAGAAAACGATGCGTTTAATAGTCACTGTAGATAGTTGAAAAATGGAGCCGTCCGTGACCCGACAAGTGCTGCAAAGCCTCGAGGCCTAATTCTATGAATTTAATACGGCTGAAGATTTAAACAATCGCCTGATGTTGTTGACAAACGGGATTGAAGGCTCCGAGTTTCTATAAAAAAATGATCATTTTCATCTATCGGATGCCAAAAAAATAATCGCTTCTTGACCTGAGTTCTGTTTTTCCACAACGATAGAATGGCTGAGCAATTCTCTTCCACTAATGTTCCAGACTTGAATCAGGAACTCTTGACGCATCAATCATCAATCTTCTCTCCTGAGGCCGTCAATACCATGATAGGAGCAGTGAACCGTTTTTCTAGTAAGGCTGATTCTGAGATTATTGCAGAATCAAGAATGCTCAGTAGTCAATATGCTGCCTCTGTTACGATCTTGTCTCGAAGGTTAATGGCGAGGGTGAGTGAGATTGATCATCTTAACATGCAAATATCTGAGTTACGACAGAAGCTTGCTAATAAGGATAGTGAGAATAAAAGGCTAAAGCAAGAAAACCAAGAGTTGAAAAAATTTGCAGATTGATATGCTCATGATCTGCAACCACGAATAGAGGATCTGGAACGAGAAAGGGTTCAGATACAAGGTCAACATCGGCAGATAACAGCAGAGGTTCACCGTTTACTAGAAAAATAGGGACAATCTACTGTTAATCTCGCTGGGTTAGTAAGAAAACTTTTGACAATGTGTGTCCAGCATATCTTGTATTTCTTTTGACTAAATAAGATTTGAAGAGAAAATAGTTTGTCTTATTCTTTATGATATCTCTATAAAATCAGTCCTGATGTTCATCCAATCCGTATCAAGTTTTCATCTCATCTCTATAACTCATCTGCATTCCTTCAGCATTCTCGTTTTAAGCCTTCTATTTTTTTCTCAATGGCTCATTCTTCTAACATTTCTCTAGATCCATCCATGAGGCATTCTGCATCTCAACCTCCTGTCCTTTCTGCAGCTGTCATTGGTGCCATGTTGCAGCAAGAAAATAATAATCTGACTAATAAGTCAGATTCTGATGCTATTTATGACTTGGTGAGTTTTGGGACTCGCTACTCTTCCTCTATTGTTGCTTTTTCTCAGCGGCTACAAGCCAAAAATCATGAAATTGAAAGGCTCAAAGAACAAATTGTTGTACTTCAACGAATTGTTCAAGAGTCTCATACAAGGGAAGGAATCATTCAGCAGAAGAATAAACAGTTAAAATCTTTATTAGATTCTTCATTCCGCTTGCCGGTTCCCATGAATAAGAATGACATGATATTGTATGAAGAGAATGAGCGTCTCAAACATGAGGCTAAGAATCTCAAGTTTATGTAAAAGTATTTAAAAAATCTATCTCTATTTTTATTGACTCTAGTCTATCTTTTAAGAGATATTCATAACATGTATCATACCTATTTCTCTTCTGATCATACATAATCTATCTTCTGGTAAAGGTTTTGTGAAAATATCTGCTAACTGATCGTGTGTGTTTGTGAACTCTAATATTATATCGCCTTTTTGCACATGATCTCGAAGAAAATGATACCTTATTTCAATATGCTTAGTTCTAGAATGTTGTATTGGGTTCTTTGAAAGATTTATAGCACTTGTATTATCACATTTGATTGGAATGTGATTATACTTGAGTTTAAAATCTTCAAGTTGTTGCTTCATGTAGAGAACTTGAGCACAACAACTACCCGCAGCAACATATTCTGCCTCAGCAGTAGATAGTGCAACAGAATTTTATTTTTTACTAAACCAGGAAACTAATGCATGACCTAAGAAATGACATGCTCCACTAGTGCTTTTTCGATCTATTTTACAGCCAGCATAATCTGCATCTGTGTAGCTGATTAGATCGAAAGATGTGTGCTTAGGGTACCATAACCCTAGGTTAATTGTACCACTAAGATATCTAAGAATGCGCTTAACTGCAATTAAATGCGATTCTTTTGGAGATGATTAAAAACGTGCACATAAGCACACACTAAACATAATATCTGGTCTATTGGCTGTTAAATATAATAAGCTACCAATCATACCTCGATATATCTTCGAGTCAACTGGCTTACCGGATTCATCTTTATCAAGTTTAGTTGATGGGCTCATTGGTGTTCCAATTTCCTTAGCATTTTCCATCCCAAACTTCTTCAGTAATTCCTTAATATATTTTGATTGATTGATGAATGTCCCACTTTTTGCTTGCTTAATTTGCAATCCGAGAAAGAATGTAAGTTCACCCATCATGCTCATCTCAAATTATTCCTGCATAGTCTTAGCAAAAACTTGACACATATTTTCATTAGTAGCACCGAATATTATATCATCAACATAAATCTGAATCAAAAGAATATCATCATTTTCATATTTAATGAAAAGAGTTGTGTCGATTTTTCCTCTTGAAAAACCTTTTTCAATTAAGAAACCACTGAGTCTCTCGTACCAAGCTCTAGGAGCTTGTTTAAGTCCATATAGTGCTTTTGTGAGTTTGAAAACATGATTTGGGGAAATATGATTTTCAAAACCTGGAGGTTGCTCAACATATACCTCTTCATTTATAAAACCATTTAAGAAAGCACTTTTAACATCCATTTGAAAAAGTTTAAAATCTTTATAACAAGCATATGCAAGTAGCATTCGAATAGCTTCTAATCTTGCGACAGGTGCATATGTCTCATCATAATCGATTCCTTCTTCTTGATTAAAACCTTGGGCTACAAGTCGAGCCTTATTTCTAGTAATGACTCCAGACTCATCTTTCTTGTTTCTAAAAACCCATTTTGTTCCAATAATAGTATGATTTTTGGGTCTAGGAACAAGTGTCCAAACATCATTTCTTTCAAATTGATTCAACTCTTCTTGCATAGATAGAATCCAAGATTCATCAAGAAGTGCGTCATCAATATTTTTGGGTTCAATTTGAGATAGAAAAGCAGTATGATTACAAATATTTCTAAGAGATGATCGAGTACTTACACCTTGTGAAGGTTCTCCCAAAATTTGTTCCACTGGATGATCTTTCACAAATTTTCACTGTTTGGTTGCATCTTGTATTAAATTTTGATGATCTTTCCTGATGGCTCCATGTTGAACTTCCTCTATTGCTTTCTCTTTGTTGAGATTGAGACTTTCTGTGTTATTTATACCTTCTGTTTCTTCATCAATAGATTTCTTGGAGAGTGGAGAATTAGATTCATCAAATACTACATGCATAGATTCTTGTACAGTCAAAGTCTTTTTGTTGAATACTCTATAAGTTTTACTATTAGTAGAATACCCGAGAAAGATACATTCATTAGATTTTGCATCAAACTTGCCTAAATTATCTCTGTCATTCAAAATAAAACATTTGCATCCAAATACATGAAAGTAACCAATGTTGGGCTTTTTCTCATTCCAAAGCTCATAGGGGGTTTTATCTAACTTAGACCTTAACATAACTCTATTTATAACATAACATGCAGTACTTACCGCTTCGGCCCAAAAATAACTAGGCAAGTTATTCTCATTGAGCATTGTTCTTGCCATTTCTTGAAGAGATCTATTTTTCCTCTCTACTACCCCATTTTGTTGAGGAGTTCGAGGAGCAGAAAAATTATGTACAAAATCGTTTTCATCACAAAATGTTTCAATATTTTTATTAACAAACTCTTTTCCCCTATCACTTCGGATACTTGAAATAATATAACCCTTTTCATTTTGAATTCTCTTGCATAACTTGGTAAATGCATTATGTGCCTCATCTTTATGAGCAAGAAAGATGACCCAAGTATATCTAGAGAAATCATCAACAATAACAAATGCATAATATTTTCCTCCTAGACTTGCAACTCTATTTGGTCCAAAAAGATCCATGTATATCAGTTGCAATGGTCTAGTAGTGGAAATATGTTTCTTAGTTTTAAAAGAAGTTTTTGTTTGTTTACCAAATTGACATGCATCACAAATTTTGTCTTTAAGAAAATATGTTTTTGGTAAACCTCTCACAAGATCATTTTTTGAAAGTTTGGAAATAAGTTCCATGTTGGCATGACCTAATCTTCTATGCCATAACCAACTAGTTTCATTTTGAGCTGACAGGCAAATAGCATCTTGTGAGGTAATTTCTTCAAAATCAATTGTATAAACATTATTGTTTCTAAAAGCAATAAAACAAATATTACAATCATGATCATTCAAAATAATGCATTTATCCATTTTAAAAGTAACTGTAAATCCTTTATCACATAATTGACTTATGCTCAAAAGATTATGTTTTAAACCTTCAACAAGTAGAACATCTTCAATTATGAGAGAAGATTCATTACCAATTTTACCTATTCCCACGATCTTCCCTTTCGAGTTGTCTCCAAATGTCACGTGTCCTTCTTCTTTAGATCTAAGATCAAAGAACTTAGTCTTGTCTCCCGTCATGTGTCTTGAACATCCACTATCTAAAAACCACTTATTTTTGCTTGTGGATGACTTCATGCATACCTATAAAAACAATTAAAATGATTTTTCTTGGTACCCAAGTTCTTTGGGTCCTTTATTTATTAGTATTAGAAGAAACAAGATTTTTAGGTACCCATATGGCCCTAATAGTCATTGTATGATTTCTTTTAATAGGACAAGTATGATAATTATGACCATTTCTATTACAAAAATTACAAATAGCATGTGACATATATGAAAAACTTGAATGATTATAATAATATCCTTTTTTGACAAAATTATTTTTATGAAATGAATTTTGAATATTAGTCTTTGAGGTAGAATGATTATCAAAGAAATTTTTATAAGGTTTGTATTTTTGTTTTGGCATATATCCCAAACCTGCCTTGTCAAAAACACATCTTTGACTACCAAGAAGTTTTTCAAAATTTCTTTTTCCATTCGTAAAGTTTTCAACAATATTTTCTAAATCGGTTTTCTTCTTATTCAATTCAAGATTTTCATCTTTCAAAATGATACTTTCTTTTCTTAAAATTTCAATTTCGTTTGTTAAAGAAGAATTTTTCTTTTTCAAAGCAGTATACTTGATACCCAATTTTTCAAATTCCTCATAAATCTCTTCTAAAACATTTTGCAATTCTTCATATGAAGGATTTTCAATATTATCAAGATTTGTTACCTCAATGTCATCTTTAGCCATAAGACAAAAATTTGCTGATTCTTCATTGCTTGCTTCACTATCTGAGCTACTTGAATCATCATCCCATGTAGCTTTCATTGCTTTCTTGCCCTTGTTTCGATCTTTCTTTAGCAGAGGACAATCTGGCTTGATATGACCAGGTTTATTGCATTTATAACAAATTAAAGTATCGTTTTTACCTGAATCTTTCTTGGAAAACTTTTTGAAAGATTTCCTCGGAGGAGTTCTATTTTTCTTCAAGAACCTCTGAATTCTTCTTGTTATCATCGCAACTTCTTCATCTTTATCGTCATTTTCCTCATCTTCATCACTTTCACTTTCATGAGGAACAGCTTTAAGTGCTAAGCTCTTCTTTGGCTTTCCTTCTTCTTCTCCTCTTTTCAATGTGTACTCATGGGTGATAAGTGACCCGATGAGTTCATTGACTTCGAGCTTCTTGAAGTCTCTAGCTTCAAGAATCGCTGTAACTTTTGATTCCCAACGTTTTGGTAAAGAGTTGAGAATTTTTCTTACTATCTCCACCTTGGAATAAACTTTGCCAAGAGCTGTCAAGCTGTTTATGATATTAGTAAAACGAGTGTGCATACTAGAAATAGATTCATCATCATTCATCTTAAACATTTCATATTCATGAGTAAGAATATAAATTTTTGATTCCTTTACTTGCGAGGTTCTTTCATAAGTTACTTCCAAGTTATCCCAAATTTCCTTTGCCGTAGCGCAATTCATTATTCTATTAAACTCATTTCCATTAAGAGCATTATATAATAAATTCATAGCAGTTAAATTTAAAGTATAAAGTCTATCGTCTTCACGATCAAACTCTTCTTCTTCCTTTTTGACCTTTATTCCATCAACCACTTTTGTTGGAATATAAGGTCCATTTACAATACATTTCCAGATTTCTCTACCTTGAACTTGAAGAAATATTCTCATTCTAACTTTCCAGAATGAGTATTTATCTCCACAAAAGAGTGGAGGTCGACTGCTAGATTGACCTTCACCAAATGAAGCTGCAATGTTAGCCATAAGATCTTAACTCAAAAGATAGTTAATCTTATAATAGAGCTCTTAGCTCTGATACCAATTGTTGCCCAGATGACTAACACAAGAGGGGGGGTGAATTGAGTTGTATAAAAAAAAATAACAATTATAAATCAAATATATAATATAAAATATAAACAAAATATAAAATAACAATAAATATAAAGAGTAAGGGTAAGAGAGAAGCAAACTCAGTATGTTAACGAGGTTCGGCCCCACTGCCTACGTCCTCGCCTCAAGCTACCCCTTGAGGATTCCCAAATTCACTATTCAACCTCATTCAAGTGGAGATAGAAACCTATTACACCTTTGAACAATACTGCTACAAAGGATCCGTGTAGAACACCCTCTACACTTGCAATCACCTTACACATGGTGATTCAACTATTCCCCGTGTAAAATACTTTCTACACACACAAGGGTTATACACACCCTTTTTCTGATACAAGAGCTGATAGTGGGTAGATTATCAGAAAACACTCCTCAATGAGTGAAATAAGAACAATACAGCGCAAACTATATCTCTCAAAATGAACAAGAATTAAGGCTCAATGCTTAGAGAAGAGAGAAGAAAGCTTTGAATGAATGTTGTATACTCTTGGTGTTGTGAATGTGAAGCTCTCAATTGATCTATTTATAGGCATATGAGACTTCATATTCAAATTTAAAAAGATTCACATGTCAAAGACAACATCATTCACTTTTTCAAAAAATTCAAATAAAAGGTTCTTCTTTTTCAATTGTCAAAGACAACATCATTCACTTTTTCAAAGAATTCAAATAAAAGGTTCTTCTTTTTCAATTGTCAAAGACAACATCATTCACTTTTTCAAAAAAATCAAACCTAATCTTTTACTTTTGGCATATGACAAAATGAGCACACTTTCATTTTCAAAAAATTCAAACCTAATCTTTTACTTTTTGTATAAGTCTAAAAAAGCATCAATCACTTTTGAAAATATTCAAATAAAACATGCACATGTGAAAGATGACAATCAATCATCTTTAATATTTTCAAAGTTCAACCCTTTAATCAAGGCATGCACATGCAAAAGATGACAATCAATCATCTTTCAAAATTTTCAAATTTAATTTTCAAAAATATTCATGCACATGTGGAAAATGTATTTTAATGCTTTATGATAAAATATTAATTTTGAGCATTAATCCTAATTTCGAATTTTGAAGAGATTTACAACATTACTCTATAATTTTAATGTGAACTTGTTCCCTTCTTGCTCATGCTTGTTTCCTTGATGTGCTTGACTCCATTGTGTAGACAACTTGAGCTTGAGACTTCTTTATTCTTTGAATTCATTTGTTATCATCAAAATCCATGTGTAGATTTATAATCACATGAAACTTGAAACCTTGAGTTCAACAAGTAGCATGTTTACCTCTCCACATTTCAATGGGTGTCTTCCCATTATTGGCAGCTGCTGGTAGTCGGTTGATGAGGTGGCAGGCATAGGTCACAACTTCAGCCCAAAATTGTTTATTGAATTCAGCATTCAGCAACATACATCGCACTTTATCTAATAAAGTACGATTCATTCGTTCTGCCACACTGTTCTGCTGCGGTGTACCTCGTACCGTGAAGTGTCTGACAATTTCCTCTCTCCGGCATACTTCTATGAAGGGGTCTGAAGTGTACTCACCTCCATTATCAGATCCGAGCCGCTTGATCTTCCTGCCGGTCTGAGTCTCAACCATTTTCTTCCAATCAAGGAAGATTTTCAGCACTTCATCTTTATTCTTCATCGTATACACCCACACACGACGAGAATAATCATCAACAAAAGTTACAAACCAATGTTTACCTCCCAAAGATGCATTTTGGGTAGGTCCCCAAACATTGGAATGCACATTGTCAAGTATTCCCTGTGTATTGTGTACTGCGGTTCCAAACTTGATCCGCCTCTGCTTCCCCAATACACAGTGCTCACAGAAAGACAGTTTACATGTCTTGGCACCTTTGAGTAAGCCTTACTTTACCAGTGTTTGCAAAACTTTTTCTCTTGCGTGTCCCATACGCATATGCCAAAGACTGGTGGTATCGGCATCAGTCTCATCTAGCTTCTCACAGCCTGTGGAAGCTCTTCCATCAACAGTACTTCCTTGCAAGAAGTACAAGTTTCCTCACCTCAAACCCTTCATTGCCACCCGAACTCCCATTAGTACTTTGAGAGTTCCGTCTTCAATGGCGATTCTGAATCCCTTTGAATCCAGAGATCCCAGTAAGATGAGATTCTTCCGCAAGTCCGGAAAGTACCAAACTTCTGTCAGAGTCTTGACACTGCCATCATGCAGCTTTAACCGAATGCTACCTATTCCCTGAGTCTTACAGGCACTATCATTGCCCATAAGTACTGCTCCACCATCAATTTTTGTGAAATCAGTAAACCAGTCCCGATTGGGACACATATGATAGGTACATCCGGAATCCATAATCCATTCATCGGAACGAAAAATGGATGATGAAATTGCCAAGGCAAAATTTGACTCGTCATCTCTGTCCATGACATTGGCTGTGGTGGGTTGATTCTGCTGTTGTCCCTTCCAGTTGGGACAATCCTTCCTCCAGTGTCATTTGTTGTGACAAAAGGAACATTCGTCTCTGGCGAGTTTTCTGCCGACTGATGAACCACGTGATGTGGCTCGGGTTTTTGAATGAAAACCTTTCCTCCTTCCGGGATACCTTGACTGTGGTCTCCCTCTTGCTGTTAGCGTTTCACTTGATGTATCTTGGTGTACATGTTTATCTTTTCTCCGGTACTCATTGCTAATTAAAGAGCTAGATACATCTTCAAAACTAATATTTTTCTTCCCATACAATAGAGTAGTAATTAAATGCTCATATGTATCAGGTAAGGAATTTAACAGTAGTAAAGCCTTATCTTCATCTTCGATTTTAACATCCAAGTTTAACAAATCAGCAAGAATTTGATTATAATTATTCAGATGTTCAGACATTGAATACCTTCACGAAATTGGAATCTGAAGAGCTTCTTCTTCAAGTGTAAACGGCTCTCAATGCTCTTCTTCATGAACTTATCCTCCAATTTCTGCCAAAGTACCCTAGCATCTATCTCTCTCATGAAAAAATACTTTTGTTCTTTAGTAAGGCATAATCGGATTGTACTACAAGCTTGAGTATTAAGCTTCTTCCAACCCTGATCAGTCATATCATCTGGCTTTCCTCCCAACGCAATATCCAACTCTTGTTGGATCAACACATCAATGACTTCACACTGCCACATGCCGAAGTTGCTTGTTCCATCGAACTTTTCAACTTCAAACTTGGCATTTGACACAGTGGACTGACGTCCCGAGCTACTGGCATGTTCAGAGCTCCTGTCTCTTCCAGATCCTTCCATTTGAATTTAAAAAATGTAGACTCAAAATTTCAAAATTCTAACCATACGGATGAGTCCGGAATGATCCAAATAGTAGGAAAGCACTATTTGATTGTTAAAATCGGACTCCGAATGGCTTAGATCAAGTCGAAAATGGATCTGAAAAATGGACGGTTGTGATCTGTCTGGCGCGTGGGATGCACGCGCTGCACAGTACGAGTGGGCACGAGTTGGCGCGTGGTTTACACGCGCTTCAGCACTGTGTGCGCGTGGGGAGCACGTGAGGCGCGTGTCTTTCACGCGCTGAACCTCTGTAGGGTGCGTGGAGGCGCGTGGGCGCGTGTGGCTCAGTCGTCTTCCTCCTCCGGTGCGCGTGGGGCACGTGGATGACAGCAGATGTACGCGCGAACCTTCTAGGGGCGCGTGTGGGCTACTCCGACCTCCGTTTTCGATTCCGTTTACGACAACGGATTTGTCTCAACGCGAGGAACACCTTGGAGTTGTCAAAAATTGATTTTGAGCAACTTGAATTTTAAGGCAGCTCGAACCAGAGCTCTGATACCAATTGTTGTGCCTCCGGCCTGTCTGAAAATCACACAAAATAATTTTAAAGTAGTTCAGCAAATTGCTTACGTCCACTGGAGCCTCTTTTATAGAATTTGTACGAGATTTACAAAACACTCTACAAAATTCTATTTCTCTCTCTCACGTCCCTCTTTCTCTCTTCACCCACTGTATTTTTGCATCAGAGCTCTCTCCTATTTATAGGAGAAGAGCAACCCACCTGTTGCAGCTTCTTCTAACTTGGGAGAGGGTGGGTGGCCTAACAATGGTAGGTGGTGGTGGGTGAGCATGAGTTGGTGGCTGCAAACCCAAACTCATTTCACACTCACACTTGGGTTGATTTCAACATAATTGGTGGGCAAAATAACTACTTTCAGAGTAGCCGTGCCGTGTACTTTTGTTTTCCCAATCCCAGCAAGCACCACTGCTCCCAACAATTTCAATTTTCAAAGTACTCGAGCTCGAATCCTTAGGTAGGACACAACATAAATGGGTGGTGAAAAATGCGAAAATAAATAAGAGCAACACCCAGTAATTTTCAGCGAACTTCCATTTCCATAGCAATTTTCCTTGCAGTTTTTGACAAGTTTTCGTGTAGTTTTAGACAAGATTGCAGATCCACCATCCAATTTTTGCCGTCATTTCCATTTGAAGTAAAGTTAGCTAATATCTAACTAAAGACTGGGCTCCATGAAAAATGCAAATCAGTGATATAAAGATGCAAATGATCAGTGATATAAAGATGCTCTTTTCAACCCAAAGCAATTTTCTATCATTGGTTGCAAATCAGTGAATGAAAAGAGCATCTACGTTGCATTTTTCATTTTTCATTGTTGGCATCTCCGTTGTGCCCGTGATCTGGTAGATGTGCAAGACGGCCGTGACTCAGAGATCTGGTAGATGTGACGACGGCGACCGCAACAACAGGTTCGGTCCTCCCCACAACTGCAACCACAGACAGAATCCTTCACACGATGAGCTCTCTGGTTTCGCTGTCCAAAAAGGAATCCTTTGATTTCTTCCCTCCTTTTTTTCTCCTTTTGATTTTTTTTTTCTAAAAATAAATGAAAAAGTCTACTTGCAGTCGGGGAGCTGCAGTCGGCGTGCAAAAGGTGCTGAGGTGGCGTTAATGAAAACGGGGCCGTTTTAATTTTGCTCGTTTCCCACCTTTTTTTTCTGACCTTTTACCTTCTGAAGACCTGAAGCTCCCTCTCCATCCTTTTGTCTCCTTCCTTCCCCTAAGCTCCCTCTCCAACCAGCCCCTTCCATTGAAGCTCCCTCTCCATTGAAGCTCCCTCAAGTTTCGAAAGTCCAACGAAGCCGAAGCCCCTTCATTCGTCCGTCCCCTTCCTTCCCGATGTTTCGATTTTAGAAGAACCTCGAAGACCCGAAGCCCATTCCTTCCTCCTTGAAGTGTTTCTGTCCATCGAAGACTCTTTTCTTCTCCTTCTTTGTGATTCGAAGATCATCCCTCTCTGTTTTTCTGTCCCTAGATCCCCTTCCATTTCCCTTCATCCCCAGATTTCCATTGTTTCGAGAATGCGATTTCCCTGCCCCGAATCCCTTCCATTTCCCATTCCCTAACCCTAACCCTAACCCACCCTAACCCACACGTTTCCGTAACCCTAACCCTAACCCACCCTAACCTACACGTTTCCGTAACCCTAACCCTCAACCCAAATCCGTAACCCTAACCCAGGCCTTTTCCCCTCAGCCCGAATCCGTAACCCTAGCCCAGCCCTTTTCCCCTCAACCCGAATCCGTAACCCTTGCCCAGCCCTTTTCCCCTGAACCCGAATCCGTAACCCTAACCCAGCCCTTTTCTCCTCAGCCCGAAGCTCTAATCCTAGAATATGGCCATCAAGGAAGAAGGAAGAGTGTCGCCCTTGTCCAGTCCAGAAGGAAGGCAAGTATTCTATTTTTTTCATGCGTTATTTTGTTAGTCTGTTAATTTGTCATTGTTATACTTTTCCAGTCTCTAATTATGTCGGGAAAGATAATGTTCTTATTTATAGACAAGTACATTGACTTCAGCTTGGTTACTGTTTTCTTGCATCAATTTGATCCCAAAATGTAATGAGGAAGTATGGATGGACTACTAAAGTTACATAAGGTAGTTGAAAACATATGCTTAGGATCAGTTTCAGCAGAGGAACCTTATCAATGTTTTTTAGGTCTGTTAAGAATGTACTTGGGCTGTTTAATTCCTTAATTTGCATATGGTTACTGTTTTCTTGCCTCAATTTTACTGAAAATGTAATAAGGAAGTACATTTGGGATCGATGGACACCTAAAGTGACATAAAGTAGTTCAAAACAGAGCTTAGGATCAGTTTTAGCAGAGGAACCTTATCAACATTTTTTAGGTATTTTAAGAATGTACTTGGGCTATTTGGTTTGATTGTTTTGATTGTTATGTAACTAATAATGTTCTTATTTATAGTAGTATATATACAACTATACTATATACTATATATATAGTAGTATATATACTACTATACTATAGTATATACTATATATACTAATAATGTACTTGGGCTGTTAGTTACATAAATAAACAAATATATATACTAGTTGGTTGTCATTGTTTTTAAGATAAATAGTGATTTAACATAGTAACATATTTGTTACAGTCATATTTAACGTAGAAAGACATCCATATGCAGCTATTATTCTAAAAAAGCTTTAAGTGTGAATCTGTAATTACAAGTAAACTTGGGTCTTTGATTATTCAACTATGTAGATGATTTAAGTGTTGTAAATGGGAATTCATGAAGGATACTTTGCTAAAATTGTATTGCTTGATTGACCATTTATTTCTACTACACTTCTTCAGCATGATGAAGTAGTGGGAAAACAACATAGATGTATGGTTTATGTGTGTCTTTTGATGTGTTTGTTTCCATTGTGATTATGGTTAATGCTAGAATCTCTACTACATCATCACTGTCTTCTTCATCCTGGTGCAAACGTACTTTGCCTCCTCCCTTGTGCTTCTGTGAGGTTGAAGCAATATTGAGATACTCAAAAACTAAAGCTAATCCTGGACGACCCTTCTTAGGGTGTCCCAAGTACAACACAAAGGTAATTACAAGAATTTAATTTGTACTACAGCCAAGTTTACATTGCCATCATATTAACAAAGCTCTAACTCTTTTTATGTATCTGTGTGCAAATATCAGGGATTACCATACTGTAAATTCTTCAAGTGGGCAGACTTTAATGAATTCACTGCAGATCTAGAAGAAAGAAAAAATAAACTGTTAAGGAAGGAGGAAGAGCTTGAGAAGAGAGTCAGCGATGTCGAAAAAATTCAAAATGAGCTCCGTAAGATATTGGATGACATCGAGAAGCGAGAGATGGTGCTATCCGAGCGAAATGAGGAGCTCCAACAAATGGAGTTGATGCTACTCGAGAGAGAATCTGTCCTAAGCCGTTCACGCACACTACCCCGGGTGTATTGGGGTTTTGTACTTGTCTTTTGTTGTTATTTATTGACCTGGTAGTGGTTTATGTTAGTTGAATTTGTAGTTTAATTGTTATAAGTTATTTAGTTGTGTTGTTTGTATAATTTAGTGTTGTGATTAGTTAGAGAACTTGTTTCTACTGTTTGTTCTTTTCTTGGTAGTGGTTTATGTGCTAATTATGAACTGTTTTAAGTGTTGTAACTGGCTTTATTTATTGCCATAAGTATAGTCTAGTGTTGTAAATATCTGGATATCTAATTTCTTTATTAGTTCCTTTAATTTATAGGGACTGAATTGTTATTATTTGTTTAAGTGGCCCAGGCACTGCAGTTTCAAGTGTAATGTCCCAGGATGTGGTTTAAGTGTTGAAACCAGTTTTTATAAACAATTAAAAAAATCCTCCTGTTTCCTATCAAGTCCTCGTGCGTCTCCTGAACATGTGCATTGACTACCCTTTCAAACTGGTTGCATATATATGCTCGATCCCTGTAAGACCCGAAGCGAGTAAGAGTCCACCTACGTGCATTTACATAACAACAAGAGACCTGTCCTACTTCAAATTACGAAAACTTTCATCCGATAACCACCTGTCCATAATCAAATTACAACAGCTTTCACCACCTGAAAAGGGCACAATATCTATACATAAACAAGAGTCCACCTGTCCTGTACAAAGTTTATAACCACAAATAAAAAGAAAGAACCAATAAATTCTCCACCAACTTCCCATAAATCCTGCCAAGACTAGTCGAACACTTAAGGCATTTCAAAACTTTTTTCACCAATTAGTTATTTACACAAAATTCCTGCAACCACCAATTCCACAGGATATGTCTTTAACTTTCTACCAAATCTGTACAAAGTTTGTTCCAGCCCCCTGAGAATCTTTACACAAAATAATCCACTTACCACCAATTAATGTAGAAATGGATATAACCACCAATACAATTCTTTCCACAAAATTAACTACAACCCCCAATTAATACAAAATTTGTACAGATTTCCACCAAAATCATTACAAACTCCTTCAATTAACCACCATATCATTTCTGCACTTCTGATCCATCCAATCCTTCTAGTACAGGTTGTGATCCATCCAACCCAAACAGTACCTGTTAAATATGACAATATAAAATATTTAGGCTAACATCAACATAACGTATAAAATATCAAAAGTTTAGAAATATTACACTTTCTTGACTCCCAGCCATATTTTGATTTCCGCTAATGTCAAAGGTTGAGCTGACTCGAATAGTCTAGTACAAAATGTAAACACAAAAGTATGGCAAATAGTCTCCAAATGAATTGACCCATTAGTGGTTAATGTTAATATGTAAAACTCCTCCTTTTTACTTAAGAAAGATATGTATGTATACCTGCATGTTTCCATCTATCTCTACTGGCCCAAATAAATTCCTACATGTGTCCTGGGCTGGCATATATCCTCCATCTCTCTGATATACACAAAACAAGAGAAAAATCGATCTAGTCACATTATTTGCATAAATAAATCAATTCAAATAATAACTGAATATTAAAAATAATTTTTATATTTCAGAATTCATACCTCTTTACGTTTGCCCAATAAATTTGCTTTCTTCGTCTTCGCTTTTCCTTTCCGGATGTGTTGCTCCATCCTGGATGCTCTCCTCAGGGATGGGGGTCTGCCTTTTCCTCGCACAACTTGTGGATTGAGAACTTGCTTCGAACTACCAACGATGGTTGTCTCCTCCCCTATTTTGGTCATTGAAGGGGGTTCTTGGTTGTCGCCATATAACTCAATCATTGCATTTAACTTTTTTGTTGCATCTTCAGTATGCTCTTTTGAACCCGCTGCACGAGTAATCATCTGATAACAAATATTCAATAAAGTTGAATATCTGTTAGTATCTTCTCGCTGATGCCCTGAGTCATATGTACTGTGGATTAAAGTGTATCTCCGTTTGATGTCTTTCCTCCATCGATCTAAAATGTACCTCGCTGGTAAAGATTTTATCCCATTACATTTGAATATGGACAAGACATGCCTACATAGTATCCCCCTCATCTGAAATAACCCACACGAACACTTAACTTCGCAGTTTTCCTCATTAAAGTCCACATAATATGTAATATTTTTACAGAACTCCTCAACACGAACTTCATCTTCTACCAAATATGTCTTCTTCACACCATCCCGTCTAAGTAGATATGGATCCATATCAAGCACACTCATAACTTGTTGCTGAACTTCTCTAAATTTGGCATTCGTGTACAACTCTTGGAATCTCTTCTCTATAGGAGATCTAGATATGCATGGAATTGTAACGCTAAAGGAGTGGAAGTCCGCGCTGATTTCATTCTCGATTTTCTTTCTCAATGCATTGTCATATTGGTCGACGAACTCCTTCAAGTTTGTCTTCGCATGAACATACCCATCGAAAAATGCATTCATGCTCTTGCTCCGTTGTGTGGTACTCATGCCAGCCCAAAAATACTCCTTCAGGAAGACCGGTACCCAATACGTGCGCTCAGAGTACAAACTTTGCAACCAGCCATTCTCTTGCAACGTGTATGTGCTAATTAACTGCTCCCAGGATTTCTCAAATTCTTCAATATTTTGAGTGTCATACACACATTTCATTAGCTGACTTTTCAGGCCACTTTTGTAGGCACGATGAGAGCCTAGCTTCTCAGGGACTTTCTTAAGTATATGCCACAAGCAAAATCTATGCCGAGTTTTTGGAAATACAACAGCGATTGCATTCTTCATTGCTCTGTCCTGGTCAGTAATAATAGCTGGCGAGGATAATCCATCCATACACTGCAGCCAAGTCTGGAATAACCAAATAAAAGTGTCTGTGTCCTCACTGGAAATTAACCCTGCCCCCAATAGAATCGACTGTCCATGATGATTTACACCAACAAATGGTGCGAAGGGCATCCCGTACCTATTCGTCAAGTACGTAGTGTCAAATGTTACCACATCACCAAAATCTTGATATGCTGCCCTACTGCGTGGATCTGCCCAGAATACATTCCTTAACCTCCCATCATCATCTAAATCCATCAAGTAAAAGAATTCAGGATTCTTGTACTGCATCCGAGAGAAATAGTCTCGTAGCGCTCCAGCACCACCTGATCCAAGTCGCAGATGTCTTGCCTTATCTATGTAGTTGCGACAATCTTTTTCCAAAAATGGCAGGTTCTCAAACCCTCCCGCGCCAACAACAAGAGACCCGAAGCTCTTGTTCATTCGGATGCCAGCTAGGTCATTAGTATCTAGCACTCTTTTTACAGCCTCACTTACTTCACGATTACAACGGAAGAAGCGCGATTTCTGTGGGCTCAGTCCGTGATTGTGTGTATTATTAACTGTGGTCAACTTCATCTTTTCATCAACTTTTAAGGCATTAATCCTTGCCTTACAGTCAGTCTTAGCTGTAGGCCGTGGTTTGCCCATGTTCGTCGTTTTATTCCAAGCCTTTCCCCCACGAGCACAACCAAGAGTGACATATCTGACACTCCCTTTGTCATCCCTCTCACTCCTTTGTGTCATGGATCCAAATCCACATCTTTTAGCATATAACTTATAATAGCTATTTAATTCCTCTAAAGAATTAAACTCCATCCCTGTTCTTGGCTCCTCAATCATATCACCACATCCCAGCTCGTCTACCTGGGGTGACCCGGCATTGCCATCGCTTGTTTCCCATGAATCTGGCCTATCCTCTTCACCTTGAGACTGAACTCTAGATGACGAACAGGGCGCTGCACTTTCACTAGGTGTATCCCCTTTACCAAATTTTTCGGCCGATCCGGAGCTTGTAGCCATGAGAGGATTCGGACGACCCAACCCATGCTGAAAAGGGTAACCATCATTCTGTTGAAAACAAAAGCAATTAAAATTTATTAAAAGGAGGGGGGGGGGGGGGGGGGGGAAACAAACTTCAATCATCACCATCTGAATGTTGGCTTGAAGTTGGTGTGCATTTGGATATGGCATAATAGCCGGTGACCATGCAGGTGGGGCTCCATAGTAACCGTGCATGTAAATTGGAAAGTTTGGAGCAGTGGTTGGGATGGCCTAACATAAAAAGACCGGTACATAATTAGCAACCATGCTATTGACGTAACAAATTCTATAAAAATCATATAACATACCTTGGTCAAGGGATCTACACTGAATGGTGTTGAGAGAGATGGGTTTTCATCCCCTATTCCCATGCTATCAAATAAAAATTCTGATCACTGAAAAGTCAATACAAGAAAGTCTTTAAAGTCAAGGAGCAAATCAAAAGCAAATAACTTGGATAAAGTGTAATAAGCAGATTTCCGCTAAAGTGTATCATAGATATGTCTTCCAGTTCATATTAATCAAGGAGCAAAAAAACAAATAACTTGGAGAAATAATAACATATAATTCAACCATTTCATGGAAATAAGCAAATAACCTCTTGTAATTCAAGGAATATGCCCCATCAACGAAAAGATAAAACAAATGCATTCAAAAGCATTTGAACTTATGAAGAGATAAAACAAAGCATTCAAAAGCATACTCTGGCCCAACACCACCACCTATAATGTTCTCATTGAAATAATATTATTAGTTTAGAAGGACTGTTATTATTATAATATATTTGAAGAATTGTTATTATTATAAAAATAATAACAAATATATTTGAAGAATTGTTATTATTATTATTAAAAACTTTAGTACAAATATATTTGAAAGACTGTTATTATTATTATTATAAAGATAATAACAACTATATTTGAAGGACTATAAACCAAAACAATTCGCAAAACAAATAAACATATGATGCGTGGTCAATTTCTCATCATAATATCTTTGCCTTTCAACTGAGACCAAGCATAGTGCTATAATCTCATCATATTATCTGTTAGTAAAAAATAAATGTTTAGACACAGAGATTTTGTTGGCATTACACAAAATGTAGAGATTATAGCTTCACAGGTCTGTGTCTGCATGCATGCATCCCCTATTTCACGATCACGGACACCTCAACCAAATGGAGACTCGAGACTCCCGCTCCATCAAACAGAGCTTAACGCAAATCATAAAAGTTTTTTAACAATAAATCAAACAGACCTTAAGGCAACTTCGGTTTTTAACAAAGCTTGATACAGAGCTTAAGGCAACTTAAAGGTTTTCCACAAAGCTTCAAACGTTTGAAGCTTACGGCAACTTCCAAATTTTTAACAATGCTTCAAACGTTTGAAGCTCAAGCAAACTTCCAGGTTTTTAACGAACAGAGCTTCAAAAATTTGAAGCTTAGGGTAACTTCCAACTTCTTAACAAAGCTAAACACGTTTAAACCTGAAGGCAACTTCTAGCTTTTTCACACCGCTTCAAAAAGAGGTCTTTTAGCATGGACTATAACCCACCTTGGGCTGTCCGAATGCAATCTCAGTAACAATGGGAGTAAGATGCACAGATCCAACAAAATTATAAAAATGCTAAAATTTGAGTTTTCAGTGTTTTGGCAGGCGTGCGTATGAAGCACGAAGACCCACATCCCATACAGATTCATATCTCCCCCATTAATCTAAATCAAAAATATACACACGCTACAGAAGACCCACACGCAGAAGAAGCACGAAGGGATTACCAAGTTTCTTTTTACAAACGACAATGCCAAAGGAAAAGAGATGGTGATCAATCCTTGCTCTTGAATCTTCGAGGTTGTACTTATTCCACGGCTCTGGCGCTTGGGTTCAGTCCCTTGTGGTGCGTGCTTCTTTCAACATTTTAAACCAGATGAAACCCAAAAAAAATTCAGGCCACTTTTGTACAAAACAAAAACCTGCTCAGAATCAGCTGCATGAACCAAAAGGTTCGGAATCAGCTGGATGAAGGAGACCCGAATCGGCAGCATGAAGGAGACGCCCCGAATGCATGAAGAATACGCCCCGAACAAGCTGCAAATCCAAGCCGAAACCTGCTCAGACTTCCATTTTCGCTTGCCCAAGCTTGAAGCTTGTAGAACACGCCAACCAAAATCTTTTGGTGATCACAGTTTTCTGCATTTGAACTTTTCTGCCATTTTTTTTTTTTTTTTAACGGCTGATGCCACGTCAGCTGACTGCATCCCGTTTGCAGCTCCCCGACTGCCTGTAGAAGAATTGAAAATAAATATCAGATGGCGTGGTATATGCCAGATCAGACGATGCCGCGGGGATTACCCACAGGCAGTTGTCTATAGAAGAACTGAACTTTGGAGTTGTGGGGTAGCTCCGTAAAGCCACTAGTTCTATTAAAACTTCAGCGTCTATCTGTCCGGAGCGCTGCTTCTGCGAACAAAATAGACGAAAACTAGTTTCCTCCTAGAAGAGACGGAAGGGGTATGTGTTTCGCAAGGATGGTGCTCTTGCAAGTGATCATCAGAAATGGCAGCTTCTGTAGTAGTTCTAGCAGCAGCTCCAATAGCAAAGCCTAACTGCCCCGACCGGTGTGGAGATGTTAAAATTCCATATCCTTTTGGCACTCGTAAAGGGTGCTATCTCGATCCATTTTACTTCATCAACTGCACAGACGATAACTCCAACAAAACCCTCCAGCCAATTCATGGAAATGTCGTTGTTCGGAGCATTTCCCTCGATGGTCATTTTGAGTTCTCAGGGTACCCTGCCTCTGAATGTTACAAGAATGTGAATAGCATTTTTTACCGTATAACTACCTTCGATTCAATTTCTTACACCCAAAACGTTTTCGTGGCCGTTGGTTGTGACACTATTGCTTACCTTAATGGTACCAAGAACGGTAGAAACTTCTCCATGGGCTGCATGTCTGTTTGTCAAGACAGTAATGATGTGGTCAATGGGTCTTGTTTGGGAATTGGGTGTTGCCAGGTAGAGATTCCAAGAGGATTATGGGATTTTACCATCGAAGCAAGGAGCTTTTCTGGGCACAAAGAAGTATGGAAGTTCAATCCCTGCAGCAATGCTTTCATTGTTAAAAAAGATGCTTTCAATTTCTCCACCAAATATCTTCACGCTCTATACACGAACAATTCGAGCTTTCCGATGGTCGTTAATTGGGGGATCGGAATTGAAACGTGTAAAATTGCTCGCTCAAAGTCGGACTTCCCATGCCGAGGGAATAGCAAATGTTATGATGATTTCGTCGACTATAATGGATACCGTTGCAGGTGCAATCCCGGTTACGTTGGAAACCAAACCTCCCCAATGGTTGCCAAGGTACGTTTAATTCAGATTAAAGCCTCCTTTCGTTATACAAATCACCTCATTTTATCTGATTATTTTAATTTTTTTAAATTTTATATAAAATATAATAAATAATTTATTTTTTTAAAATTTTAAAATAAAAATTATATTAAAAATTATATTCTTACAATATTTTATGTAATTTTCATCTCATCTAATATGTATAACCAAATAAAACTTTAATGATTTTTGTTAGGATTGGAGCCAATTTGGACTTTTGGTGAAGATTTTAAAGCCAAAAAATTGACGACACCATGGTTTTGGTTTTGTAAATACTTTGCATATAAAAAGCAGTCAAAAAGATTTTCAAGACATTTTGTAGAATTTCCACCAAGCAATGGAGAAAAGATTTACTTCTTTCTACCAAAAATATATTTTCCTCATTTTATGTGTCACTAACACTGCCTAAATGCTTCCTTAATTTTCTGAACCGCCCTAATTTGAATGTCAGTTTTAAGTTGTATTTAGGTGGTGAGATATTCTCAAGTATTCTATAAATAGTAGTGAAAAAATAATAATAAAATAATAATAAAATATTAAATAGTAATAAATAGTAGTTAAAAATATGTAAAAAAATAATAATAAAATAATAAATAATAATAATTAAGTATTTGATAATAGTACCCAAACTAAGCCTTGAAATCATCTAAATAGCTGTCAGGGTCATGAAAAGTTTCAACCTCGCAAAAACCAGGGAATGTGGAATAGAAGGGTATCATTTAAAAGGAAAAAAGTTAGGGGCAACTGAATGCTTAGCTGTGCTGGAGTCAAGTAAAGTCCAGGATGGTATGCAGCAGCATCTTGGCCCGGCCTCTTGTTTCCTGACCAGCAGCTTCAAATGCCCAATCTGGTACACGGATCATGTCCACCAGAACCTATCCATCCTCTTTATATAATTTGCCTAGTCTTATGTAAGGGCGCAACAAACATACGCAACATACAAAGAACTGAACTACGAACTAGACTCTATATCAACTGCAGGCATGGCATGTTGGTTTAATAGATTGAACTGAACTTAGTAACCGTGTGTGTTCATATCAATATTAACCAGTCATGCCAAATAGGCTACACTGCAATTGACTTCCTTGTAGGAGTTTAATAGAGGTTTCTAAAGAAATACCAGGTTTAGGCACATGATAATGGTTATACTTCATGCCATGTCATGCAGCCAGCCGTAGACCATACCAGGATCACTAGCCCAGTCGTGGGCCATGCACCACCATAACCCATCATGGGCCTTGCATGACACGGCCACCATGGGGCCATTTATCTATTTTATTATTTTTTATTTGTTTTATTTAATTACTTGTTTATTTATTATTTGATTTGCTTTATTTATTCATTTTAAGTTGCTAGGGATCTTTTGGGGGTTTCCAAATTGTAAACTCTATAAATAGAACTCTTAGTCATTTCATTAGGAATCTTTAGACATTTTGACAATTGTGTGGCCAGCCATAGTGCTTGGAGACGATCATTGGTGCTTTTGCATTTGGACTTTTTTGGTGAAATTTGTAGATCCCAAGAAGAGAATAATCACCTTGCAATTCATTGAATTGATGTGATTCATTTATCAATTTATAAGGTTTTCTTTATCTCGGTGTTTTGTGTGAATTGGAGTGAGTTGTTCATTGTGTTCTTGAAAGGTGCATGCGTGTTCTTCATATCCTTCCATATTCATCATATTTTTCCTGTTTTAATCTATTTTCCATACACCACATGCTTACCACCTTGTTTCCCATAGTCCCATATTCGGCCACCACATTGCCCATCCATTTTTCATTTTCGGCCAACACTTCCCAAAGCACCATTCATCCATTTTCCCTAACCCTAGCTACCCATCACTATCCATATAGGGAATTCCTAAATTTTAGGGTCCTTAATTACTTTTCCTTATCCATCTCCTTCATTTTTGGTGATTAGTCTTACTCACCAAGTTTGATCCCTAAATTCTAGGAGACATCCTAAAATTTCTCAATCACCTTATCCCTCCATCTGATCTTGCCATAACCGAACCCCTCATCCCCAAGATTCCCTCCTACAATCTAGCAACCCTTCTTCCATCCAAACCCTAGCCTTTTACATGCCCAAACCCCAGCCAAACTCCAAGGTGGCGCCAACCCTAGTGCATTCCCTCTAGCCGTGCGCCCCATCACTTGCTTTGGAGTCCCATCATTTCATTCATCCTTTTCACCACTACCATACATCAAACCAACCCTACACACTTAATCTCACCTCACCAAAATTGCCACCATTGCCATTGTTGCACAAGAACCAAGCAAGATGGATTAGGCAATCGGTCAATCTAAGGAGATCCAAGGCGAGGACAACCTTAGTGTTTGGGGACTTGACTGAGGTTTCCAACACTAAATTGGTGCTTTCATTGAGAGGAGATTCTTGTTTGGTGTTTTTGAGAAGTTTTCACTTCTCCAAGAAGTAAACGACGTGTTAACTCAACTCTTGTGAATTTGATTGGGAGGTCCACGGAGGACCTCGACGTTATTTATTTTTTATTGGTTGTGAAATTGATTATTGAAGTTTGGAGGTTGAGGAGGAGGTTGGAATAGTGCTACTTGAAGGGGTCGGCCACCCTTGAAGGTTGTGCAAGAGGGGTTGTCCATCCACAAAGGTAGGCAACTCAATGTTGGACTTTTGAGGCCTATTATAATGTCCAAAGAGAGTCCAAGTTGCTGTCCAAGCACCACCAAACAGAAATTTTCAGTTTACAAGTCAGTTTGCAAGTTGTTCAAAGGGTTAGTTTGCAAGCACCATGTCCGGGAGCAATCTAGGAGCCGAATGGAATAAGAGTTCCAACCGGGAACGTATAGAGATTCTCGAAAGGCATACTTCCAAAGTCATGGCCATTCTTAGCGAGGTCAACACTACAATGGCCGAACTAAGGATGGCTTTGAATGCCACTACTCGTGAAAGTGAGGAAAATAGGAAAGCCATGGATACCATGAGGAGAGAAACACACGAGAGCATAGAAAGATTAGAGAAAAGACTTGTTGAAGGCCAAGGGCAATGCTATGAGACTAATGGACAAAGGCAAGATGCTTTTGTCGATGGTGTAGAGACAAGTGTGACCGAGTCTATGCATGAGCCACCTAGAGTTGAAATGAGAAGAGGCAGTCAAATTGAGAATGACCATATTGCAGTGGAAAGATGGATCCAAGATGGCAACCACTATAGAAGTCCAAGTATAAGAGAGAGGTGTCAAGAGGTGAGATATGAAAAGCCAAGACATGATGATGACTTTGAGGCCGAGTATGAGCATGAGGAAGAGAGGCCTTTGGGCCATGACAACTAATTTGAGAGAAGACACAATTACCATGAGAGAGATAGAAGACATCATGATAGAAGAAATGGTGATAATTACCACAAAGATAGAGGAGGAAACCGGGCTTATGACCGAGGACCTAAGAGGCCAAAGGTGGACTTCCCTAAGTTCAATGGGGGAGATCCATATAAGTGGCTTGATAAGGTAGACAATTATTTTCATACTTATGAGGTGCCAAGATTTGAGAGGGTGTCTACGGCATGTTTCTACCTAGAAGGCAAAACAAGTAAGTGGTGGAGATGACTAAGAGACCAATATGCCAAGGAGAGACGAAGATTGGGATAGACGGCATTTGAGAAGGAGTTTCTCCTTCAATTTGGACCATCCCCGACCATTAACCATCATGGTCAACTTGCCAAGTTGAAACAAGATGGCAAGGTGAAGGCATATGCAGAGGAGTTCCGGCAACTTCAAACACTTGTTAGAGGTTGGTCCGAGAAGGCCCTTGTTGGGACATTCATTGATGGATTGAAGTCTTGGATAGCCAAGGAAATCAAATTGAAGCAGCCCACCAAAATCCAAGAGGTCATGAGGATGGCCAAGATATGGGAGGAGAGTTCCTCCTATGATAGGCGCCAATCCAAGGATGTGGGGAGCAAATTCACTACATCATTGCAAACCAAAAATCCTTGGAAAGATAGAGATGTTGATGAGGGGACTTCCAAGCCTAAGTTGAATGAGATGAAGAAGTTGTCAAGAGAGGAAGTTTAAGAGAGAATCAAGAAGAGTTTATGTTTCAAGTGTGGAGAGAAGTGGAGTAGAGAGCACACATGCAAGTCGGCCAAAGCATATGTGCTACTTGAGGATGATAAGCATGATGAGTCTTCCAACCATGAGTTGGAGAATGAAGACGCCGAACCTAGTGAGGATAGTGGAGATGCCGAGATCTCACTCAATGCCATGTCGAGAGTCCAACAACCCACTTCCATGAGGGTTATGGCATGGATTGGGAAGATTGAGGTATCCTTATTGATGGATAGTGGGTCTACCCACAACTTCATCAATGCCAATGTTGTGGCCAAGGTAGGGGTTGAAGCCTAGTACAATTGAACCTTTTGAAGTGAAGGTTGCAAATGGAGACAAGCTCAAGTGTGAAGCACTTGTAAGAGAGGTCAAGATGAATGTGCAAGGGGTGAGAATAGTGGCGGATTTGCATGTCCTAGCACTTGTAGAACTTGATGCGGTACTAGGCAACATTTGACTTAAGAGCGTTGGGAAAGTGATTCATGATTATGACAAGATGACCATGGAATTTAAGCTTGGATCTAAGAAGAGGGTTTGGAAGGCATTGCCAACCAAGGAACTAAAATCTTGTGAGGGCATGATCTTTGAGAAATTGTGTAGAGGTGGAGCTCATTGCTTTGCCGTGATATTGGCCAAGGAAGATTTGGCTTTTGAGGTGACAAAGGGGGAAGATGAGAGCAGCCAAGATGAGATATCTTTGTTGCCCGTGGAACTTCAGAAGGTCTTAAAATGTTCTTTTTCTAACCCACGAGTTTATCTTTAAGCTTGGTTTGAATAGTAAGATGAGATAATCTATGAATAAGTGAAATTGTTTGTTAATAGTAATGAAACGATTTGAATTATGATATTTTATAGAGTTTTGAAAAGTGAGTGAAAAAAAGTTGAATAAGAATATTATAAAATTAAAATTTTTGTTATAATATAATTTCTCAATTTTATTTTTCTCATAGAATTTGAAAAAAGTCGAATTATTTTTTATATTTTATTTAAAAGTTTAGGAAATTTATAATGATTTGATAAAAAAGTTAAAAATTTGAAATTAAAAAATATTTATATTTATAATGTATGTATATTAAGATGAGATGAGATAAAAAATGTTTATACCTTGTCATCTTCTTATTTTATAAGGGCCAATTTGGATTCTCAACTCACTTCAATTCATCTTATTTAATTATTACAATTTTTCAAATTTCAATATAAAATATAATAAATAATTTAACTTTTTCAAATTTTAAAATAATAATAATATTTTATTCAACTTTCAATCTTCATTTTAAGTAAATTCAAATCAATTCAACATTTAAATAATAGAAATTTTCCTACTAATTAACAACTTGTATACAATTATGCAATAAAATAATATTATTTTAAATATTATTTTGACTTTTATTTTTGATTTGATGTATTTAAATATAATAAAAAATATTATTATATTTAAAATTATTTATAAATTATAAATAAGTTGTTAGCATGTCACCATCCTTAAATAATTGATCAATTAGTAGACACCTCACACCGCAAATCTCATACAAAACAATTCATCATTTCACTATCTCTTCTCTACTTTCCTCAATCTCACGGACCCCTCTCCTTCAAGCTCTCTCTCCCTTCAAACTCTCTATCATCACATCGTAACTTTTATTTTATCTTATCTTATCTTATCATTTTTTATTAAATTATTTCTCTAGTCAAGTTATCTCTCTCATCTATTTTCCTCTCAATTTTTTTTTAATTTTTTATTTTCTCCTTGTCAACCCCCCCCCCCTCTCTCTCTCTCATCATTTGACTCACTCTCGTCATTTTCATCCATCATTTCATTCTTTCTCATCTAATCGCTCTTCTCTCTCTCTTATCAAGCTCTCTCTCCTCAAACCTCTCTTTCATTTTTATTAATAAAAAAGGAAAGAAAAAAATAAAAAGGAAATCAACGTAAGATGTGGGGTTGTAGAAAGAAAATAATAGCGGATGAGAATAAGGCCTTGTTTGTTTAGCCAAAACTAAAAATCTCATCTCATTTCATCTCAACTCATCATTACACTTTTTTTAAATTCCAATACAAAATATAATAAATAATCTAACTTTTTCAAATCCCAATATAAAATTAATATTCAAAAATTATATTATAATAATATTTTATTTATTACTATTTAAAACATCTCATCTCATCTCATCTCATCTTATGTAACCAAGCAGGGCCTAATAGTTTATCGGGAATACATCTTTACTTTTTCTAAAGTTTATTCCCAAACATCACGTGAATCGTTTTCGTCCCCTCTACTTTTGCCTCGGGATGTGAAATCACTTTCGTCAGACGCTACCCTTCATGTTTTCACCGGCCACGTTTCTCCCGTGTTATAGTACTGTTTTGTCATTTTTTTTAATTATATATCAGCTAAGTGGTAAACGAATTGTATATTTGGCAGAGTATCATTATTCATTTTCCGTAGTTGTTGTTCGATCTTATCCCGTTCGGACAGGCAGAGATAGGGGACAAGCTTTTATGAAGGGACGGTGCCAGCGGGTACTGCTGTTGTAAATTTGTAATTCTTATTTTTATTATTTTTTTAAAAATATTTTTTTTACATTCTTTTTCAATAAAAAATTTAAAAAATATATAACTTTATTAATAATCACTTATTTAATTATTAAGTAAAAGAATATTAAAATACTCAAAATATAACTTTCAACAACAAAATTAAGGAGGTTAATAATACATAAAATATTTAATTAAATGAGTAAAAGGTAAAGTTAAATTTAAGATTTGTTATGATATTATATAAAATTATTACTTATTAAAAAAAATTAATTATTTATATTTATTAACGTAGTACTATATTTTAAAATGTTACTTTACTAGCCTATGAATCTATTCTTATTAGACATAGTTTAGATAATGAGATGAAATAATTTATGAATAGTAGTAAAATAATTAGTAAATAATAATGAAGTGATTTGAATTGTGATATTTTATGAATTTTTAGAAAGTAAGAGAGAAAAAATTGAATAAACATATATAATAATATTAAAATATTGTTATAATATAATTTCTTAATATTATTTTTATTTTAAGATTTGAAAAAAGTTGAATTGTTTTTTATATTTTATTTGAAATTTTAAGAAATTTTTAATAATTAAATAAAAAAAGTTAAAATTTTAAAATTAAAAAATATTTATATTTATAATATTTAAATATTAAAATAAGATAAAATTAAGGATTTTCATTATCTAAACCAAGCCTAAATGCATGCCTTTCTTATGATAAGTAGACCATGAAAGCAAGGAATCCACCATGAGTAATTAACACCTTTTAAGATATCTAGTATCTACAGGATGGGCAATGCTACACACAGAATTCTCATCCAACGCGTATTTTTTTTTTATGCTTTTTTATTTATTAAAATATATTTTAAAAAAATTACAAAATTATTAAAAATACTTTTCTAGGTTAGGTTTAGCTAATAAAATCATCAAAACTCATGTCATCTTATCATTATAATTTTTATAAATTTTCACATAAAATACTATAAACAATTCAACATTTTCCAAATTATAAAATAATAATAATATTAAAAAATATATTATAACAATATTTTATTCAACTTTTAATTTTTAACTTTCATCTAAAATCATCTCATCTCATCATCCAAGTTCTATCTTAATCTTTAAGTAAAAATAAATAAACAGAATTATACAGCGGATGTTAGATACATGGTATATGCTAAATGAATGGCGGTTTAAAAAAAGTGTATGGGTGTAAAAATAAATTGAAAAATCGGCCCGGACTGGATTAGATAAGTTGTTTCAATCCGGTTTTCGACTAATTCCGTCGGAAATTAGTTCATTCATTTTAAAAATAGGTCAAATCCTGTTCGGAATTGGTTTTACGTTTTCCAATACTGGACCGAACCGGTTCACATATTATATATATTTTATTAATTTTTAATGTTATATATAATATATTTTATATATATTATATATAATTTTTTTATATATAATTATGTATGAAATAATATGTTATAATTTATAATATAATATTTTAATTTTAAATATGAATATTTATTTAATCATATGTTTTAAATATAAAATATATATATTAAATATATTTTATTACCTAATAAATTGCCAACATATTTCTTTTAAATACTAATATATTTAATATATTAAAATTAGAAAACGAATTGAAATCGATAAAACTGGATATAATAACCAATACATAATTAATTTTTAAAAATATAAAACTAATACATAGCTATTCAATCATAAATTTTACCTAAAATCAAATTGGACTGAACTGATTACACTCAAAAAGTGAAGTTGCACTGAGAAAAAAATAATGTCGTAGTTCTAGAGTACTTGTGGGGTAGCTCTGTAACGTCGCAGCTGCCGCTATCCGGGAGAAGGACATGAATTATTTTATTTTAGTTTTTGTAATCGAGGACAACAATTATTTCAATCATTTAGTTGTTTTAGTTGAATAATAAATTGAGATGAAATAAATTGAGATAAAAATAAAAATTAAATAAAATATTATTAAAATATTAATTTTTAATATTATTATTTTAAAATTTAAAAAAGTTGAATTATTTATTATATTTTATATAAAAATTTATAAAAGATATAATGATGATATGAGATAAGTTGAAAGACTCTCTTAAGCTCGAATGTTGAGATGAGATGAGTTGAGATAAATTCTCATGCTCGATTTGGATTAAGATAGTCTTTTAACTCATCTCATCTTATTATTATAATATTTATAAATTTTTACATAATTAGTAAAAGATGTTATGTGCTTGAGGCATGTATGCCTAGTTTGTTGTTTAAAATATATGGATAGTAACGTAGAATATCACTGTCATAAAACTAAAGAATTAAAGTAACGAAACTTGGTTTTGCGTGGAGTCTCCTCTCCGGTCTAGACTCTAGTCGAACCCAGAGGTGGTGAAGGAAGTGAGTCTCTTGTTGAGACCACCTGAGGCCGATCGGAAAGGAATAGAGGGCTAAGAATGGAAGGTTTAGAGGATATGTGGGGGCACCTTAGCCTCACGGAGGAAGAGGAAGTGATTATTGAGGTTGATAACGGTAGCGAAATAGAGATCCAACGGAAGGGTGAGAGGAGTCTGATCGGAAAGGTATGCTCTGAGCGCTATGTGGGGAAAGAGGTTATTGGAAATACGATGGCTAGGATTTGGAGGATCAGTAAAAGAGCTGTGTTTCAAGAAGTTGAGAGAAACATCTTCGTGATAACCTTTGCCACACACGCAGATAAGGAAAGAGTCCTCGAAGGCAAACCGTGGCTGTTTGACAATGTATTGTTTATTCTAGTGCCTTATGATGGGGTCATGCAACCAGGGAGGATCGCTTTTGACTATGAAACGTTTTGGATACAGATTCACAACCTGCCTCTAGGTTGTATGTCGATGGAATGGGGGAAACGGATTGGTGACTCAGTAGGGAGATGCATGGAAGTTGACGTGGAGAGTGACGGAGTAGGGTGGGGGAAATGCCTGAGAGTGAAGGTAGCTATGCCTTTGCGCAAAGCCATTGCAAAAGGAAGGTTCATTAATGTCCAGGGAGAGAAACTTTGGATTAATTTTCGCTATGAGAAGTTACCAAAGATATGCTTCACATGTGGATGGATTACACATGGGGAGGATGGATGCGCGACAAAAAAGGATGATAACGGGAGTGAAGGTCCCAAAGGAATGCAGTTTGGGTCATGGCTTCGAGCTGAGAATTCTGGTCTGCGGCGATGGTCCTCTTTGAGCAATGGTCATTCCGGCAAAAGAGAGTGGAAGAAGGGCCCTGATATGGGAAGTGACGACGGGGATAGGGAGGCAGAGGTCTCCGGAAGCAACATGTCACGTAGGTGGCAGGGACAAGGTTCTGTCAAAGGGCAATACAGACAATGTGCACCCTCTGTAACTGAATTTGAGGCTGCACCAGAAAAGATAATGGATATAGCAGGGGGAGTGGGACAGGTATTAACGGAACAAAAGGAATGCCACGCGGGGGAATCTGACAGTGGGGACCAGGAGTGTGTGATGGAGACTCCTCTACAGATGCAACAGAAACAAAAGCATGACGGGGCAACCACAGCAAATGGGCCAGGAGAACCTGGAGAACCTGAGTCTGAAGGTGGGCCTGGTGCATCCGAGAGACTGATACATGAGGATGGTTTGGAAGGACAGAGGAATGAAACTGATGAGAGGACTATAGGTGTGCAAATACCTGGATCCTTTGAAGGCATGCATGAAGTAGAAGTGGTGGAGGCTACGACACTTTCTCTGTGTTTGAAGGAAAAGGGAGTGGGTGGTAGGTGAAAACGTAGAGCTCGGGTCCAGCTTGGAGACTTCCCTGTTACAAGAAGTTTATCTAGCAACAAGAGAAAGGGGGAGGTGAGTGAAGAAACCACATGCTTCCTGATTAAAGCTAGGAAAGTAGTAAATGGTGACATACAAGAAAATACGGCTCAATCACAAAAAGTGGTGGAGGCTGCTAGTCAGCCCCACCAAGTGTTATGAAAACACTGAGCTGGAATTCCCGTGGGCTTGGGAACCCACGTGGAATTCGAAACCTTCGTGACCTGGTCAGGAAGGAAGATCCCGACATCTTGTTCATTCAGGAAACTAGACTAAGAGTTTCTGAAATGGACAGGTGTAAGCGTAGTTTGGGTTTGGAAAATTGTCTAGCAGTGAGTTGTGAGGGAAGAAGGGGGGGACTGGCTTTATTTTGGAAGTTAGAAGTGGACTTAACCATTTTACAATATTCGAAAAACCATATACATGCTATAATTGCTGAAGAAGAACAAGAGAGTAGAAGGTGGTTTTTAACAGGTATCTATGGCTTCCCTGAGGTGGCTAGCAGACACTTGACATGGACCCTTATGCGATCACTGAAAAATGTTGACAACTTGGGGTGGTTATTAATTGGTGACTTTAATGAAATTATACACCAAGCTGAGAAGTGGGGGGGAGTGGACAGACCAGAATGGCAAATGAAGAACTTCAGAGATGCCATAGATGATTGTGGTATCAAGGACTTGGGGTACCAAGGCTGCCCATACACGTGGTCCAATAGAAGAGGGGAATCTGAGTGCATAAGTGCTCGACTGGACAGGGCCCTAGCTAATGAGGTTTGGTGCTTAAACAACCCTTTGGCAAGTGTGATACATGGTTCAGTAGCCTATTCTGACCATACCCCTTTGTGGGTGGACACGACTGGATATCAAACAAGTAGGAGGGGGCACAGACCTTTCAGATTTGAATCAATGTGGTCAGGAGAGGAAGGTTGCTCTAAACTAATCAAGGAAGCATGGAGGGAAAGGAGTAAAGGAGATGGGATAAAGACTTTGATGCAATGGACTCAAATGGTGGGGGAGAAACTGAAGGTATGGAACAAAAAAAGCTTCGGTAATGTAAAAGTCAAACTTGCAGAGGCAAAAGAAAATCTAAGTCAGTTACAAAAAAAGGATCCTGTAGGCTTGAACTCTCAAGAAAATATGAGTGCCAGAGAAGAAGTGAATAAATGGTTAGGAAGGGAGGAGGAAATGTGGCATCAGAGATCCAAGGCTTTGTGGATCCAGGCAGGGGACCAAAATTCAAGATACTTCCACTCTAAAGCCTCACATAGGAAAAAGAAGAACACCATAAAGAGGCTACAAGATGAGCAAAACCAGTGGAAAGAAGGAAGAGATATGGAAGAGTTAGTGGTTAACTACTTTCAACAGCTGTTCAGTAGTTCAGAGGAGAGGGACCATACTGAATCTGCTGCTAGGGTGGAGAGCAAAGTCACATCTCGAATGAATGAAGAATTGAAGAAACCATTTACTGCAGCAGAAGTCAACTTGGCCCTTTCTCAAATGCATCCAACAAAGGCCCCTGGTCCCGATGGTATGCCCCCTCTCTTTTATCAAAAATACTGGAGTACAATAGGCTCTTCAGTGTCTGAGGCAGTGCTAGAGTCTTTAAATACTGGTGTGTTCCCTAAAGAGTTAAACCATTCTTTCATTTGTTTAATTCCTAAAAAACAGAATCCCACTAAAGTAGTTGATTTTAGACCTATTAGCTTATGTAATGTTCTTTATAAGCTCATGTCCAAAGCTATAGCAAATAGGTTGAAAGCTTTACTCCCTATGCTAATATCTGCCTCTCAGTCAGCATTTGTACCAGGTAGGTTAATTACTGATAATGTGTTAGTGGCCTATGAAATTGTTCATTTTCTAAGACACAGAAGAGGGGGAAAGAAAGGCTACATGTCCATCAAATTAGACATGAGTAAAGCCTACGATCGAGTTGAGTGGGATTTTCTGGAAAGAATCATGGTTCAGATGGGGTTTGAGACCAGGTGGATTAACTTAATTATGTACTGTGTGACCTCAGTTTTTTTTTCTGTCATGTTGAATGGTGTACCAACAGGTTGTATTAAACCTACTCGTGGGTTGAGACAAGGGGACCCTTTGTCCCCTTACCTCTTTCTCCTATGCACTGAGGGTTTAGTCAGTATGTTGAAGCAAGCAGCTTTGAATTCAATGATACCTGGTATACGAATATGCAGAGGGGCTCCAACCATAAATCACTTACTCTTTGCTGATGACAGTGTTATCTTCTGTAAAGCTGATGTCCAAACAAATCTAGAGCTACAAAGAATCCTTAAGAGGTATGAACTGGCATCTGGGCAGAAATTGAATATGGATAAGACAAGTATGGTTTTCAGCAGCAATGTAAGTTCTCCCATGCAAGAGGAAATAAGGAACATGTGGGGGGGAAGTGCTATTCAACAGTATGAAAAATACTTGGGTTTGCCTCCAATGATAAGTAGGAAGAAAGCCAATGCTTTCTCGGATATCAAGTCAAGAGTATGGAAGAAACTGCAATGTTGGAAAGAAAAACAACTGTCTCAAGGAGGAAAGGAAATCCTACTGAAGGCAGTAGCTTTGGCTATTCCTACCTATGCTATGAGTTGCTTCAAATTGCCAGATTGCCTGTTTAGAGAACTTGAAAGCTTGATGGCCAGATTCTGGTGGGGTAGAACAGAAAACAACAAAAGAATTCATTGGGTGAGCTGGAAGAATTTGTGCAAATCCAAGTATCAAGGGGGGCTGGGTTTTAAAGAACTAAAGCTGTTTAACACAGCCCTTCTGGCTAAACAAGGTTGGAGGTTGGTCACACAATCTAAATCCTTGTTGTACCAAGTGTTTAAAGCAAAATATTTCCCGAAAGGGGAGTTCTTAGACTCAAAGCTGGGGCATAACCCTTCCTATGCATGGAGAGGGATTTGGGAGACTAGAGTTTTCTTAAAGCAGGGTTGTCAAAAGAGGGTAGGGGATGGAAAAAATATCAGAATTTGGCATGATTATTGGATCCCAGGACACAGAAATGTGTTACATGATCATTCAGTTGAAGAGAGCCAGGACAGGAAAAATGAGACAGTGGATACTCTGATCAATGGGGAAACCAGATGGTGGGATATTTCAAAAGTTCGAGCTCTATTCAATCCAATTATAGCAGAGAAGATACTAAAAATAGTAATATGTCCAGAGGGCTATGAAGACAGATGGATGTGGTCTGAAGAGAGAAGTGGGGAGTTTAGTGTTCGTAGTGCTTATAAGCTGTTACAAAAAGGCTTGTATGATGCAGTAGGGCAGAGTTCAAACAGTAGCAGCTTGAATAGTCTGTGGAAAGCAATCTGGAAGATGAAGTTGCCTTTGAAAATAAGGATTTTTGCATGGAAATTATGCAAGGACTGCTTACCAACAGGATTGAACTTAATTAAGAGACATGTTGATATAGATCCTAAGTGTTGTTTATGTGCTGAACAGAATGAGGACTTGAGCCATGCAATTGTTTACTGTCCCCAGCTGATAGAGTTTTGGAAAGGCCAGCTTCCAAAACTGTTTGATATACAGAAACCTATTCTTTTCATTGACCTAATCAACCATGTGCATAACAAAGGGACTACTGAGGAGTTGCAGTTTTTCTGCCTGATAGCATGGAGCTTCTGGTATAGGAGAAACAGGAAGATACATGATTTGGTTGTTCTTCCTATTAAACAAGTTGTGGACCATGCCCTCTCAGTTCAGTCTAGTTTTGTGTCCTGCTCTCAACAGAAAAACCCTGACCATATCAAACTAAATGGTCTATGGAGTCCCCCTCCCGAGGGGTTTCTGAAACTCAATGTCGATGGAGCTTTATTTTTTGATCAAAAGAAAGCAGGAATTGGGGCAGTGCTTCGGGATGGAAGGGGTGAAGTAATACTTGCGGCTAGCAAGATGGAATGCTATATAGAAGAACCAGAAACCATTGAGCTAGTGGCAATCTTAAGGGGGCTTCAGTTATGCATACAATCAGGGATATCAAAGTTGGTGGTGGAGTCAGATTGTAAGCTGCTAGTGGAAATACTGCAACAAGAACCTCAACAGGATGCCTCACAGTTAGGAAATTTAACCTCTGAAGTCAAAAGATTAATGTCTCTTTTTGAAATTTGTCTATGTAAACATGTGAGTCGTGTAGGCAACAGGGCTGCTCATAAGCTAGCTAGAATGGCTTGGAATGTGGATGACTTGGTTGTATGGGGGGAATCTGTACCAGAACCTATCGCCCATGTTATTTGGGTGGATAAGGTTTCTTGTAATCCTTGATGCAATATAGTAAAGCCATTTACCATAAAAAAAAAAAAAAAAAAAAAAAAAAAAAAAAAAAAAAACTAAAGTATTATGCAGAGGCTTGACACAATTAAAAGATGATCAGATCAACGAGCTAAAATATTACTCCCTTCAAACTGGAAAGGCATCTTGGATCAGCTGTGTGTGCCACATGATCAATTGCTACAGATCAAGTATTACGTTCTTGTCTTAAATTTTTATGAGTTTTGTTATGTATAAATAAAATCGCGTACTAATTTACGTATCAATACTAATTCATTCATATTCAAAATTTAAATTAGTACTATTTTAAATAAAATCTACTTTTTGACTAATCATATTAGATTGATGTACATATTAATACGCAGTTATACTTATAACTAGATTTTTCCAACTTTTATTATTATTGATGGATGATTATAGTTTGAAAAAAGTGATTCAATTATTGACCTCTTGTTGGTATAAATCAACACCAAACGGGGAAAAGACTTTTGAAACATTATAGAAATCAAGATTTTCTAAAGCAATGTGTGATCTCATACCTACCTACATTTATCATATATTAGTCAATAAGAGATATTAATACAACTATAGAGCTAGGTCGGGAGAAATATTGATGCCATGCATAATAGTGTTTATTTGTAGAAGATACAACTATAGAGCTAGGTCGGGACATAGAATTTAAATATTTAAAAATATTAAAACAATGCATTTATAAAAAGTAAAAAAGTAAATAAAAAATAAAAATCATTGTCGGGACTCCTATGTGTGGCTGTAGAGCCACTCTTTATCATTATCAACTTAGGTGTCACCGATTGAGGGTCTGAAATAAATATAATGTTATATGTCTATAATCAAACTATCTTGGTTGGATCACTCCACGGACCAATTTTAAATGCGAGAATAAAGTTAATCTATTCTTAAGTTTAGTGTGTAGAGAACATATTAACTACATCATTTATATAATTTAAATTTTAAAATTTATCTTTTAAATTAAATTATACTAACATTTTATTAGATGTGCTGAATGACACCAGTCGAAAATGTGATTTTTCTGAAAATAATGAAAGTATTTTTGTACTAATTGTCTTTTTCGCATTGACTCTTCAATGACTGAATAATTAAAAATCATTGCCGACCAGGGGATATTTTTTGCTCTTTCTAAAGTTTGTAATTATGGACCGGATCATGGCTTTCATCATTTCTACTTTTGCCTTAGGGATGTGAAATATTCTCTTTCGTCGGATCCTAGCCTTCACGTTTTCCGCATACTAGGTTTGAAATTAAAATTTTATTATAATATAATTTCTCAATTTTATTTTTTTTTTAAATTTAAAAAAAGTTAAAGTATTTTTTATATTTTATTTAGAAATTTAGAAAATTTATAATAATTAGATAAAACAATTAAATATTTGAAATTAAAAAATATTTATATTTATAATATATACATATGAGATGAGATAAAAAAATATTTATACCTTGTCATCTTCTTATTTTATAAGGGCCAATTTGGATTCTCAACTCACTTTAATTCATCTTATTTAATCATTACAATTTTTCAAATTTCAATATAAAATATAATAAATAATTTAAATTTTTCAAATTTTAAAATAATAATAATATTTTATTCAACTTTCAATTTTCATTTTAAATAAATTCAAATCAATTCAACATTTAAATAATATAAATTTTCCTACTAATTAACAACTTGTATACAATTATGTAATAAAATAATATTATTTTAAATATTATTTTGACTTTTATTTTCGATTTGATGTATTTAAATATAATAAAAAATATTATTATATTTAAAATTATTTATAAATTATATATAAGTTGTTAGCATGTCACTATCCTTAAATAATTGATCAATTAGTAGACACCTCACACCGCACATCTCATACAAAACAATTCATCATTTCACTATCTCTCCTCTATTTTCCTCAATCTCACGGACCCCTCTCCTTCAAGCTCTCTCTCCCTTCAAACTCTTTATCATCACATCGTACCTTTTATTTTATCTTATCTCATTATTTTTTATTAAATTATTTCTTTATTTCTTATCTATTTTTCTCTTAATTTTTTTTAATTTTTTATTTTCTCCTTATCAAACCCCCCTCTCTCTCTCTCATCATTTGACTCTCACTCTCGTCATTTTCATCCATCATTTCATTCTTTCTCATCTAATCGCTCTTCTCTCTCTCTCTCATCAAGCTCTCTCTCCTCAAACCTCTCTTTCATTTTTATTAATAAAAAAAGAAAGAAAAAAATAAAAAAGAAATCAACGTAAGATGTGGGGTTGTAGACAGAAAATAATAGCGGATGAGAATAATATTTTATCGGGAATACATCTTTACATTTTCTAAAGTTATTCCCAAACATCACGTGAATCGTTTTCGTCCCTTCTACTTTTGCCTCGGGATGTGAAATCTCTTTCGTTGGACCCTAGCCTTCATGTTTTCACCGGCCACGTTTCTCCCGTGTTATAGTACTGTTTTGTCATTTTCTTTAATTATTTATCAGCTAAGTTTAATTAATAAAAAATTTAAAAAAATATATAATTTTACTAATAATCACTTATTTAATTATTAAGTTAAAAAATATTAAAATACTTAAAAGATAACTTTAAGCAATAAAATTAAGGAGGTTAATAATACATAAAATATTTAATTAAATGAGTAAAAGATAAAGTTAAATTTAAGATTTGTTATGATATTATATAAAATTATTACTTATTTAAAAAATAGAAATTAATAAAAAATAAATTTAATTATTTATAGTATTAACGTAGTACCATATTTTAAAATGTTACTTTACTAGCCCATGAATCTATTCTTATTAGACATAGTTTAGATAGTGAGATGAAATAATTTATGAATAATAGTAAAATATTAGTAAATAATAATGAAGTGATTTGAATTGTGATATTTTATGAATTTTTAGAAAGTGAGAGAGAAAAAATTGAATAAACATATATAATAATATTAAAATATTGTTATAATATAATTTCTTAATATTATTTTTGTTTTAAGATTTGAAAAAGTTGAATTTTTTTTCTGTATTTTATTTGAAAGTTTAAGAAATTTATAATAATTAAATAAAAAAGTTAAAAATTTAAAATTAAAAAATATTTGTAATTGTGATATTTAAATATTAAAATAAGATAAAATTAAAGATTTTCATTATTTAAACCAAGCCTAAATGCATGCCTTTCTTATGATAAGTAGACCATGAAAGCAAGGAATCCACCATGAGTAATTAACACCTTTTAAGATATCTAGTATCTACAGAATGGGCAATGCTACACACAAAGAATTCTCATCCAAGGCGTATTTTTTTTAATGCTTTTTTATTTATTAAAATATATTTTAAAAAAATTACAAAATTATTAAAAATACTTTTCTAGGCTAGGTTTAGCTAATAAAATCATCAAAACTTATGTCATCTTATCATTATAATTTTTATAAATTTTCACATAAAATACTATAAACAATTCAACATTTTTCAAATTATAAAATAATAATAATATTAAAAAATATATTATAATAATATTTTATTCAACTTTTAACTTTCATCTAAAATCATCTTATCTCATCATCCAAGTTCTATCTTAATCTTTAAGTAAAAATAAATAAACAGAATTATATAGCGGATGTGAGATACATGGTATATGCTAACTGAATGGCCGTTTAAAAAAAGTGTAGGAGTGTAAAAATAAATTGAAAAATCAGTCCGGACCGGATTGGATAAGTTGTTTTAATCCGATTTTCGACTGATTCAGTCTGGAATTGGTTCCTTCATTTTAAAAATGGGTCAAATCCTGTTCGGAATCGGTTTTATGTTTTCTAATACTGGACCAGACTGGTTCACATATTATATATATTTTATTAATTTTTAATGTTATATATAATATATTTTATATATATTATATATAATTATGTATGAAATAATATGTTATAATTTATAACATAACATTTTAATTTTAAATATGAATATTTATTTGATCATATGTTTTAAATATAAAATATATATATTAAATATATTTTATTACTTAATAACTTGCCAACATATTTCTTTTAAATACTAATATATTTAATATATTAAAATTAAAAAATGAACTAAAATCGATAAAACTGGATATAATAACCAATACATAATTAATTTTTAAAAATATAAAACTAATATATACCTATTCAATCATAAATTTTATCTAAAATCAAATTGGACCGAACTGATAACACTCAAAAAGTGAAAAGAAAGTTGCACTGAGAAAAAAGTAATGTCGTAGCTTTGGAGTACCTGTGGGGTAGCTCTGTAACGTCGCAACTGCCGCTATCCAGGAGAAGGACACGAATTATTTTATTTTAGTTTTTGCAATCGAGGACAACAATTATTTCAATCATTTAGTTGTTTTAGCTGTATAATAAATTGAAATGAAATAAATTGAGATAAAAATAAAAATTAAATAAAATATTATTAAAATATTAATTTTTAATATTATTATTATTTAAAAATTTAAAAAAGTTAAATTATTTATTATATTTTATATAAAAATTTATAAAAAATATAATGATGAGATGAGATAAGTTGAAAGACTTTCAAGCTCGAATGTTGAGATGAGATGAGTTGTGCTCGATTTGGATTAAGATAGTCTTTCAACTCATCTCATCTCATCATTATAATTTTTATAAATTTTTACATAATTAGTAAAAGATGTTATGTGCCTGAGGCATGTATGCCTAGTTTATTGTTTAAAATACATGGATCATAACGTAGAATATCACTGTCATAAAACCAAAGAATTATGCAGAGGCTTGACATAATTAAAAGATGATCAGATCGACGAGCTAAAATATTCCACCCTTCAAACTAGAAAGGCATATTGGATCAGCTGTGTGTGCCACATGATCAATGGCTACAGATCAAGTAGTATGTTCTTGTCTTAAATTTTTATGAGTTTTGTTATGTATAAGTAAAATCGTATACTAATTTACGTATTAATACTGATTCATTCATATTTAAAATTTAAATTAATATTGTTTTAAATAAAATTTACTTTTTGACTAATTATATTAGATTGATACATATATTAATACGCAATTATACTTACAACTAGATTTTTATAACTTTTATTATTATTGATGGACGATCATAGTTTGAAAAAAGTGATTCAATTATTGCCCTCTTGTTGATATAAATCAACACCAAACAGGGAAAAGAGACAACTACTTTATATAATATTATTTTTTATCTGCGTACTATTCAACCATTTTTTCAAAATAAAAGGAAAATAACATTTTTTTTTTTTGATTCTAAGTGTTAAAGAAAAGCAAAATAAATAAATAAATAAATGTAAAATAGTTAACTAATAATTAAACTAAATTTTCTGAAATTAATTAACCAACAGAAACTTACTAAACTGATTAAATTAAGAAGACATTAAATTAGTTCACATGCGAAGGACAAACATTAATTAAATACAATATATATATTTTTATAAATGGGTGGGGGATGAAAAATAAATTATATTTTATAGATGAATTATGACAATTGGTGATTTGATATTAATTATGAAAAATAAACTAAAATTTTCATGTAAGTTCTTTATTTACTTAATTTTTTTAAAAAAAATTATGGCACTTATATGTTTTATAACTAAAAATATTATTTATCTTTTAGATTTTATTGCTATTAATTATATTTGTTAACGTGACGCATTATATTGAATTTTTTACTTTTAATTTTTTGAAAGGGTTATATTGAATCTTTTTCAGTCTTCAACTCAGCATTGTAGTGACGATAAGGCCAAAAACTTGACTTTACTAATTAAGTTAGAACTACGATTTCTAATATATTAGTAAAGCAATCAACAATACGAGATTAATAACTCTCAAAATATCGTTTATTTTTTGAAAAATTACTTTTTGAATTTGTAGGTATATTTGAGCTCATGGAACCATTAATTATATATATATATATATATATATATAATTTCTAACTTAATTATTAAAGCAATCAATAAGAAGAGATTAATGTATCTCAAAATATCGTTTATTTTTTAGAAAATTATTTTTTGAATTTATAGGTATATTTGAGCTCACGGAACCATTAATTAATTATATATATTTCTTAAATAAATAATAACTTAAACACACCATATCAACAAAATAATTAAAAAAATAAATTTAAAATAAAGAAGATGAAGAAATAAGAACGATGGATGCAACATCCCAAATTCCCAATCGGGTGGACCTCAACATCTAGATTCAAGATTTGCTTCATATTTATCCTATTGCCGTGTAAAATATTTCCTTAGTGGGGCCACTTGGCTAACCACTTGACTTTTTTCTTTCTTTTTTTTTTTTTCCCTCTGACCACTGGACTCTCTCTGATAGTTTTGGTTTAAAAGTAAAAGCAATTCAGAGATAAAAATGTAAATATACAATAAATACAACGATGGATGCAACATCCCAAATTGCCAATCGGGTGGATCTCAACATCCAGATTCAAGATTTGCTTCAACCTTATCCCATTGACGTGTAAAATATTTCCTTAGTGGGGCCACCTGGCTAACCACTTGATCCTCTACTTCTGATAGCTTTGGTTTAAAAATAAAAACAATTCGAGGATAAAAATATAAATATACAATAAAGATAAGAAAATTACTGTTCATATAAGATAGATACTTATTACAATATATAAAAATATAATAAATAATTCATTTTTTTAAATCCTAAAACAGTAATAACATTAAAAAAATAATATTCTAATAATATTTTATTTAATTTTTAACCTTCATATTAATTTATCTCATTTCAATTCACTATTCAAATCTAACCTAAGTTTAGTGGAGGGTTTGGAACAAAGTATTCTCAATATTTTTAGATATTCTTATATATTTTCTTTCCAAACATTATTTAAATACTAAATATTTTTTAATTTCAATTATTTAACTTTTTCATCTAATCATTATCTAATCATTACAACTTTTCTAAATTCCTAAACAAAATACAAAATTCTATGCAACTTTTTTAAACTTTTAAACAAAAATAATATTAAAAAATTATACTCAAATAATTTTTTAACTTTATAATATTTTTATTCAAATTTTTTTCTCTCATTTCTTAAAACCCAATAAAACATTGTAACTTAGAATATTTCACTACTATACATAAATTATTTCACTACTATTTATATATATTCTAAAATATTCTCGATATCTAAATGAGAACTTTAATTTTAGGGTAATCCTAGATACAATCTTGGACGGCTTGTTCAATCTTAATGAGATCCACCAATAACAATTATTTTTTATACGAGTCTCAAATTTTTCAATCTTTTTACCTACAAAGCAAATATAATTTCTTTTATAAGTAGGAGCCGCCGATCTGGCTGGCTCAAACAAAACATATCATGGCTCTGAATGGATTTCCCAAGTTCCTTCCAAATGCATGCCCATTAAAACTTCAGCATCCATCTATCGGGAGCGCTGCTTCGAACAAAACAGACGAAACCTTTCCTCCTAGCAGAGAGAGAGGGGGTATGTGTTTTCCAAGGATGATGCTCTTGCAAGTGATCAACATGACATGGGTCGTTGGTGTCATACTAATATTAGAAATGGCCGCTTCTGCAGCAATTCTAGCAGCAGCAGCAGCTCCATTAGCAAAGCCTAACTGCAACGACCGGTGTGGAAATGTTGAAATTCCATTTCCATTTGGCACTTCTGAAAGGTGCTATCTCGATCATAATTACTTCGTCAACTGCACATACGATTCCTCCGGCAAAACCCGCCGGCCAATGTATGGAAATTTCGTTGTTCAGAACATTTCCCTCGAAGGTCAATTTGAGTTCTTTGGGTACCCTGTCTATGAATGTTTCAACGAGTTGGGTACCCCTGATAATCGAAGTAGTCGTTTACTTGTAAATTTCTCCAGTTCATTTTCTTACACCCACAACTTGTTCGTGGCCATTGGTTGTGACACTATTGCTTACCTTAATGGTACCAAGAACAATGCAAACTTCTCCACGGGCTGCCTCTCTGTTTGTGAAAACATTAACGATGTGGCCAATGGGTCTTGTTCTGGAATTGGGTGTTGCCAGTTAAACATTCCAAAAGGATTGGGGGAATCTAGTTTATCAGTACGGAGCTTTTCTGGGCACAAAGGAGTATGGAAGTCCAATCCCTGCAGCTATGCTTTCATTGTTAAAAGAGATGCGTTCCATTTCTCCCCCGAATATCTGATTCCAAACGTGTCCAATATGAAATTTCCTGTGGTCTTTGATTGGGGAATTAGATATGAAACGTGTGAACGTGCTATCGCAAAGTCGGACATCCTATGCGGAAGGAACAGCGCATGTTATGATTCCTCGTATGGATACCGTTGCAGATGCAATCCTGGTTATGGTGGAAACCCATACCTCCTCAATGGTTGCCAAGGTATGTATAGTTCGGAGTAGAGAATGTCACTACAACAAATACATACAATTGCCGCCAAAAGTTTTTGCAGCAAATACCATTTAATTTGCAGCAAATGAATATAAAGCCACAACAAAATACCGCCACATTATTGTAGATAATAAATTGCCAATTTAACTACTACTTTCGGCTATCTTAAATTTTGACGAAAATACTTACATATATTGGCAATTTATGCCGTTGCTAGAAGTCATTTAGTTTGTCAGTAATACGGCAAACCTAACTCCCAATCTCGACCAACAAACTCAATTCCCGGCATGCAACCTTGCCACTAATATGCTATCTGATAAATTCATAACTTGGCTATTGATTACTTACCACAAATATATGTTGTAGGAAATAGATGTCTTCTGGGAACTTATGTCGCCAAAAAAATACAAGTATGGCAACTTGGATGACTAACAATAAGTTTATTGCCATGAGGTTATACAATGGATGTTTGACTTCAATTGGCTTTTCGGACAACGACAATTCCTTGAAATATGTTAGTATTGGCAACTTGGGCCTATTTATATATCCTGGGTATAATGACAACACTTGTTTGTCACAATAGAATTCAGTTTGTTATGAAAAGGTTTCTCCCTTTAGTGACGACTGTATGTCGTTAGAACAAACACATTGCAGCAGATTTAGACTTATTGTGACGCAAAATATTTTTGGTGATTATTTGTTGCCGATATTGGATATTTTTATTGACAATTTTGTTGAGTATTTTTGGAGACAATAATTTTGTGAGAATACATATGTATAAGCGGCAATTTTTCATGTGTGGGAAAAAAAATGGTGGCAAATAGCTGAATTTGTTGTAGTGTGTTTTATCTCATCTACACATTAGATTGTAGGAAAATCTGGCTGGGGCACAGGAAAGGGCAAAATGATCTCCACAAGTTCTTGCCTAAATTTGATAGCGCCTCAATTGAGAGTGTGTGAAATATTAAGTGAATATTACAAAATATATATATATATATATATATATATATATCTATATATGAAATTTAAGAGCATTCTCAATGGTTTCCTTTTACTTTTAAATTGCAATATACAAATTCTTTTTATTGTTCATCATTTAAAACACATCTATTTTATTTGTTTAAAAATATCTTGGAAATATTATTTATCCAATTTTTTCATATTTTGATTTTATTTTTTAATATTTATTTGGCTTATATATTTTTATTTTGTGTGTATAGATCAACTAAATTATATTACATTATATATAATAATATATTGTAAATATAAAAAAAGTAGATATGAGTATAAATTGAAATCCACAACATTTATAACTTCTCGATTGAATGAATTGCTCTTTCAAACAATATTAAATGCAAATCACTTTCGTATGTTTATTTCTTCGGTCCACTTTAAATCGTAGAATTAAGTAAAAAAAAAAAAAATTCTAGAATTTCAAATATTGCATTAATTCGTGTCATTTTCTCCTGGCTATCAAGTTTATTTATTTATTTTTTCAACTGAACTACTTACTTTAGGTTCCTTAAAATTCGTGCTTGATTATACGATGTTGAATTGTTTCACAGATATTAACGAGTGCCAAAGTGGTAATAATTGCACTTATCCAGAACGCTGTAAAAACACAATGGGAAACTATACATGTTCTTGCCGCAAAGGGAGCCGAGGGGACGGAAGAAAGGATGGAACCGGTTGTGTTGCGAAGAAAGGAAGAAAGGATCGAAAGATTGGTGCTGGTAAGTACATTTCCTGTATGTATATGTTTGTGTGTGTATATATATACATACAATTCTTTTTAAAACTCTTTTACAATTTCATTTTAAATGAAAGAATTTTTTTCTAAAATTATCATAACCTATTATCATTTTACGACTCATTTTATAAAAGTGTTATCCATTTAAAACAGAGATAAAAGTAAGTGTAAAAAGAGTTATATATCTATCATTACTCGTAGTTTTTTTTTTTTCATAACTCGTAGTTCATTTATATTTTTAATTTTAAGGCGAACAACATTTAGAAACCGCCCATGGTAGATCTTTAATTCTTCTACAAGCTTACATTAATTGATGATTTATTCATTAGATGCATATTGTTAATGGTCAAGATGTATTCGTTTATTCGCCTCAATTGATCTCGTCTTTATATTTGCATAACAAGATGTCTCCAAATTACTAGATATGCTGTTACATATGCGTTTCTTTAATTTTTAAAACAGTTATATATTTTCCAAAATTGAAATAATAGAAATATTTTTATTAGCTGATCTCCATGGTCAACTATATGTAGGTATCGGCACAACCTCCTTAGTGCTAGTAGTTGGAAGCGTTGGGGTATATTGGGTAATACAAACAAGATGTGCCATTAAGCTCAGACTGGAAATTTTCAACGCACAACTCTCTAATCATCAAGGATCGATGAAACCAGTTATCTTCCGTGCAAGAGAACTTGAGAAGGCCACTAATAATTATGACAAGAGTAGAAAGCTTCGCCAAGGAGGCGATGGAACGGTTTATCGAGGAGTATTAACAGATAATAAAGTGGTTGCTATTAAAAAGTCTGAAACTGTTGATGAAGACCAGATTAAACACTTCAAAGATCAGATTAAACCCTTCATAAATGAAATGATTGTGCTTACTCAAATAAACCACAAGAATGTGGTTAAACTATTGGGTTGTTGTTTGGAAACAAAAGTGCCCTCGCTAGTTTATGAATTCATCACAGATTGGACACTTTCTGACCATATCCATGATAAAGATAAGTCATCTTTGCTCTCATGGGAAAAGCGTTTGAAGATAGCAACAGAAGCTGCAAGAGCCCTTGCATACCTACATTCCAAATCAATTATTCACAGAAATGTGAAATCTGCAAATATACTTTTAGACGAGAATCATACAGTAAGAGTTGCTGAATTCGGAGCTTCAAGACTAGTTCCTCTTGATCACATGCGATTAGAGCAAGGAACATTTGAGTACTTGGATCCTGAATACTTACGCACTGGTCAATTAATAGAAAAAAGTGATGTCTATAGCTTTGGCGTTATTTTGGCAGAGTTACTAACAGGTAAAAAAAATCTACCAACATACTCTGTTTCTCCTCTAAATGAAGATTGCCTAGAAATTATTGAGCGCCACATTAAAAATGAGGACAATGTTGAAGAGCTAAAGGAAGTTTTGGATATTGCAAAAAGGTGCTTAAGCATAAATGGAGAGGATAGGCTAACCATGAAGGCTGTGGAAAAGAAGCTAAATGATTTGAGAATTAAGAAAAATCATTCAAATGAGGAAGAAAGCGAGTGTTCAATAAAAGGAGATTTGGGTCTTGATGCTGGCATTGCCAATTCTTCACCCAGTACCACCATTGATAACATCACGCAATTTCTACCCACCTGTTGCTCCATGATTCCTTTATTCTGAAGACAACCTCTTTCTCTGCCCAGCTTCATGGCAATTCCATAGCTACCCACCACCGAGTATGACTTCCTCCAAATCTTTTTATGTCCCTTAGTTTACACCATGCAGTGTTTCCTTGGTCTCTGATCCCTAGAATTCTCTCTCACAGCCCTTCAGCCACCATCTTCCTCGAATTCTATGACTTTCATTTTCCATTTTTCTCTCACACTTTCTTTACCATCTTTTTCTTCTCACTCATCTTTTGTAGACCCTCATAGAGGCTACGCAAGTGTCCAATTTGGTCTTTGCTTTTGTGAGAGCTTGTTCTTTTGTATGTTCAAGATCAAGTATTTAATTTTTATGCCTTTGTGTGTAAAAAGACTTGTAGTATCCTAGTGTTTGAGTGCTTGTAATAAAGTTGTGTTTCTTTTTAACTTTTTATGCCTTTGTGTGTAAAAATACTTGTAGTATCTTAATGTTTGAGTGATTGTAATAAAGTTGTGTTTCTTTTTCACTCTCACTTTATAATTTGCCTGCCTATTTATGGGATTCCCAAATATCATGGAACAGTCCCTTCTAGATATCACATATAATATATACTTTTGTAACTATACATCAAAATCAAAAGGGCCAATTACGACACATCATGCTAGCACCGTAGGCCAAATAACAGTGTAACCAACTTAAACTAGTTTTTTATATCCCCCTGCCATAGGCTCTGCTCTGGTGACTCTTGTATATTCCACTACTAGTCAATCTTATTCAGAACCCAAACTTGGAATAACTAAAGGACTGCCGGTTATTGCATGGAAATTAACTCTGTTTCCCACACATCATGTCAAGGTTCCGGCGTCTATACTCGTGGGGGTGGTGAGCTGGTGTACTTTATTGTTGGGTGTGTCCACGTATCAATCTCTCTGGTTCCAAAATAAGGTTGCGGGGTGCGGTGTGAATGCTATAAAAGACTTGATTTTGTTTTTCCTAACATCAATTAGTTCTAAGGTGGAGTGGCATCCGATAAGTGATATCAAAGCTAAAGGTTATGGGTTTAATTCACTGGAATTTCATTGCGAGGGAAAGATTCTTGGGGTGTATCAGCCGAAGAGTGCATGCAATTAGGACCACCACACACAAGCAAAAGAGGTGGGAAAATGGACAGATAAACGGCTGATCACCTGTACAGAAAATAATGCAAAATTAATGACAAGATCGGCCCCATTTCCTCCTGCACTTTCTTCTAATTGGCACAATATACGTTCTACGTTCTTTCAAAAGGATTACTTTAAGCCCGGATTGGATGGCAAAGCATCTCATCTAGGCTGTACGGTCTCATAGTTTTCCCTATCCAAACATTGTATTTCATCTATAAGTTTTGAAAACATCTATTTAAATAAATAGTAAATAAAGAGTAAAAAATTGACAATCAATAGTTTAAAACAGTAAATAAACACAACAACTTGAACAGTACAAAATCTCAAGGATTCGGATACTATATAAATACAGTGGGATCTCACTTGTTTCAAATCCTAAAAAGTTAAAACTATTTCACCTCATCTTCCCTACCCGACCCGACCCCCCCCCCCCCCCAAAAAAAAAGAAAAAAAAGAAAAGAAAAGAAAAAAGAGCCGACCCGGCCTGAACATAGGAGATTCCGAAGCAGGCAGTTCTGAACCAACCAAATTAATCGAATTTGACTTTTTTTGAAAATTAACCGATTACCTGGTTTTTTTTTTTTTTTTTTGCTGCAAATGGGGGATCCATTTTTCTGAAACAAGAAGGGTCAATCTCTTTTTTTAATATTTTTTTATTTGAAGATAATTAGCTAGTATGTCCACTCCTGGGGCAAACCAATATCATTTGTTAGATTTTGAAAGCTATATATGAAAGCTATATATTGTTGTTGTGTCTTTGCTGCTGGGTTGTATCTCTAATTTTGAAATCACAAGCATCATATTCGTTATTCATTTTTGGACTCTATTTGTATACTTCCTAATCGGTGAACTTGGTCATTTTAGTCCATTAGCAAACTGACTCTGCGGCAATTGAGAAAATGCTTCACTAGAAATATTCTTGATATTGTTTCAAATTCATATCTTCAAAATCCTGGATTCCAATCTAATAGCTAAATCTTTTGTATTTTTTAAGAGTCCATTCATTTCTCTTTACAACACAAAGGCACGCATAAACTGCAACCCAATAAATTGAAAATAGTTCAAAAAGCTGAAGTACATTGTGATAGGAGGGCGAACATTAGAAGGAGTAGTTGTAGGGAGAGAGCTATCCAAATGATCCTGAGGAGTAGTTTCAGGCAGAGAGCTATCCAAATGAATTACATCAGGCATTGATTCAGACCTTGACGAAGGCATAGCAGCACTAGATTCCACAACTGCAATTTGAGATAAAGAAAGTATCATTAAATTATTAATCACATTGCATAGCAGCACCCAACTCTTGTGTGCAAATAATGTACCAAAAGGCTGGGGTCCCCTCAATAAATCACTCCAAAACAGTAGAGACGACTTAAATTAAATTAATAATGTTAATAATCTCTCCGTATGAAAAAAATTACTATCTATTTTGGAGAAAGCTAACTATATATATTTTCCATAAAGTAGTTTTCTTATTGGTAGTTAATCATATATAATATTCCTAGTGATGATTTAAACCAGTGAGGGGGTCCAATGTTAAAGGCCCAAGAACATGGAGTCTGAGGCCCAAGAACATGGAGTCTGACAGTGACAGCCCAACCCATGTTCATTTTCGAATTACTAATTATATTATTATCTGTTATAAAATTATAGAAAAGAGAGAGCCATAATGTATTATAAAACTTTTAAAAGGAGAGAGAAAGAAATAGAGCTCAGAAAGGTTATGAAACTTATGAATTTCTTAAAGAATTCAACGATATATATAGGCAAACAAAGGGGACTATGCTAGCTTACTATGCAGTACTATGCTGGTACTATGCACTGTGCATATGTCGACTATTCACTATGCCAGTTACTATGCAGTACTATGCTGGCACTATGCACTGTGCATATGTCAATCATTCACTATGCCAGTTACTATGCAATACTATGCTAGCACTATGCACTGACGACTAGATAAATGTGGTCATACAATTCAAGATAGTTTATAACACTTCCCCTTTGGATGACCATATTTAAAGAATATGCCTCGTTAAAACCTTACCAAGGAAAAACCCTGTGGGAAAAAACCAATGGCGAAGGAAAAAGAGTACAGTATTCATGTGTATCGCCAAGTGCTTTAGGATTGCCTCATTAAAACCTTGCAAAGGAAAACCCAGTGGGATAAAACCTTAGCGAAGGAAAAAGAGTACAATCAGTACAAGTCTTCAAGACATTACTTCCCCTGAAAAGTGCATGATAACAGGTCTTCAAACCTCCGCATTCCAATATTCTTCTTGATATCAATTTCAACTTTCTTCTCATGAATTGCAATGATCTTCTTGTGTGTATCTGAAAGATAACTCGCATCTGTACATCCAACTAACTGTGGACTTGATCCATGCTGATAAAATAATCACAACTGGATCTTTCTGCTCATCACTACTCTTCTGGAGTTGTACTCTTCTGGAGTTCTTGTAAATAACACAGTTAGTAGAGAATTCATCAACATTAAACCGCTAACCTCATTTTTTAATAAAAACGGCGGCCAGCCTTTTAAGATCAGACAAGCACCGCGGATTTTCAACTCCTCTGTAGGTGTCAGGCGTGCTGTCAGGCGCCGCAGAGCTATGAAGCTATATTCCATCTCTTTTCTCTTGCTTCACGAGAGATGCTGTATCATAATTTTCTCTATAAAAGAGATATTCAGTTCATCTTCATTCGCATCTCATCTTCTTCACTTTTCTGTAATCATACTGCATTTTTACTCTACAATCTCTTTCTACATTCTTATCCTGCAATCTCTCTCTGCAATGGCTCAACAATCTCCTCAGGGTCAATATATGAGGTATTCTGCACCTCGTTCATCAGCTATTCCTGCTTCTACCACAGGTGCTATCATGCAATATAATGATCTGATTCGTAGGTCAGATAATGAAGCTATCTATGAGCTTGTGAGTCTCGGTACCCGATACTCATCATCCATTGTCGCATTTTCTCAGCGACTGCAATCCAGAACTTGTGGAGTTGACAATTTCCACGATAATATTGCTATACTTCAGCGACTTCTTCTGGAGTCCAACATGAAGATAGGAGCAATAAAGCAAGAAAATAAGAATTTAAAATCCTTGCTTAAATCTTCTTTTCGATTGCCTACCCCTTTAGATAGGGATGCCATGCAGATTCTTGAAGAACAAGAACGTTTGAAGAATGAGGCAAAGTGCTTCAAATTTCTGTAATTTTTTCTTCAAGATAATAAAATAATATTTCACAAATATTCATATTTGTGTATCTATCATCTGGTAGATTTCTGTGTGCTCATTTTTATTTCTTCTTTAATAATGCACACTTCATATCAAACCCATAATATGAATCTGAAATACTAATTGTATTAAAAGATGGTATTTCATGACTAATAACATCATTCATCTTCCCCTTGAAGCCGCAAGGGTTTCAGATTTATATTTCAAATATGTGCAGTTTTTATGAGCTCTTCTGGAACCTTAATGACATTTAAATCATATATATAAACTGCAATAATAGCTTATTTTAATTTGCATTTGAATTGCTTTAGATCATATAAGGATCTTTGAAACTTGATAGAATACATATTTCCAGATGTATTCATATTAGAAGCTTCAGACATTTTCTATCTTTAAGGGATTTTCATATATATATATATATATATATCATGATCCAATGATCCATATAAATATGCAGTTAATCATGCATATCCAAACTCTCGGTAACTTTCAAGCTAATAAAAATCTCAATATGATTTCAACCACTTTAAAATCATATCAATATTGTTTCTTCGAGAAACTAACTTGTGATTTCTATATTTAATTTTCATATTAAAAGTTTCAGGTTTTTTATATCATATATATAAATATCCACCGACATTTAACAAAAATCACCTTTTTAGGTGTTTGGACTTCAAGTCCATATTTATCACATTTTACTTAGTGATATCAATTCTGCAGGAATTGAGAAACTGACTCGTGATTTATATATCACATTTTTATTTCCTTTTCATAAATACCTACTGACATTCAACAAGTATCACCTCTTTAGGTGTTTGGACTATAAGTCCCGATGCATCATATTTTACTAGTGAATCAATTCTGCAGGAATTGTTTCTTTCAAATTTGGCCAATATTTTACGTCATATTCTTCGACGATTCTTGATTCACTTTCATCATTACTTCTGGTAATGTCAATTGCCATCTCATATGGAAATACATTGTCGATAACAATTTTATTTCTATCCATAATTTCTCCATTATTCATGAAATGTAACGAGATCTCGTTATTTTCAGGTACCTGTCCCTCTTCAAGAGAAGACATTTTCATGAAAAACCTCTTCAGGAGGTACTCTTCAAGAGTTTATATAGGAGAATTTTATACAGAGAATTTGGATGGACTTTATTGCTTGTTTTGTGGGTATAGCCTCTTCAGGAGCACCAAATTATTTGTGCCTTTCTTTTTTGAGATACTCTATCTTTTGTATCGATAAGTCTCACATGCCTTTATACATGTCTTTAGACTGCTGAATTTCTTAATTGTCCTACAGGGGCTTCAATCCTCGCTGAGATTTTAGCAGCTAGAATATGAGACATTTTTATCTTATTGTATCCAAAATTTAATTATCATCTGAATTTCTGGTTCACATATGATAATTAAGATAACATCGAATAATTTCATCTTATTTGCTTCAAGCAAATTTTTCTTTTCATTTCTGGTGGTAAAACTTTATAGTAGAAGAATCTTCTGGTTCTTTTATGGACGTACATATGAAAATCATTCGATTTATCGTAATTGATTTTGGATGATCAAGATAACTATGAAAAGATACAAATATTTTGAATCATATCACCTTTTGATGCATCATAATATTTGATTCAATAATTTGTATAATATCATCTCAAAGAGAAAGCTTACAGCTTTTCCAATATGAGCTTCTGGCCCAAAAAGATATTCATTATCACGTCCAATCTTTTAGTTTTTTTGAATGAAACACATCATTCTTTTCACTTCAGAGAATAGAATGATATAAATTCATTATCATTCAATTCAGGGAATGATGCAGATCTAGTAAGACGTGAATAATGATTCTTATTAAAAGCTCATTATTTTGCTCAGTCACTGATACAGATTTAGAATATATTATGAACGTTTGCATTTCATATTACTACTTCAGGAGCATACTCGATATTGCTGCTTCAGGAGCACATTCGAGACTTTCATTCAAATATATATTCTTTCCACAATTTCAATTATGCAACTTCAGGTGCATAAATCATAATGAGTTTTTGGTACAAATATCACTCATATAAGATACTCAATAAAATTATTGATTTAGGGCGATCCTTCAGGGATGCTCCATTTCCATTCTCAGATAAATCATATCATCAATAATTTATAATAAGTATAAAAGAATAAATAAAACTTTAATTACTACAAAACATTGCAGAATATAAAAATATTTTATAATAAGATAAAGGTAATACATTAAAAAGGAACACTTTCATGATCAACTCTACCACTAGAATCCTCAAAGAAATCAGAAACATCAAGACTTGTAATATCTTCTCCATCTATAGAATCTAAAGCATATGATAGTTCAGTAAAATTTGTTTCAAATTTCTTTGTTTTTTCTTTTATAGAAGATTAATATAAGTCAACCAAGTGCTTATCTGTACGACAGATACGAGCCCAATGTCCAGTCATACCACATCTATGGCATCCATCTTCATCTTTCTTTAAAAATTTGTTTTGGGGACCTTTGCCTTTTTCTGAGTTGAATCACTTCTGGTGGTACGGTGTATATCTATTATTGTCCCTTTTAGTGTGGTCACTTCTAGGACCTCCACTTCCATAGTTTTTCCTATCACGTCCACGCCCTCGTTTTCTTTGAAAAGATGTACCATTCGCTTCTGGGAATGATGTAAATCTAGTACCATTCACTTCAGAGAATGATATAAAACCAGTAGGACGTGACTGGTGATTTCTTAACAAAAGCTCATTATTTTGCTCAGCTAATAGAAGATAAGATATAAGTTCAGAATATTTTTTGAACTTTCGCTTTCGATACTGCTGCTGCAAGAGCACATTCGAGGCATGAAAAGTAATATATGTCTTCTCTAACAAGTCATCATCAGTGACTTTTTCACCACATAATTTCAATAGCGAGCTAATTTTAAAGAGTGCAGAGTTATACTCACTAACACTCTTGAAGTCTTGCAACCTCAGGTACATCCAATCATGACGAACTTTTGGGAGGATTACAGTTTTCTGGTGTTCATATCTCTCCCTTAAATCATCCCACAAAATAAGTGGATCTTTCACCGTTAGATACTCAGTTTTTAACTCTTCATGAAGATGGTGCCGAAGGAAAATCATTGTCTTAGCATGGTCCTGTAGAGACCCTTGATTTCCTTCTTTAATTGTATCTCCCAGGTTCATCGCATCTAGATGGATCTCAGCATCAAGGATCTAAGATAAATAATTTTTTCCAGAAATGTCAAGAGCAACGAATTCCAATTTTGTAAGATTTGACATTTTTTACATATATAAATTAGGAATTTAAAAATATATTGAAAAACTTACTTGAAGTTGAGGATTACTAGCTTCAAAATCGTCAGAACTTTCGTGCTGATAACGTGTTATGAAATTATAGAAAAGAGAGAGCCATAACATATTATAAAACTTTTAAAAGGAGAGAGAAAGAGATAGAGCTCAGAAAGGTTATGAAACTTATGAATTTCTTAAAGAATTCAACGATATATATAGGCGTACAAAGGGAACTATGCTAGCTTACTATGCAGTACTATGCTGGCACTATGCACTGTGCATATATCGACCATTCACTATGCCAGTTGCTATGCAGTACTATGCTGGTACTATACACTGTGCATATATCGACCATTCACTATGCCAGTTGCTATGCAGTACTATGCTGGTACTATGCACTGTGCATATGTCGACCATTCACTATGCCAGTTACTATGCAGTACTATGCTGGCACTATGCACTGACGACTAGATAAATGTGGTCATACAATTCAAGATAGTTTATAACATTATCAAAGAAAAGCAAGGTGTGATAGAACACTTTTGTTTTTTTTTTTATCGAGTGTTAAAATCAGTAGACGTGTTAAAATTGCCATTACTGCAGCACAAGGGACAAAGTAAAAGATACATTCCATGGCATATGATTCCAATCTCGGATGAGGAAGACTCATTTCTTATTCTCTTGGCCTCTTAAAAGTTTTTGCTTTTATGGTAAAATAGGTCTGGATTCAAACACCAACAGAAGAAAACAAGCAAGTTCGTTCTTGTATAGCTTGTGAAACTCTGAATAGATCCACCAACAATATATTGGGAAGAAAAAGGCAATATAAACAAACAACATGACTTGGGATTCACCAGCAAAATGGGCCCCAGATACATATATTTAACCAAAGAAAGCACCATGATAAGACAACCTATCAATAATGGAATTTGATATCTGCTTCAACTTATATAATTTTAGACACTCTTGATGACATGACCAGATCATTATTCTATTGCCTCAAAGTCAATAAATACAACGTAAAACCAAACAAGGGAAATGGAGAGATGCTAGAATGGGTGGATATTCTCCCTGTGTGTCTTACTAGTTCTACCCTGCCAAACAAGGGATGAAAATAAAAAAGACAAGGGAAAAAAAAAAAAAAAAAAACTTGGTCTCAAAAGGAGTTGGCATGATAAACCTGTCAACACCAACTAGTGTAGGAAAGGGTGTAGAATAAATAGGACAATAAGTTATCTAGAAAATGGAGAGCAAATAATTAGAGTCTGAACCCAACAGAAATTACTGGTATAGGGTGAAACAAGACAAAGTCTGAATTTGAAGTCAAATCCTCAAAGAATGTAAAACAAATGCCAGCCCAATAATGACTCTGCAATATGATGTTATTTTTCCATTAAAAAATATCTCTCCCCTCAATCCATGCCTATAAGAATTGCTTGCATGACTTTCAAACCACGTGAAGTAGATCATATCCAATCTGGCAAAAGCCTTAAGACTTTTTCTGATAGATTTTCTGCTTAGATCCATACATATGTTGACTGATTATGATATAGTACTGACCAAAGATTTTCTGCTTAGATTACATATTGAATGAGCTGGGTTTCATAATAACTACTCGAAGTCATGCATTTAATTCAGTACATTAAAACCAAATAAATGAACTGGGTTTCATAAGGAGTTGCCAACAGATTGCTTGGACATCCATGCCATTTCAATAATGATGATAAGGGATGTGAAATTATACATTGAGACAAACAGTACTCATTCTCAAGTATATGTTATTATCCATCCTGCATGCATAAGAAGCGCTCTAGTATTTCTCAGAATTATATATATGGCTTCTCACTCTCAAGAATCCTAGATTTTCACATTGTTTACTTTTCTTCGATCAGAAGTGTAATGTAGTACCAGACATAGTATTACTGTAATTTATCAAAAACTACAAATCGTCTTAAATTGCCACAGTGTGCAGAATTAATGTAATCTAAGCTCATATTTCTAGCAGTTGCCATATTTGCTTCACCATAATTAAAACCAAACAAACACACACAGATTTGCACAAAAGCTCCATCCAAACAAACAACGCAGTTATGTAAAACCAAGGGCTGGGCAAAAGCTGTCATGAAAACTCCTAATCGAAAAGCCTTGAGTATTTACCTGCGCAAGAGAGAGAGAGAGCGAGAGCCTTGAGAGTGTGAGAGTCAGAGAGAGCGAGAGCCTTGAGAGTGTGAAATGGAGGTAGAGCCCAACGGCTGCAGAGTCAACTAAAGAAGAAACGTACTGGCCCTACTGGATAAAGTAACTAAATCGGGTATTGGGTAATTACCCGGCCCAACTTGATCCGAATAGAAAACGGTTCAGAAGCTCATCATTCCTACCTGTTTAAAAACAGTTCGGGTAATTTTGGGTCGGTATGATCGGGTATTCGGGTCGGGCCGGTTATTTTAGCTTAGTTGTTCAGCCCTTTCCAAATATATCTTTTTTTACAAACTATCTGATTTTATCTTAATTTAAAAAATCTCACTACTATTTAAAATATTTCATTTCATTTTATTTAAACTATATATCTAAAACTGGACTTAAAACTCTACATAACGTTAATCACATTTATATATAATTTTTTTGTTTTCTAAATTCGTTCCCGATTTTTGTGGAGTTGCATATCTATATACTTTTTTACAGTCATTCCGATGACTGAATCAAATTATTGCACAGGGGAGGGAATATGTTGTTGCTTTTCCTAAAGTTTGTAATGGACCATGGCCTTTGTCCTTAGCTTCTAGTTTTGCCTCAGGATGTGAAATCTCTTTCGTCGGATCCTAGCCTTCACGTTTTACACGGACCACGTTGGTTCCTTATCCTTATGCTGTTGCTCGAACTTTTTCCGTACGTTAGGTAATAGGGACAAGATTTTAAGAAAGTTATATTGAGTAGAGACGAAGAGTTAAATAAACTATTATTTTTTAATATTTTATTATTTTATAATTTTAAAAATTAAATTATTTATTATATTTTATATAAAAATTTAAAAAAAATTAAAATTATGAGATAAGATAATTTTATTATCTAAATAGGGTTAGTTTTTTTAAATATTTAAAATTTTTAATTAATGTAGTAAAACGTAAAGTCAAATTCAATATCCTTACTCTAATACTATATAAAATTATTATTTATTTTAAAATTTAAAATTAATAAAAAGAATTAAATTTAATTATTTATATTTATTAATGTATTGTTATATTTTAAAAGAATAATATTATATACAGTCGTGAAATGTATAAATAATATATAATCATTTTGAAAATAGTAAAATTTAATATTAAAAAATTAATTTTTATTTTATATAAATTTTATATTTATTAATTTTTTTTTAAAAAAATAATTATATGACGGCTATAAACTAACACTTATTTTGAAATGTGACAGTTCCCAGCTTTGCCAGTCAACGAATCCTTCCCTAAAGGGATCCCTGTTTTTCTGATAAGTACTAGACCATGAAAGCAAGCCATCCCTGATTCCCTCTTTTTAAGGATATCTACAGAGCTACACAGCGGAAGCGAGATACATAATATCAGGATATCACCAGAATGAATGAATGGTCGTTGAAAAAAAGAAGAAACGAAAAGGTGCTCTGAGAAGAAAGTAACGTTATAACTCACATTTAGATTTAAAGTTGATCTTAATTAATTTGAAATATTTTAGGGTAGCTACGTAAAGCCTCTACCCAAAAAAAGGACACTTATAGTTCTCACTTGGATTCAAAGTTAATTTCAATTAATTTTATTTCATTTTATTTAATATTTTTTTTAAATCATCACACAAATTAAATATAATAAATAATTTAACTCTTTTTAATCTGAAAATAATAATAATATTAAAAAATAATATTATAATAATATTTTATTTATTTTTTAACTTTCATCTTAAGTCTTTATCAAAATCTCACCTAATTATTTAGTTGAATAGGTCTAATTGTTCTATCAATCAAATTATAAGCCTAGGGCTAAACACCGACTAAGTCAGCGTCAATATGGGCATCCTCCGACTCTAACTCCAACTTTGTTGTAGGTTAAATCCAACCTTCGACTTCAACATGTGCATCCTTAGCTCCGATTCCGGCTTCGAGTTGTTGAAAATGAGTTAGATTTTGGACTTTTTTTTTTTTTTTTTGCCTCTTTACACTGTTTTCAACTTAATATTTGGCACATTTTTTAAAAAAGATTTTTTTGTGGGAGCTTTTAAATTTAAAATTTTTCAAAAATCACAATCTCAAGAAAATAATTTACTTTTTACTAAAAACATAACAAAAAATAAAACTAAATAAAAACAAGTAATATACTAAATTACTAACATGCTTCAGAAAATTAAAAAGGATTAAGCACTACAATAAACATCCACTCCCAACATCTACATCCAACTAATCACTACAAAAAACATCCACACCCATCATCCATCAACCACAACCAAAAATCAAATTAAAATAAATGATGGGATCGGAGTGGATGTTTTATCCAAGTATATTTATCCTTTTCACTTGGCTGTAACAATCATAAATTATTTAATCTAATTTTTAGAATTAAATCGTATCCCTTTGGGCTTTATACTTTTTATGTAAGTAGAACTAAATCGTATGATCCTTTATTTTGTTTGATCATCTTAAATACTTCCCCATACAAAAAAAACCGTTATGATATCCTCAATAACTAATGCAAATTAAAATAAAACAAAAACACAAATGAAATCAAACCCACAATCATCACCGAAGAAAAAAATGGGACTTTATATATATAACAGAAGGAATTGAAGGAAATGACAGACAATAGCCGTATATATGTGCAACCTACATACAAAACAAAGAAAATGCACTGAATGCCTCTTCTCTCACCCACATTCTCACAATAAAATGAACAAAAAATAAAAAGGAAAAACCAGGGATAGAGATTTAGAGGAAAGTGCGCGAGGAGGAGGCAAGGGACGGTGTCTGCACAGCGAAGGTAGAGATTCAGAGGCGATCGGCAACGAGTTAGCGATGGTCTAGCAGGGGCTGCACCGTTGCGGGAGTAAGGACCTACGGTTTTCGAATTGCCTCTTGAGAAGTGAGAGTACGTATGAGATCAGAAAAGAAATTATAAAAGCATCTACATTAGGTTCTCCGTAAAATTTCCAATAATTTAGCTAAAAATGATATTCCCTAAAAATGTTTCCTAAATTTTACTTATGTTTCAAAAATAATATTTTTAAAATTACTTTTTTATATTTTTGTAATTATTTAAATTATTTTCAAAATTATTATTTAAAACTATAACAAATATGAGTATGATAGAAAGTGTAGATGACTGAAAGAATAATTTATTTTATGTATTAAAATAAAATATTAATAAAAAATGATTTAGGAGATGAATAGTAATTTCTCAAATATGGAAAATCATTGTTCATCTCCTAAATTTTTTCCTAAAATAGAGATTCAGATGTAGGAGATATTTTGATCAAAACCGTATAATAAATTTCAAATTATAAGGAATCTGGTACTTTGGAGCACTGGATGTGAATGCTCTAAGGGAGTCGAGTGAGGAACCGAGTGTCTCAGGGTGGAGAATAACCCCAAAGAGTCACAAATGGCACGTTTTTCCTTATGAAGTGACGTCGTTTCCTGGGTAGAGTAGAAACTAAAAAGGCTGTAAATATAAAACGACATCATTTTCCTCTAGTCTCTAGCAGCAGCAAACGCCATACAGCACCGTTTTACCTCGTTTTTTTTTTTTTCCTAAACCCTATTTTTTAAGATCCTAAATTTAATTTTAATCTTAATCTTTGTGTTAGGCTTTTAAGCCTAAGTTAGTATTGATTAATAAAAATTACTATTTAAATCCACTAGTATTGCATTGTTTAAAATTTAAATAGAATTTATTATACTAGTGCTATTATACTTTGGTATTACATGTACTATAAGTCTATAATGTTATTATACATTATTATAAATAGACTTGTACAATAGGGGTTTAAATACAATTGTTAATATTTATACTTGTACTATAGTATTGATTATTGAAAATGACATATTATATACTATAGTATTACACTTTATTAACTCATTATACCTTACAATACTATTGTCTAACTTACTCCTATTAATAACGAAAGTATAATAACTAGTATTATACATTAGTATAATAGTATTACATGTTATTATAAATTTATAGATTAGTGTTTGTATATTAGTATTAAATGTTATTATACATTTGTAGATGTTAATCATAGTATAAGTATATTATTTTGGAACAAGAATTAGCTCATACTATTATTGAATATAACTATATATATATAAGTTATAGTTATATAAAATATATGTGAAAATATATAGGGTTTAAATACATTTGTTAATATTTATACTTGTACTATAGTATTGATTATTGAAAACTACATATTGTATACTATAGTATTACATGTTATTAACTCATTATACTTTTACTATACTAGTGTCTAACTTACTCTTATTAATAACTAAAGTATAATAACTAGTATTATACATTATTATGATAGTATTATATGTTATTATAAATTTATAAATTAGTGTTTGTACATTAGTATTAAATGTTATTATACATTAGTGTTTATACATTAGTATCACAAGTTATTACATTATTTTATTATACGTTAGTAGATGTTTATCATAGTATAAGTATATTATTTTAGAACAATAATTGGTTCATACTATTATTAAATTTAACTAACTATATATATAAGTTATAGTTATATAAAAAGTATATGAAAAATATATATATTTATAATATATGTAAAATATCGGATTAGGAGTACAAAGTCAAAGTTGGAGTCAGAGTTAATTTGTAAAAGTCGAAGCAAAGCCGAGTCAGAGTCAGACCGACTCCACCTTTGACTCTGAGTCCAACTTCTTTGGAGAAAAATACTTCGACTCCAATTTTAACATGTTGGAGTTGAAGAGGAGTTGAGGTCAAAATTGAATTTTTAGATTTTTACTCAGTCTTATGTAAGGCCTTCAAGGCTGATCTCCCAGGCCGGCACAAACAAAACGCATCATGGCTTTGCATGGATTTCCTAAGTTCGTTCCAAATGCATGCCCATTAAAACTTCAGCATCTATCTATCGGGAGCACTACTTTTGTGAACAAAATAGACGAAACCATTCCACCTAGAAGAGATCACAGAGGGGTATGTGTTTCCCAAGTATGATGCTCTTGCAAGTGATCATCATGACATGGGTCGTGGGTGTCATAATAATATCATAAATGGCAGCTTCTGTAGTAGTTCTAGCGGTAGCAGCAGCTCCAATAGCAAAGCCTAACTGCACCGACTGGTATGGACATGTTGAAATTCCATACCCATATTTTTGCAAATTCGCCTTTTTAATGTAGTTTAGTGCAATCGACATTGTATTTCAACCTAAATATTCATATCAATTTGGATTTGCTACTGGAACCATAAAATCTGGTTTGGGAGGGTCAAGTTACAAAAAAATAATTTTGGTGTGTTAAATACTAATTTTCATATAGTCTACTTTATAAAAACACCTTTCAAAATTTAAATTTCATCAAATTTTAAAAATTATGGAGGGACCAAGCCCCTTAGTGGTTCTGACCCTACTGTTTGCATCACACATCGAATATTTTTTTTACTATATAAGCCAACTTCCTAGATATCATCCTGTCTTAATCCGGAAACCAATATACATATGCGAAATATTCTATTCTTTAATTTTTAAAAACATTATATATTTCACAAAACTAGGATAATAGAAATATGAGTGCTGCTAGGGTGCCACCCAGTAGTGATCGTTGGGCATGCCTGTAAGGCAAAATTCACTTTATTTAATTTTTTTTCATATTTTTAAATATTTTTTAAAAATATAAAAAATATCAATACACTAATAGTCACTTCTTTAATCAGTAAGTAAAAGAAAATATTTTAAAAAAATAAATATATGAGTAGTCAAAATGAGGCGGCAAAATGGGGCGGCATAGTAACATTATTCTTAAAATATTTTAACTTGTGTAACTGCTTGATCAAATATGTGTGTAGATATCGGCATAACCCTCTTAACACTACTAGTTGGAAGCTTTTGGGTATATTGGGATCTAAAGAAAAGAAACCTCATTAAGCTCAAAGAGAAATTCATCCAACAAAATGGTGGCCTAATGTTCCAACAACTCTCTAATTACAAAGGATTGATGGAACCAATTAGAATATTCGATGTAAAAGAACTTGAGAAGGCCACTAATGATTACGACAAGATTAGAATCCTTAGCCAAGGAGGCAATGGAACGGTTTAATTATTGAGGAGTATTAACAGACAATAAAGTGGTTGCTATTAAAAGATTCAAAATTGTTGATTAAAACTGGATCGAACAATTCGTAAATGAAATGATTGTGCTTACTCAAGTAAACTTGAGGAATGTGGTTAAACTATTGGGTTGTTGTTTGGAAATAGAAGTGCCATTACTAGTTTATGAATTCATCACTAATGGGACACTTTCTAACCACATATATGATATAAACAAGTTATCTTTGTTCTCATAGAAAAAGCATTTGAAGATAGCAACAGAAGGTGTAGGAACCCTTGCATACCTTCATTTTGAAACTTCCATACCAATTATACACAGAGATGTGATAACTGTAAATATACTTTTAGACGATAATCATTCAACAAAAGTTGCTGACTTTGGAGCTTCAAGAATAGTTCCTCTTGATCACACACAATTAACCACATTAGTGTAAGGACATTTGGATACTTGGACCCTGAATACTTACACAGTGGCCAGTTAACAAAAAAAAGTGATGTCTATAGCTTTGGCGTTGTTTTGGCAGAGTTAATACCTGGTGAGAAGGCGCGTAATTTCTTTGGATAGGACAGAAATTGAGAAAAATCTAGCTGCATATTTTGTTTTTTCTCTAAAAAATGATCGCCCACTAGAAGTTGTTGGGGACCACATTATCAATGAGGGTATTTTTGAAGAGCTAAAAGAAGTTTCTTACATTGCAAAAAGCAGCGTAAGCGTAAAAGGAGATGATAGGCCTACTATGAAGGTTGTGGCAATAGAGCAAGTGGGATTAAGAATTGAGGAAAAACATTCACATGAGAAAGCCAATCTCTATAGAGAAGAAATCGAGTGTTCACTTAATGCAATTACAAGCTATTTGAGTCTTGAGGTCAGCACTACCAATTCTTCGACCAGTTCCACCATTAATAGTGTTATGGATGTGTTTCATAACTTCACGTACACGATTACCTGCAACCAAAGAGTTGTGTGATTTGTGAGTCCTGGGGAACACCTTTGATGCCTAAATAAGTGATCACAATAAGAATCTCATTTTCAAAACAAATGAGAATCAGATAATCTTCACATACTTGGAGGATATGTATATATAAAGCCCATGAGATTTCTGTTGCCATGCGATAGCAAACTTATATGTTATTTGAAATTCAAGTCTCAGAATGGAGAGTATAATAAAATCCAAATGATCAAATATCTCTTCTCGTCCAAGATACTCTCAATCAATTATTCCTTCAATGGTTGTGATGGATTGGGCTATCAAGGGAGTGGGTTATTGGCTTGAGTTGTTGGCCCAATAGACCTCAGAGCGGTATTAAGCCCTTCCAGATAGTACGGGAGATCAATTTTTGAAATCAAAAATTGTTTGTAGATAATTCCTCAATTCTGAAAACGACCTCTTTCTTCGCCAAGCGTCAAAGCTCTTCCATCGCTACCCACCACCGAAGCTTCCTCCAAATCTTTTTCTGTCCTTGAGTCCACACCCTGCGGTGCTTCCTTACTCTCGCTTGAATTCTCTCACAGCCTTTTAACCACCACCATCCTCCAATCTAGTGACTTTCATTCCCCCCTTTTCTCTCACACTTTCTTTATCCTATTTTTCTTCTCACTCACCTTCTATAGACCCTCATGAGAGGCTACGCAAGTGTCCAAGTTCGTCTCCGCTTTTGTGAGAGCTTGTTCTTTTGCATGTTCAAGATCAAGTATTTAATTTTCTATGCATTTGTGTGTAAAAGTACTCGTATCTTAATATTTGAGTGCTTGTAATAAAGTTGTATGTTTCTTTTCACCCCCTACTTTATAATTGCCTACCTATTTATGGGTTTCCCAAATATCATGGAAGAGTCCCTCGTAGATATCACATATAATCCTTATAAGTATGCATCAAAATCAAAGGGGCCAATTACACATCATGCTAGCATTGCATCTTAATTATCAAGGATGCACTCAGGCAGGCCATCCCCGGAATGTTTTCAGTCATTCAGACTTGCCTCATTTTGAAGGATCCTGGGAAAAATATCCGTGTAAACTAGCTCAGAATAAATTTTTGATATCACTTAGGCTGTCATAGAATCTGCTCTGATGACTCTTGTATATTCCATTACTAGTCTTATTCAAGACCTAAACCTTGAATATATAACTAAAGGACTGTCAGTTGTTGTATGGAAATTAACTCTATTTCTCACACCTGTCAAGGTCCTTGCTTCGGTACTCGTGAGGGTGGGGTACTTTATTGTTGGGTGTGTCCACGTATCAAACTGATTGCTTTGAAAATAAGCTTGCGGGGTACGATGTTCAATGCTATAAAAGACTTGATTCTGTTTATCCTAACATCTATTAGTTTTCGGTTGATTGGCCCTTCATGGTCCAATAAGTGATATCAAAGCCAAACGTCATGGGTTTAATTCACTAGAATTTCATTGTGAGGGAAAGATTATTGGGGTGTATCAGTCAAACAGAGCATACAATCAGGACCACCACACAAACAAGCAGAAGAGGTGGGAAAATGAAGGATTGTGAGATTATTTTCCTTTATATGAAGACATGGATTCAAAGAATGCAGTATATTAACTTCATATAGACCAACTTAACAATTGAAGATAATGCAATATCGTAATTTTATTTCATTATTTTTGGAGAAAAATATGGATTACAAAAGGCATTACAGAGGAGGAGAATAAAAATAATCATTACCCTGATAAGTGATTGACATCATACGAGTAGTGCCTCTCAAAGAATATGAAAGTCTATCCATTAAAAACTCTGGTTTTTTTATCCTCCCCATACCGAAGTCATCCTCTATAAACTCATTATGCTCTTAAATGCAACTTGATTGGCTTTACATATGCCTATTATCTGCTGAAAGGTAAGCAAATCTACAATTTGTGAGTCCGTTAAGAGCCAAATAAGATTGAGACAAGTCACTGTAAAGAATAGTTTGCAAATATTTCCTTCCTTCTCATTAGTGCAATTCCAAAACTGCATTTCATATGCTCAACTGAGAGACGTCGAATTAGAGTTCTTCAGATCGCAAGTAGACCTTCCCATTTGATGAGAGGAGGTCCCCGTCGGCCTTCAAGGTTGTGGAAGATGATGAAGTTTGAGAATTGGTGCCTTTAAAGGGGGATGAGGAAGGAGAGGGAACCTTCTTGGGCAGCATCTGTTCCCAGTATTCCTTGGGCAATGTTGATTCTTTTGAAGGAACAATGAAAGCTAGAAGAGTCATCAAGATCAAGCACTTGTGCCTCCAAGAACCTAACATGCTGAATACTCTAGAAATGGTCAGGGTGCTCCTTAAACTTTCAAAATCAGCAGCTTTGGAGAGATTGTTGCAGCAGACATGTTGAGTAATGTATGGAGATTGCCAACTTGGTTGTTTGAGAAAAGATGACTAAATGGCAGATAGTGTGGTATCACAGTATGTGATAATTCGAACCTTTTTAAGCAGCTCATGTTGTTGCTCTCATTATCCAATATACAAGTATAGAATTTGGTTGAGTGGTGTAATTGTTTAATCCTCTATCTGGTAACAAATCTTTGCTGTCAGACCTACTGAAGTGATTTAATTTCTAATGTCACTTAAGCAATATGTGATGTTTATTAAAGAAAACTGTACCAACTTGGTTTGCACCTTTTGTATGGATGCATTTTCACTGCATATCATGCATGCCATGGATTCAATAAGACAAATGCTTGATACAAAGAGAATTACAAAAGATGGGTTTATTAACTGATATGGCTTAATGACTAATGAGATACTTCAAATTATAAGGTAGATCTATCATCTAATGTACAACACTAAAACATGTTAGTTTGTAAGCTTTCTTTTATTGAGAAAAAAATATGATTCCACGCATTGGTCGAAGCATGTTTAGATTTTGTTTAGTTTTAGAAATGAAATTTGACAATGATAATCATTTCAATACATTGCAACTGAATTCTCTTTGGGTTTACATTAGGGGTGTAAAAAAAAACCGATAAACCGGTAAATCGGACCGGACCGAACCAAACCGGTGGGATCGGTCCGGTCCCGAGGTTGGTTCGGTCCTGTATTGGTTTTATTTTTCTTAAAACCGGTCAAAATCGGTCCGGTTTCAATTTTTCTTTTTCTAAAACCGGACCGGACCGAACCGGACCGGTTTATATATATTTTAATTTTTTTATATATATAATATATAACTATATATAAAATAGTTTTGTATTATATGATAAATTACTAATTAATATAATATTAAATTTTAAAATCTTATATCATTTTGTTTATTGTATTAATTGTTATACTAATACTATATCACTATATATTATAATATACTATAATATATCATTATATTATATATTATAATATATTACAATATTTTATCACTATACTATAATATACTATATTATATATATTATATAATATATAATATAGTACATTAAAACCGGTAAAACCGGACCAGAAACCGATAAAACTGGAATACCGGTTTAGGAGGATAACCGGTGCGTAATCGGTTTTGAAAAATGCAAAACCGGTACATACCGGTTCGGTCTTAAATTTTATTCAAAACCGGACCAAACCGAACCGGTTACATCCCTAGTTTACATGGCTGCATACTATCATGCATGGTTAAAGTTTCACTTTTAAACTAAAACTGATGAAGCATGCGTTACTAATTATAATTAAAGACTTCCCCCCGAATGGCACAACCGAAGTCTAGTATTATTTTTATCTTTCAATCATGCAAACATGAGGACAGTACCCTTTTTCATTTATTTTTAGAGTTCAGAAGACAAACACTCCCAAAGAGTGGAGAAAAATTGTAGAGATGTTCAGAATTAGAAGCATGCTGAAAATTTTTGTTTGCTAATTTGCCAACAAAAGAATGCTTTTACCTATAAAAGATGATGGTCATCAACATTGCCACTGAGAAATCAATATATATATTGTATAAAATATGTATTTCCTGAAATAATAGGGGTACTCCAATAGCTAAACAGAACGATTGGAGTAACCAAATGCACTTTATTAACAAGCTCCACCATGTCTTATTATAGCTAAGCTCGTTTATCAAAATGCTTAATTTTTGTAAAAAAATATTACCTTATAAACTGTTTAATTCAGGATTAGTTTTTCATCAGACCTTATCTTGTTTAATCATATATGCATTTCTAGTCTAGATAGTGGCAGAACTAGCATTTGAATTGACACATTTTGAGTCAAAGATTAATGAAAATATTAAAGAATAGTAAACTCACAAATTGATATAGTTTCATGTAGTATGTCAAATTATAAACTTACAATTATTATAAAGTTGATTTTATATACTATATGAAACCATATTCATTTATGAGAGTATCTTTATAAAATCTCTCTATAATTATAATAGCTATCCCTTTCTTTTATTGAATTTAGGTCATAGGGGGTTCTTTTCTTTCTTTCTGTTTGTTTTCTTTCAACGGCCACAAGTGTTTGCTTGAATAGTGGCTGATGTTGGGGTGTATATGGAGATTGGTTTTGGAGCTAAAAATTGAGAAACAGAGTGTTTGCTTGACGTGCACTCAAGCGAAGCTCAACCCGTGAGTTCACTCGAGTCCCACGCGATAGTAAGCTTGAGCGAGACACAATCCTAGTGTTTGCTCAAGCTTCGGTTGACACCCCACTCAAGCCAATGCTGTTTTGGCTATTCTCTTGAGGGGCACTTGATATGCCGCTCGAGCGAAAATTGCAGATTTTGCCAGATTAGGGTTTTCAGTGCCATTTGCTATATATATGTATATATATATATATATATATATGTCATTTTTGACTTATTTAGTAAACTTTTAGCATATTTTGAGAGAGAAGTATGGAAGCAAATGACCTAACTTCCCTTTGGGATGTTCCCTCGAGAGTCTTGGAGTCAGTAGGAACTTGTGTGGTTGTTGTAACCACATAGGGGCCTTCCCACGGAGGGCCTAGCTTCGCTTCGTCTTGGATGGTGGTTTCCGTTTGCTTCAGCACGAGGTCCCTGACCTTGAATGTTCTTGAGTATACTCATTTGATAAAGCATCGCTCTGCCTTCTTCTTACTAATGGCTATTCTCGCCTCCGCTTCAATCCTAATCTCTTCTAGCAAGTCAAGTTGCTATTCTAGTCGCTCATTGTTGGAGTCTTACTTGAAGTGTTGCACCCTGTAGATGGGGATCCCGACTTCGATTGGTGGCATTGCCTTGTAGCCATAAGTGAGGATGAATGGGGTCTCTCTAGTCAGTTTCCTCATCGTGATCCGATATGCCCATAGAACTTCGGGGAGTTCCTTCGCCCAAGCACCCTTCTTGTCACTAAGCTTCTTCTTGAGTATCCCCATCAGCATTTTGTTGGTAGCCTCCACCTGACCATTAGATTGGGGTATCCTGGGATGAGTAGAAAATTATGATTCCCAACTCTTGGCACCAATGTTGATAGTAGTCAGAGTCAAATTGTCTCCCACTATTTGATATGATGATGTAGGGGATGTCGAATCTGCAGATGACAGTCTTCCAAAGAAAGGATGTGTGTTGCTCGTCGTAATTGATGTCAATGCCTTGGCTTCTACCCACTTGGTGAAATAGTCTACTACAACCCCCACGAAATTTATTCCTCCCATGCCCAATGGGAGGGGACCCATCAAGTCAACTCCCTACTAGGCAAAGGGCCAGGGCGAAGTGATCGAGGTTAGTTCTTCTGGCGAGCAATGGCGCACTTTAGAGTACTCTTAGCACTTCTTGCACTCCTGCATGTGCCACTCAGCATTTGGAATGGTGCGCGACTAGTAGTAACCCGCAATCATCTCTTTGCCTGCTAGCACGTTCCCTCTTGAATGTCGCTACAGATTCCCTTTTTGCACCTTCACTAGTACATATTGGGCTTTTTTGAAAGAGATGCACCTCAGGATGGGTGGGAGTACCCCCTTTTGATATAGGACGCCATCGACTATAGTGTAACATGCTGTTTTGTTCTTGATCATCCTGGCTTCCCATATTTTGTTAGTGAAAAGCTATGTACTGTGCACATATCATTGGAGGAAATTAAAATATTTAAGATTATTATTAGGTATTGCAAGTTCTTTTAAAACTACATACTAGTAAAATCATTAGCCTCATATGGCTCAACCTTCTTTTCGTGCTTTTAGTTGGTGGATTTTCATCAAGTTCGTGTTTTACAACGAGTATATTGTATCCGAAAATATTCCTTTTTGACTACTTATTATTATCAAAAAAAGGTTATTTTTCTCGTAGTATCAAATTTGGTACGGAAGATAATTAGTTGGGATCACTGGGACCAAGTTCTAGCCTTTATTGTGGCTATTTTTATCTTCTTAATTTGTCCCATATCCAAAAAAATAGAGATTATAAAAAGTTTTACCGCCTGTCTTGTCATTATTTGAAATTTTATAAAAATTAATTTATGAATTAATATGATTTTATATGTTTATTTTATAATAAAATTAATTTTATAATTTAATCAATAATTATATAAAATTATATTAATTTATAAATTTATTTTTACCATGAGTATACGTGGTCGCTTCAAGTCTTCATGCATTGAATTATTATTATACTCACCGGATCATGACTGGCCAGCTTTATTTAAAAAAGCGTAAAGTATAAAGTGGATCACGTTACTCGATCGTACAAAGGAAGTTGACCAGCTACTTTAGGCTTTCTTCTTTTTATTTTTTATTTTGGGAGATTACGGACAGAAGATCGAACCTCAGACCTCTTGTACAGATTGAGTGTCGTGCATCAAGCTAGTTATAATAAAACCAATTGTAGGGTACTTGAAATAACATAAATAATGGAAGACTTAATAATTGATTGGTCAAGCAAAGTATATAATAATATATACCTCACGACGCGACCGAGGCGTGGATCATGAAGCTCTTGCCTCTTACATTGTCGTGCGAACAATATGCATATCTAATATTATCCGTTTTCGACGCTTCATTAATATTTTCCGTTTAGACAATAGTGTCTATATATAATAGATACATACTTTCATTTTATTTTCATTCTATTAAGTAAGATTTGAATTTATTATTATTAGATGAATTAGAAACGTGTAATAAATAATCATTTAATAGTGATAATATATTACATAATACTTAATAGAATAAAAGTAAGATGGTAATATAGTGTATAGAATTCTCCTATATAATATATAAGTAAAATGATATACATATATACAACCATTTTTACAATTTTTTATACAATTATATTTTAAATGAAGGATATTTTTATAAAATAATTTATTAAAATAATATCATTTTACATAAATGCACTTATTTTAAAATATAGTTATTAAAAGGTTGTAAAAAGATTTACACATGTATCATTCCTTCAATATATATATATAGAATCTTCCTGATGCAGTTATTATAATTTATAATTATAAGATTAACTACCTCTTTTGAAATGTTAATTTTTAGCTTAAAGGAGTCAGCAACAATGTTGCACCGACACTTTATCCGTAGGAAGGTACTTATGTGCTACTCCTACGTCAAGGATTAAAGAGAAAAAAGGAAAAAGAAATAAAATAAAAATAAAAAGAAGAAAATCTTAATTAATTAATCAAGCAAAGCATATCTTAGTACGATGCAAGGTGGATCAATCGCGTGACACTTGAAGCTGAAACCTTATATCATATATATAATGCGAACATAGTGGGGTAGGGAAGGTATGGATGGAGAGAAGCATCCATAAAATGGTTATAGAAAATACGATGGTAAAGGTTTGGAGGATCAGTCGAAAGGCTCAGTTCCAGGAGGTGGGACCAAACATCTTTGTAATAACATTTGCAAATCAAGCTGACAAGCAGCGTATACTGGATGGAACGCCATGGCTCTTTGATAATCAGATGTTTGTAATAATGCAGCTGGATGAGTTCATTCCACCACAGCAGATGGACTTCAAGAAAGAAAGAATGTGGATCCAACTGCACGACTTACCAATCGTATGCATGAACAAGGTGAGAGGGGAGAAGTTGGGTGGGACCATTGGAAGGGTTGTAGAGGTAGAGACGCAGGATGATGGCAGTGGGTGGGGGTCTTTTCTGAGGATCCTAATTGAGGTAGATCTAAGCAAGCCTTTGGCAAGGGGGAGGACTATAAACATCAAAGGTAAGAACTACTGGATTCCTGTGAAATACGAGAAACTTCCACATTTTTGTTTTAAATGTGGATGTATTATTCATGAAGAATCTGTTTGTTGGGGGTCTGATGAGGGGGAGGTTCAATTTGGTGTGTGGATGAGGGCAGGGGCAAGAGTAAGATCTTTTAAGAAAGGGGAGAGTAGCAATGGGAAAGGGGAACCAAGAAATATAATAAAAGTAGTAGACAGAGCCAGGGGAAGGGAGAAAGAAACAGTAGGTAATGAGGAGAATGGGAGTATTAGGGAGCTAGTACTTATAATAAAGGAAGGCCTAGGTAGGGAAGAAGTGGTGGAAGAAGAGGAAGTGGAAAGACTGGTGACAGGAGTAATAGGTGAAGTAAAAGAGACTGAGTGTAACAGCCCGCTAGAAATTTAACGGTAAAATTTCTATTGACTTTAGGAACCTCGTGAAGACCCCATAAGTTTTCACGAATCCATTAATCGTATAGGTTTTAGTCTAACTACATAGTTAGTGTTATTATTTACTATGGTATCCGAAGTGCGATTTTAATTATTTGAGATAGTTAGAAGTGTCAGAATACATTATAGTCTACACCAATAGGCTTAATTAAATATTTAGGATTTTTCAGTACTAAGTTTATTACGTTTATTTTTGGAGTGAATAGTAACTTCGGTAAACGTACTAAGCACAGTGTTTTCAAAATCACAGTGTGTAATATCCAAATTAGGTTAGCGAAATTTTATTTGGACACATGGAAAGATTTTAGCAACCTTACTCTTCTAAGTCTACTCCACATTTGGAAAATATATTGAGCTGATTTTTATAGATATTATTGGATAGAATATTTTGAGATAATCTTTTATAGATATTTTGGGTAGGAGAAAACCACACTCAACTCTCAACTCTAGCCTTATCATCTCCCTTATCTCGTCCATAAGGATCTTCAGCCAGCACCCACGAACTTATCTTCATTTACACCTTCCAATAAAAGATTATCAAACACTCTCTCTCGGACAGTTTTTAGGAGTTCTTTTGCACGCCCATTTCGAAGCTGTTGTAAGTGTTTTATCATAAAGTCTCATTCATATAAGTTGTTCCTTTTTAAGTCTAGTTTACATGGATATCTTATTTGCCCCATTTGAAGATCATTTGGTCAGTAAAATATTGTGTAAACTATAGAAATGTCATTCTGGGAGATAAACTGGAGAATATGTTATAGTTGGGAGTTTATGACCAAGTTAATGGATAGATATTGGTCTGAAATTTTTATGGAGTATTGTTAACATGTATATATGACTATTGGTTGAGGATTTGCATGATTAAAGGTTTTGATGAAATATTTTCTTAGATTTAGAAACTTAGAAACTGGAAGAGGAAAAACAGTTTCTGTTTTGAGAAAGTTTAACTCTTTGGTGGTCTAAACCTATTCTAATGACTTTGATAATTTTATTGGAGGATCCTAAGTATCTTATATACATGTTATATTATTATTTTGAAGATATTTGATGTTAGTTTCAAAGATATGAAATTTTATGTAAAGAGATATTCAGATAAGCCAAAGTGTGGATGTTCTTGGCTAAATTTATGTTTTGGTTAATTTTTAACCATGTGATCTTGAATTAGAAGCTTATATATGTTTTGGGACATCTTTTTAAACCATGTGATGGTTTGGTTTGAATATCACATATTTATAAGTCATAGATCAAAAGGTTGATCAAAACAAGTTGGAAACAAAAATCAATAGAAATAGCATATGAGAATTTCGACCCTATGGAGTTTTAATAGTTGTGATTAGTTTTAAATTTTTCTAAATTGATATTTGAATTGAGGATAAAATTTACATGAGGCATGTAAATTTTGGTGACTTTTGGAGTTAGTATGCAAAATCCTTAAGTTATGGATAAAACGGTCATTTTCCTACATGCAGAGAGTAAAATAGAAATTTTACTCTTTAAGTTAGTATTTTCTATATTTCAATTTATTAGTGATTTAGTGTTAACTTTTAGAATCACTAATTACAGTTCCTTGTGATCGCGTTTAAGGTTTTGTAAGAAATGCGGAGATCGAGGTAAGTTAGCTTTTAACTTACTAGTAGTCTACTGTGTATGTGTGCTAAGTAAAGGAACTACAGTGTATATATGTGTGTTATCATATATGTCATGTCATGCCAAGTTAGCATGTAATTGTCTATTATACAGAATTTATTCTGTCATCAATTTTTATCTGTTACATAATATATTCTGTCATGTATTACTGTACATTACAAGTATGTCATGTTAAATATGTGGTCTATTATATGTTATGCCATGTTACGAAATGTTTTTATCTCAAGTTGGTCATGTATTTCAAGTTATGTTAAGTCAAGTTTGTGTAGAATACATGGGGCCACAACAACTGTGGAGTATGTATTTACACGTAGAATACATGGGGCCACAACAACTGTGGAGTATGTATTTTTCATGTTAAGTCAAGTTTATGTAGAATACATGAGGCCACAACAACTGTGGAGTATGTATTTAACTGCATTGTGATGTGTAGAATGCATGGGGCCACAACAACTGTGGAGTATGTATTTACACGTAGAATACATGGTGCCACAACAACTATGGAGTATGTATTTTTCATGTTAAGTCAAGTTTATGTAGAATACATGGGGCCACAACAACTGTGGAGTATGTATTTAATTGCATTGTGATGTGTAGAATACATGGGGCCACAACAACTGTAGAGTATGTATTTACACGTAGAATACATGGGGCCACAATAACTGTGGAGTATGTATTTTTTATGTTAAGTCAAGTTTGTGTAAAATACATGGGGCCACAACAACTGTGGAGTATGTATTTACACGTAGAATACATGAGGCCACAATAACTGTGGAGTATGTATTTTTCATGTTAAGTCAAGTTTCAGATCAAGTTCATGTCAAGTCAAGTTCAGTTCATGTTTCAATTTAAGTTATGTCAATTATGCTATGTTGTATGCCAAGTTATGCTTTAATTACTTATGAATTTGATTATGCATTTATGCTTTTACTGTCATCCATGCATCATTAGCCTGTGTAGAAGTTTTTTGTTAACTTGTTGAGATTTGTAATCAAATCTCACTGTGGTAGTCCCAACTACCATTCCCCCCGAATGGTAGATCTTGTTACAGGACCTGAAGGAGAATCAGGAGCTGACCAACTAGACACAGTTAACTGAGCGACGATGCGACGTCAATGTTAATATAGTAGTTAACGTAAATTACTACTTGTACGATGGAGTTGCATCTCCAGTACTTTTTGGATCATAATCATTTTGGACTAGTGTTATGATCTTAGTTGTTCAATGAGTCTTTATATATGAAGTATGTTTTAAGCATTTGGGATATTTTCAATTTGGTGCATAGTATTGCTAAAGAAATAATTTATCCGCTGCGAATATTGCATAATGTTAGATGCATGTTAGGAACATTGCATGTTAGGAACATTGCATCTTATATGTCATGAACGGGGGCAGGTAACCTTGTGTTACATGTCTCGATGCTTCAAATGTCCGTCCAATCCCAAACAGAATTTGGGGGCGTCACACTGAGACTAATAGAGAGAGCAATAAGGAGAAGAAGGAGGGAAACGAGGAAGGGGAGGGGAGGGAAATGGTGACTGATGAGGATGGTGGAAGCAGTGTGGTGTTAAGTGGTAAAGTGATAACAAAAGGTGCTTGGAAGAAAAGAGCAAGGGAGCAAGGGAGCAAGGGGAGAGGGGTAACCATCAAAGTGGGTCGAGTTTATCAAAAAGAATGTTTAAAAATATGAGTGGAGGGAAGGGAGAAGAGAGGGAGGGGAAAAGAGCAAAAGTCAATGGGGAGAGGGAAAAGAGATGATTTCAAATGAGGTGGAGGCTGTTGAATAGCCCTACCTATTATTATGAAAACACTAAGTTGGAACTGCTGAGGGCTTGGCAACCCTCGGACAGTTCAAGACCTTTGCCAGATGGCAAAGGAAAAGAGGCCAAATGTCCTATTCCTGATGGAGACCAAGCTGAGAAGTAGGAGAGGAGAGCGGATAAAAAGAAGTGTGAATTGTGAGGGCTGTTTTGTGGTGGAACTAGAGGGGAGGAAAGGAGGCTTGATGCTTCTTTGGGACCAATCGATGAGTGTAGAAATTTTGAACTACTCTAATAGTCATATTAATGCATGGGTTACTAAGGAAGGGAAGGAGAGATGGTTGCTGACTGGTTTCTATGGACAGCCCAATTCGAGCCTAAGAGTTGAATCTTGGCAACTATTGGCTTCTATGAAACCTTCAGAAGGAGTGGGTTGGTGTGTGATAGGGGACTTTAATGAGGTGTTGACAAAATGATGAGAAAAGTGGGGGTAAACAAAGACAAGAGAGACAAATGAGGAGATTCAGAGAAGCATTGGAGGAGGGGGGGCTTTTTGATCTAGGTTGGAAAGGTGACAAGTACACTTGGAGCAATAAGCATGAGGATGACACATTTACAAAAGAAAGGTTGGATAGAGCAGTTGCTAATCTGAAATGGAAAGGGATTTATAAAGAAGCATGGGTAGAGGTGTTAGCAGCTAGATGCTCAGATCACAGACCACTTTTGTTACATACAAACCAAGAACCTGCAAGAGTTTGGAGGGGAAAGAGACTGTTCATATACGAGGCAAAATGGTCTCTTGAGGAGGATTGTGAGCAAGTAATAAAGAGAGCTTGGCAGGTGAGGGTAACAGATAAAGAGTCTGGCAGGGGTCTGCAAAGGTTGCTAGAAAGTAGCAAGGGTGCCCTGATGCAGTGGAGTAAATTGATTGAAAATGATAGGAGGAGAGACCTGAAGGACAGAACAGAATTGCTTAAAAAGCTACAAGAAGATGAAGGTTGCCACAACAGTAAGGAGATCAAGCAAGTTCAAGCTGAGATAGGGGTCTGTCTAGAGATGGAAGACTTGAAGTGGAGGCAAAGAGCTAAAGTGGACTGGTACAAGCTGGGGGATCGTAATACTCAGTTTTTTCACAGCTGTGCTAATCAAAGGAGGAAAACAAACAGCATTAAGTATATTTTTGATGGTCAAAATGTGAGGCATACCAACCATACTCAGATAGAGTTGATATTTAATAGCTACTTTCAGGATCTGTTTACTTCATCTCGGCCAAGTTCAGAGGACATTGAGGAGTGCTTGAAGGGGGTTGAGACCTATGTGACAGCTGAGATGAACTCCTATTTAACAAAGCAATTCACTAGAATAGAGGTTGAGGCAGCCATAAAACAAATGGCTCCACTAAAATCCCCTGGACCAGATGGGTTTGGGGCCTGTTTTTTCCAAAAGTACTGGCAGGTGGTAGGTGATGAAGTGAGCAAAACAGTGCTGGATTGGCTAAATGGTAACTCCCTGATTCCTTCTATGAACTATACCTACATAGCTCTTATTCCTAAAGTGAAAGAACCAAGAATGGCCAGTGACTACAGACCTATTAGTCTATGTAATGTAGTTTACAAGATTATGTCTAAAGCGTTGGCTAATAGGCTGAAGAAATTTATGAATAATGTAGTCTCACCAAACCAAAGTGCTTTCATACGAGGGAGGTTAATAACTGATAATATAATGATAGCTTATGAGGTGCTTCATTCTATGAAAGTAAAAAAAAAAAGAAAAAGTGGGGAGCATGGCCATAAAGTTGGACATGTCCAAAGCTTATGACAGAATTGAGTGAGTTTATCTGGAAGCTGTGATGGGAAAATTGGGATTCTGCAAAAAATGGATTGATTTAATCATGAGAAGTGTCTCAACAGTGAGCTATTCAATTCTAATCAATGGGAAGCCTGGGTCAAGATTTCTACCTAGGAGGGGATTGAGGCAAGGGGATCATTTGTCCCCTTATTTGTTTATACTATGTGCTGAGGGTCTAAGTGCAGTATTGAATCAGTCAGACAAGAATGGTGGTACGAGAGGAGTAACTTTGGCCAGAAATGGAACTAGAGTGAACCATTTGCTTTTTACAGATGATTGCATTCTATTTGGAAGAGCTAAAGCAAAAGAATGGGGGAAAAATTCAAGAGTTGCTTCTAACATATGAAAAGGCTTTAGGCCAGTTCCTAAACAAGGAAAAGACAACAGTGTTTTTTAGTACAAATTCAAGAACAGAAGAGCAGAAGAAGATAAAGGAGCTAGGTGGAAATGTAATGAGAGGGAGCTATGAGAAGTATTTAGGGCTGCCACCAGTGGTTGGGAAATTGAAGTACAATTCCTTCAGGAGCATCAAAGGAAGGGTGTGGAAAAGAATAAGTAATTGGAAAAACTCCTTTCTATCCTTAGCTGGGAAGGAGGTGCTGATAAAGGCTGTCTTGCAGTCAGTTCCAACATATACTATGAGAGTGTTCAAAATCCCAAAAAATCTTTACAAAGAGCTCAACTCTTTAATGGCAAAGTTTTGGTGGGGAAATCCTTCTAAGTCTAATGGAATACACTGGTGTTGTTGGGAAAAGCTTGGAAGACCAAAAGGGAGAGGAGGTTTAGGCTTCCGAGACTTAGAAAGTTTCAACTTGGCATTGCTAGCCAAACAAGCATGGAGGTTCCTTCAGAATCCAAGAAGTTTGGTGGCAAATATTTTCAAAGAAAAGTACTACAGATCAGGTTCTTTACTTGAGGCTAAGTTAGGCCATAGACCTTCATATATTTGGAGAAGTGTATGGGGAGCACTAAATTTGCTGAAGGAGGGACTAAGGTGGAGGGTTGGGAATGACAAGAGCATAAGGATATGGAAACAAAAGTGGCTACTAACACCATCAACACACTGTGTTCAAGCTCCTATTTCTGTTCTGGATGAAAGAGCAAGAGTCAGTGAACTGGTTTCTAATGGAGAATGGGATGTACAGTTGCTTAAAAATATCTTCAGGCAAGAAGAGGTGGAGCAGATTTGCAGTATTCCAATTAGCAAGTCGAATGCAGAGGATAAATTGATATGGGGATGCACAACAACTGGCTTTTTCACTATTAGGAGTGCTTATCAATTGGAAATGAGCAGGAATGAAGTTGCAAAGGGTGAAAATTCAAAGAGAAGAGAAGGGGATAATAGATGGCAAAGCATATGGGATCTGAACATTCAGGAAAAAGTCAAGTTATTCATGTGGAGAGCAATGAAGAGTTTATTAGCAACAAGAAGCAACCTGGTAATGAGAAAGATAATTGACAATTCGAAGTGTCCCATTTGCAAGGCAGAAGAGGAAACAACAAGCCATGCACTCTGGTCATGCCCAGCAGCAATAGATGTTTGGGCTGAGTCTTTAAAGGTGACTCAAAAATGGAAATCCGAGGAAACTGATTTGTTAGTATTATGGGAAAATATGATGGAAAGGGCTAGCAGAGAAGAGTTAGAGGAGTTTGCAATGGTGATGACAGATTGAACTTAAAGCAAGGTAAGGGAATGACAGACGCTCAGAGAGGAGGAATGTGAGGTGGAGCAGACCAAGAGAGCAAGCTGTTAAGGCAAATTGGGATGCGGCAGTTGATAAGAAAGAAGGAAAGGTGGGTATTGGGGTGGTCATTAGGGATGAGGAAGGGGAGGTTTTGGTAGCAACAGGAGAACAGATGAATTATATGACAGATGCTGCAATTGCTGAGAGTTTTGCTTTGAGGAAAGCTCTGGAAGTGTGCCGTGATCTAAATTTTAACAATGTTTGGTTCGAAGGTGATGCACAAAATATAGTGAATGCTGTCAATACTGAGACAGAGGACATGTCCAGGTATGGTAGTGTCATTGAAGATGTGAAGAATCTGTTGAAGGGTAGAAAAAAGTGGCGTGTGAGTTTTGTGTTCAGGGAGGCAAATGAGGCTGCACATGTGTTAGCTAGAGATGTATTATTTTTTCAATCAGAAATTGTGTGGATAGAGGATGCTCCAGATTGTATAAGGGGTATCATAGGTAAAGAGAAGTCTTGTAGTGAGAATATAGTTCAATGAATGAATACATAGGGATTGTTTTTCTCAAAAAAAAAAAAATATATATAATATATATATATAATGCGAACATGTCTTCCAAAATCTTGATAAATAATCATATTTTTTGTATTTTTTCTTTAATAAGTTTGACAAGTAGTCATATTGATATATCATTATTAAAAAAAAAAAATCAAATTTCTGTGAATTATTTTTCCAAATTCCAATCAAATGAAAGTTGGATTTTCAAATTCTTTGAACTCATGAGTCCCAGTGATTAACTTTGTTCATCTTGTTTATTCCTTGAATCTACAGTCATTGAAATTAAATTCTCAACATGTAAAATTATGTGAATATATCATGTTTGTTTCCAATATTTTTCATCACTCGTTTATCCTCCAAAGGGACCTCATGCCCCATGCATTTAATATTGTCAGCCACATTAGCAAGGAATAAAGAGCAAAGGCAAAAACGGAAAAAGAGAACTGTCAGCCACTTTAGCAAGGAATAAAGAGAAAAGGCAAAAACGAAAACAGAGAACAGAGATCAATTGGAAGATAAATCACTCTAACCAGAATAAAAATTGGACCCTGCGGATCAAGTACTGTAAATCATGTAAACGGCAAGCTATTTGATTTTGGGTTAATTTTCTAGATGGAGCTTTGTTACTCATTATTTTTATTCACTGTACATCACACTTTTTTCTCTATTATCAAACGTGTGATATATATATATATATAATGAGTAAAATAATTTAATTAATTTGAGGAAAAAAATTAAAAAAAAAAATAATTTGTGATGTGTAGAGATGATGAATAGAATTTCTCTTTTATATCACTTTTGTTTTATAATTTCTTTGCCTTTCTAAATCATTGTCCAAAATTGTAGATCAAGATTGTTAGATTTCTTTACAAATCAAATAAATATTCTTCCTAATGCTACAATTTTGGAGAAGCAAAAGTAACACGAACACAATTTTTAAAAAATTTTTTAAATAACTAAATATAAGTTTTAAAAACTACAATTACTATTTTAGACTTTTAATTTGCACTTATAAACTATTAAAATGACGCATTGTATTGTCAAATTATATAATTATTTATAATTAGTTCGAAGAAACTTACATAATTACTTGTTTCCAATTTATATAACTATTTAAAAACATTATAAAATATTATTGAAAATTTTAGAGAGTAAATTTGGTCAATCGGTCAATCTGAAAATTAATACGAACGATTTCAGTACGTGTATGATAAAAATGATTCATATATATAGCTTTTCAAAAAGGTTCACAATCAGTGGCTAATTTTTTATTATTTATTTTTACCAAAAAAAAAACAAAGAATAAAGCGCTATATATGCCACGATCCCTTCATAAAGCTGGTCGTGTATGTGTATATATATAGATGCGCCTCTCAACGTACGCACACATGCAGTGAATGGGAGCTGTAGGTGGTGGAGTACTACTAAGATCAGCAGCTAACAGAGGGTCGTGAGTTAAAAATTAAAATTAAGGAGTACGTATTGAAATGGAGGCCGTGTACGACAACAGCAGAAAGGGAGGGATGCATTACCCTGTTGCATTCATTGCGATGCTGATCCTACTACTCCTTGGTGCTAATTCTTGTAGTGGTGGTGCTGCCGTCGGCATCCAGCTTGTTAAGAGCAACACCAGTTTCGGGTGCGACGGCCGCCTTGACGAATGCCTTGTGGAGGACGACTTCGAGCTGGAGTTGCTGATAAACCCTTACATAAGCCGGATTCTTCGACAGCAAGGAAAAGGTTATACAACCGATATCTCCAGGAAGAGAGTAAAAACGATTACTTGTGGGAGAAGCAATGATAACCCGCAATATTCTCGTTGCATTCCCCCCGTGAAGAGACAAAATAAAGTGGATTGTCAAGGGGTTTACAATCGTGGCTGTCATCCACGTCAGAAGCCCAAGTGATCTGAATCCTGGCATTGATGTGTTTTCTTCAGGTTTTGTGTCTTTCTTGATTATATATATGTTTAATTATTTATAATGTTGTTTCAAGATGTTCGTGTCTATTATATGAACAAATTACTGCCTGCATACAATTGCAGGGATGGTGGTGAGTCGGTGTTATATGTATGCGTGCAAGTGTTTTAGTTAACAGAAATGATCTGTGCAGTTGGAAAATGCAGTCGGTGTGCAGTCGGCTGTAAAAAAAAAATTAATACGGAATTTACATGAAAAAAAAAATTATTTTTATAACATTTTATAATTCATGTAGGTCCTCCTGAATATAAAATATTTTTTTATAATTTTTTTTATTCATTTCGTACAACGAATTACACGCTAATTGTATTTCCCGACTGCGTGTAACAAAGCCCAAAACCCAAGGGCTGAATGTAGCAGTCCGGCCTCTGAAAAAGGAGGAGCGGGCCCAAGACTGGCACAAGATTGATTTGACTGCTTTCACTCCGGCACACCCCCGTCCAGATAATATACGGGAAGTAAGCTGCATTAAATCTGACGACACGGAAGATCAGCACGAAATTCCAACGGGAGATCCTGCTCTTGCTGCATTGAATGTGGCAGCGTATTAAGGAGAAGAAAAAATCTTCTCCTTAATATTTATATTTATATGATATTTTTTTTTAAATTAATCTATATTAAATTATATATTTTTAAAATTTAACAGAATTATGATTAATATTTTTTTAAGTTTGAAGAAGTATTATTCATTTTCTAAATATTATTTTATTATTTTTTCTCTCTTCTACCTATTAAAATCAATTTTATAAAATTTATATTAAGATAATTTTGATATATAAAATTTATATTAAGTTTTTTTTTTAATTTATATTAAGTTGATGATACAAAATATTTTTTAATATATATTAACATTGATTGATAAAATTGGTCATTTTAATATATGAAATTGGTAATATTTAGATATATGAAATTAGTATTTTTGAGCACATTGTGCTAATTGTAAAATATATAAAAATAATAATTTTAAGAAAAATAATAATAATTTATTATTCTTTGGTTTAAAAACGCATTCAATGTGAAAGTTTTTCTTTATATGCAAAATCAATCTTTAAAAAATGTGATTTTAAATATATATATATATATATATATATATAGAAAAACCAATACCAGTGCTAACTCCCCAATTTTCTAGCTATTGGAGATTTTTCTTTAACATTAAAAATGATAACGTAACAAGATCAAGAAAGTAACTATGAGAAAACCTTTATATATAAATGGAGTTCAAAACACCAAGTAGTATGTCCACGACTTGGTAAGTAGAATTTATTAAATTAGATGTAACATATAAGCCTCTTTAAATAAACCAACACATCAATAACATGATTAATACATCATAAAAATGAAACGCTTATATTACGTAATTCTATCAAAAAAAAAAAAAATCTTGATAGGAAAACTACCCCTTCAAGGAGATATCATTCCCATAATCTCTTCTTTCTTTGGGAATTACACCTCTTAAATATAGTTATCCTTTAATTGTTCTATGATCGGCAAATTGTAAGGGAAAAGTACCTCTCGTTTTATATAGGGGCCAGAGGCCATTCAAGTGATCTTCCCAGCTGGCGCACAGAAAACATATCATGGCTTTACATGGATTTTCTAATTTCCTTCCAAATACATGCCCATTAAAACTTCAGCATCTATCTATCGGGAGCGATGCTTCTGAGAACACAACAAATGAAACCTTTCTCCCTAGCACAGAGAGAGGGGGTATGTGTTTCCCAAGGATGATGCTCTTCCAAGTGATCTTCATGACATGGGTCGTTGGTGTCATATTAATATCACAAATGGCAGCTTCTGCAGCAGCAGCAGCTCCAATAGCAAAGCCTAACTGCACCGACCGGTGTGGAGATGTTGAAATTTCATATCCATTTGGTACTTCTGAAGGGTGTTATCTCGATCAAAATTACTTCGTCAACTGCACAAACGATTCCTCCGGCAATACCCGTCGGCCAATGCGTGGAAAGGTCGTTCTTCTGACCATTTCCCTCGATGGTCATTTTGAGTTCTTAGGGAACCCTGTCTATGAATGTTACAACGAGTCGGGCACCCTTGCGCAGGATGAATATTTCTATTACGCAAGTCCTTTCGATTCATTTTCTCAGAGCAAAAAACGTGTTCGTGACCGTTGGTTGTGACACTATTGCTTACATTAATGGTACCAGGAACAATAGAGCCTTCTCCATGGGCTGCATGTCTATTTATCAGGACAAGAACGATGTGGTCAATGGGTCTCGTTCGGGAATTGGGTGTTGCCGGTTAAACATTCCAAACGGATTGAGGAATTTTAGTTTCGAAGCAAGGAGCTTTACTCGGCATAAAGGAGTATGGAAGTTCAATCCCTGCAGCTATCCATTCATTGTTAAAAAAGATGCTTTCAGTTTCTCCACCAAATATCTTCACCGTCAAGACTTGGTCAAAAGAACGTTTCCGGCGGTCTCTAATTGGGGGATCCGAGAGGAAACGTGTGCATTTGCTCGCGCAAAGTCGGACATCCTATGCGGAGGGAACAACACATGTCATGATCGCGCCAAAGGGTGTGGATACCGTTGCGGATGCAATCACGGTTACAGTGGAAACCCATACCTTACTGATGGTTAGTTGCCAAGGTATATATGTACGGAAATGATAGGGTTACCAAGAGTTGGGTCCGAAACGGTCATAAGTAATACTTCATTCAATTCTTATTTGGAGACTGCAATGCAGTCATAAGTAATTTTATTTTTAAAATATTTTAAAATTATTAAAATATCTTCCATAAAATGACGTTTTTTCTTCTTTAATAAAGGGTCTGTATATACAATCCCCACTTGAGGACTGTAAATAGAATTTCTTTATATTTTTTGTATTTAGTAATTAAGGACGTATTTTTTAAATGAGGTTGTGATTGTTTTTAAAAATAATTATTTAAGGATATAAAAAAATCTTTAATAAAAAAAGAGGATTTAGCTTTCTCGGGACGTCCCATTCGGGCTACACCCACACTACTCTATATGTATAATTCAGATTAAGATTCTATGCTATCGCTGTCCGAATTGGAGTGTCTAAAATGGAAGTAAAGAAAGATGAACACATAGAGTAGATTCGATAATATGTATTGTGTTGGAAACCCCCCAAGTGTGAAATGTCATTTGAACTTGCAGCCACCCACTCGTCCACCGAAAGTCTCTGGCAGCAAATATTGACCAAAGCTGTTGCACCGAAATAAGCCTTCCTCTTGGTCAAGAAGTGTGAGAGTTTTGTCCCCCATGACTTCTCCTATAAAAAGAGGTCATTTGCTAAAAATTAAAATCATCCTCACTGCGGTGAGAGATCAAGGCAGAGGGCTGGGCGAAATTTAGGTTATGGGAAAACTCAGAACAGAGGCCATTTGAGAGATATAGAGCTTGTTTATGAGTGTTTGTAATTTTGTACAAACATATTTAAAATACTGAGTTTCCGCTTTAGTGGACGTAGGCAAGTTGCCGAACCACTTAAATATTGTCTCTCTATCGTCTTGTGTGATTTTTGGACAGGCCAGAGGCATAACAATTGGTATCAGAGCTTTGGTTTCGTGCTGTTTAGAAAAATCAAGTTGGTCAAAAGCAATTTTTGATCACACAATGATGTTCCTTGCGTCAAGACGAATTCATTGCTGCAAACAACATCAAAAACGGATGTCGAAGGAGCCTGTACGCGCCCCTAGAAGTTGGAGAGTGCACAGACGCGCCTAAATCGCATCAGAGGAATAAGACGAGTGGGAAACACGCGCCCACACGCCCCCACTCGCAACTGGTGGATGAAGACGCGTGGGAGACAATCTCCCACGTGCCCCCACGCTTCGGCACGCTCTTCCACGCGCCACTGTAGCAGAAGACTGATCTGAACCGTCCAAAAGTCGCAGATCGATTTTGGGCCAGATCTAAGCCATTCTGAGTTCGATTTCAACGATCAAATAGTGTTTTCTAACTATTTGGATTATTCCAGACTCATCCGTAAGGTGGAAATATTGGGATTCGCCATCAGTACTTTCGATCTGAACTGTCCATGAGTTGTAGATCATTTTGGGCTTGATCTATGCCATTTGGAGTCCAATTGTGATGATCAGATAGTGATGGCAAACTATTTGGATCATTTCGGACTCATCGGTACGGTGGGAATGTTGAGATTCACCATCGGTACCTTCGATCTAAACTGTTCAAAGTTGCAGATCATTTTGGGCTAAATCTACGCCAGTTGGAGTTCAATTGCGATGATCAAATAGTGATGACAAACTATTTGGATCATTCCAGACTCATTGGTACGATGAGAATGTTGAGATTCGCCATCGGTACCTTCGATTTGAGCTGTTCAGAGTTGTAGATCATTTTGGGCTAGATCTACGCCAATTGGAGTTCAATTGCGATGATCAAATAGTGATGACAAACTATTTGGATCATTCTGGGCTCATCCATAAAGTGGAAATGTTGAGATTCACCATCGGTACATTCGATTTGAACCGTCCACGAGTTACATATCATTTTGCGCTAGATCTATGCCAGTTGGAGTTCAATTGCGATGATCAAATAGTGTTGACAAATTATTTGGATCATTACGGACTCATCTGTACGGTGGGAATGTTGAGATTCACCATCAGTACATTCAATCTGAACCGTCCACTTGTTGCAGATCATTTTGGGCTAGATCTACGCTAGTTGGAGTTCAATTACGATGATCAAATAGTGTTGAGAAATTATTTGGATCATTCTGGACTCATCTGTATGGTAGGAATGTTGAGATTCACCATCGGTACATTGGATTTGAACCATCCATAGTTGCAGATCATTTTGGGCTAGATCTACGCCAGTTGGAGTTCAATTGCGATGATCAAATAGTGCTGACAAATTATTTGGATCATTCTGGACTCATCTGTACGGTGAAAATGTTGAGATTCATCATCGGTACTAATGATCTGGACCGTTCATACTTCAGATCAGTTGTGATCGCAGCTAGTTGGAGTCATGACGGACTCATTTGTTTTTGGCTTGATCACAGCCAGTTGGAGTCGTAATGGACTCATTTGTTTTGGGCTTGATCGCAGCCAGTTGGAGTTGTGACAGACTCATTTGTTTTTGGCTTGATCATAGCTAGTTAGAGTCGTGATAGACTCATTTGTTTTGGGCTTGATCGCTGCCAGTTAGAGTCATGATAGACTTATTTGTTTTGGGTTTGATTGCAGCCAGTTGGAGTCGTGACAGACTCATTTGTTTTGGGCTTGATCTTAGCCAGTTGGAGTCGTGCCAGACTCATTGGTTTTGGGCTTGATGTCAGCCAGTTGGAGTCCAATGTTGCTGGACTCAGTTCGTTTGGGCTTGATTTAAGCCAGTTGGGATCGTGAAGTTTGAGGAGCAAACTTCAAATCATTGGACGATGTGATTAACTTGTTATATCAGCAGGTTTTGGCAGTCATACAACTCATGGAGCATAATGTTATTAAGAGGAGAACCGCAACGGATCTCATTGTGGCTTTCTTTGAAAAACCAGTTTCATATAACAAAGTGCAAATGAAGAAACAGTTCAACTTCAAAAAATGCAGAAGGTACTATTGTTGCCCAATAGTATTCGGAGTTATGATAAAAAATTTGGGAGGTCATGAGAATGGCTATGAGTAATTCTGCAAAGAAGAGGAAGTTGAAGTTTCTTAATGTAAGAGATCTTATCCTAGATGAAGAGGTGCGCATAAGAGATTCTGGCAAGATCTCGAGTTTGTTGGTCCTGAATGTTGATAGTAAGGGCAGAGGCAAGTCAAGATCTAGACAACAGATGACTCGCTAGAAATTGTGGCAAGACAGGCCACAAGAGACTGCTAAAATCAGGAAAAAAACTGAGAATGATGTTGTGAATATGGTGACTGAAGAAATACATGGTGTTGCATTTCTTGCAGTGCACAATGCTGTTAAAGACAGCTTGAAGACAACAGTCATTCAGTAGTGTTTTCTCAAAAATGCATGGAAGGTCACGAATGATTCATTGGTCTTGGCTCGTGGTAATGGTCGTGTGAATTAGATGAGAAAGTTAAAGGAACTCAGTTTTATTTTTCCTCATCTAAACCTGAAAAAATCTCCCTAGACCACGACATGAAGTAAATGTGTGAGAGATGAGAATAGAACGTCAAATGTTCCAGGGATATCTACACCTAAAGTTGATGATCACATAACTGCCAAGACGATCAGACCTCCATGGTGGTTACTACCTTAAATTATATCCTGCTGAATGAAGGTAGTGAACTACGGTATGAAGAAAAATGTTACAACAATGGAGATTATGCAAGTCAAAGTTAATAGAGACTGCACACAAGATGGGCACATCGATTGAAGACATGATATGTTAGCAGCAGGATGAGGAGTCAGTCGCCTAGGTCAGAGATGGAGACCTCAGCAACAGGTTCTCTAATATGTGTCAAGGTCTGTGCGAGACCATTGATCCCCAGTGCAGTGGGAGATGTGTTGCCTTATATAGATGTGTTGATTAAAGGCACTGTTCGTGATGAACTAAAGTTATGCATCACTTTAGTTAGTCTTCTAACTTGAAAACATGAGCTGTAAAATCATAGAGATGATAAGGGATCATGCTGGAGATAGAGGCTAGCATGTTGAGAACCAGCCTCCAAGTTGGAGATTGGTGTGATTGTAGGATTATAGAGCCTAGTTTTGAAAGCTGTAAAGGCACCAGGCAGATTGTTCGTTCGGTTGTGGCTCGAGCGAAGCTCAGTTTGCTCAAGGTGTACATGAGTGTGGACTCATGGACTCAAGCGAAAGAAGAATCCTAGATAGTTGAGATTGTGCAGTTGAGCACTTGTAAATCTCCTTTGAAGAAAATCTCTTACAAGCTCCGTGGATGTGGACGATGCTGATGCATCTGAAAATGCATTTGGAGAGGCATCTGGACATCCATTTAAAGTCATACTTGTAGATGCATTTGATAGCAGAAATCTCTCATGGCTAACAAGCATTCCAATGAAGGAGTGCAATTATTTGAATGATGCAACCGTTTGTAGCATTCTAGTATGGCACACTTGGGTGGAGGGGGTGATCATTGGAAACCCCCCAAGTGTGAAATTTCATTTGAACTTGCAGCCACCCACCCATCCACCGAAAGTCTCTGGCAGCAAATATAGACCAAAACTGTTGCACCAAAAGAAGCTTTCCTCTTGGTCAAGAAGTGTGAGAGTTTTGTCCCCCATGACTTCCCCCACGGCTTCTCCTATAAAAGGAGGTCATTTGTTGAAAATTAAAATCATCCTCACTGCGGTGAGAGATCAAGGCAGAGGGCTGTGCGAAATTTAGGTTCTGGGGAAACCCAGAACAGAGGCCATTTGAGAGATAGAGAGCTTGTTTATGAGTATTTGTAATTTTGTACAAACATATTTAAAATACTGAGTTTCCGCTTCAGTGGACGTAGGCAAGTTGTCGAACCACTTAAATATTGTCTCTCTATCTTCTTGTGTGATTTTTGGGCAGGTCAGAGGCGCAACATATTGCTCATTCTAGTAGGGTTCACTCTATATGTCTATTTTTCTCCGATTTAAAGTCGTCAAGTTCGACAAATAACTTGATAATATATTTTTCAATTATATAATTAGAATAATATCTAAACATTAGATTGTTGAAGATGGAAGAAATATCTCTTCAAGTTCTTGTCTGAATTTGACATCCTTAGGTGAGATTGAAAAGTGTGAAATATGAATTGAACACTACAACATTTATCACCCATTTAATATTGTCTGAAATATTTATATGAGCATCAATAAATTTATATGGCTTACTTCATATGCCGCTCTCTCATACTTAAGGCCCTCAAGTTCTTGTCTTGAGGAGACCTTAATCCCAGAGAGGGAGTTTTGGACTTGTCTAGAGATTTTATTGAACTCTAAGGTTTAAAGTTTGAGATAGATATATAGACGCATGATCGAAGTGTATTCCACACGTACAACATTTATTTCTCAACTTTAAATCTTAGAATTAAATAAATAATAATAATAAAAACTCTAGAAATCTTCTCTATCCTCCAACAAAATATAGAATATAGATCAAGGTGGCAAAAGCTATTCTTTGTGAGTTTCAAATATTAATTAATGCAATTCTCCTTGCATGATAGCACACCAGAACGTGTTGCGCTCTTGCATACCAGTCTGCTGCACTCATGCTCTGCCAGCTCACCTAAATCTCAACAGAATTCTCAACAGAATGCAAGGCCAAAACCGTGTGAGACTATCTCTGGAAATGGAAGAAAATAATTGTAGAAACATCTAGAATTCTCTATAAAAATCCATTGGATTATTCTCTGCTCTATAAATAGTGTACAACACTATGTGCTAGTCATTGTAGAAAATATACTCTGTATTTCAGACTTAGAAATGACATACGCCCATAGAGGCATTTCTTCAAATGGCTTGTCTCTATAGCACTATGTCATTCTTCAACATGGTATCCAGAGCTACATAGGACCCCTGTCCAAATTCTTTCTTTTTTTCTTTTTCTGGTCATCCATGGCTCCCCCCCACCTCCGAATTCGAATCCCTCCCTCACCAATGCCGCTGCTCATCTTATCACAGTGAAACTTGCTCATGATAATTTTCCTCTTTGGAGAGCCCAACTTCTCGCCTTTCTCAAAAGCCATCAGCTCTATGGCTATGTCGATGGATCCATTCCTCTTCCCCCTTCCACCATTGATGACAAACCGAACCCTGCTCATAGCTCATGGCTTCTACAAGATCAAATGATAATTTCTGCTCTCTATTCTTCTCTCACCGATACTATCCTCTCTCAAGTAGTTGATTGTTCCACCTCTCAAGAAATCTGGTCCACACTTACCAATTTATATTCAGCTCAGTCTACCGCCCATCTCATGCAAACTCAATACCAATTAGCTACTCTCAAGAAAGGTTCTGACTCTGTTTCTGTCTATTTCCACAAAGCTAGAACACTAGCCTCTTCTCTTGCATCTGCTGGTCATCCCCTCTCTTCTCATGAATTTATAGTCTATCTTTTGGCTGGATTGGGGGTCAGATTATGAATCAGTGGTCTCCTCTATCACCACCAGACCCGAACCCCTTTATGCATCTCAGGTTTATAGTTACCTATTAAATCATGAATCATGGCTTGCTCATCAAACTCAAACCACACTCTCAGCTACGTCCTTCTCTATCAACTCCACTCAGTTTCATCCATCATCAACTCCCTTAAACCGTGGTCATGGTCGCAGTTACCGTCGGGGTCGTGGTGGTGTTCGCACCTCCACTTCTGGACCTTCAAATTTCTTTTCCTCTCAAACTCAGAATAAACCCACCTGCCAAATATGTACATGAGTCGGTCACTCTGCTTTCCAGTGTTATCATCGCTTCACTCATAATTATCAACCTCCACCACCTACATCACTCTCCGCTAATTTCACCTCTGTTCCAAATTCTTCGTCTAATTCATGGTTTCCTGACTTAGCTGCTACAAATCATTTCACGGTGGATTTTTCCAACTTAAATCTGACCTCCACACTGAATACTGGACCTGATCAAGTTCATATTGGCGATGGGTCGGCTCTTCCCGTACAGAACACCGGCATTGGCATTCTTCCAACACCTACTGGCAAATTTCTTCTCCGACATTTACTCCATGTTCCTTCTATTTCTAAGAATTTATTATTAGTTCGTCAGTTCTGTATTGATAATTCTGTTTTCTTGAATTTAATTCATCTGGTTTTCTTGTGAATGATGTTCATACCTAGGAAGTACGTCTTTGGGGACCTATTAAGAATGGCTTGTATGTGCTTTCAACAAATGAAGAGCTCATTTCCGGATCTACTGATTCTAGTCCACCTCAAGCTTTCATTGGCGAAAGGACAACTCCTCAAATTTGGCATTCCCGTTTAGGACATCCGTCTTCGCATATCACCTCGCTCACTATCCGTCAACATAATTTACCTACTACTTCTCTATCTCATTTTACTTCTTGTAATGCTTGTTTTCAAGTGAAATCTCACACTCTTCCTCATCCTTCCTCACCTTCTAGATCACAGTTGGCTTTTCAACTGTTATTTTTAGATGTTTGGGGACCTGCGCCTGTGCTATCCTCTAGTGGTTTTAGATTTTATTTTTCCATTGTTGATGACTTTACTAAATACATTTGGTGTTTTCCTTTACGTGCTAAATCTGAAGTTTCTACTATTTTTTTAGCATTTATTAAATTTGTACAAAATACCTTTTCCAAAAATGTCATTGTCGTTCAAACTGACTGAGGTGGAGAATTTCGTCCCTTCTCTTCTTCTCAACTTAGGCATTTCACATCATATTACCTGTCCCTATTCTCACGCTCAAAATGGTAGCGTAGAAAGACGTCATCGTCATATAATGGAAACCGGGCTCTCTCGCTTAGCCCAATCCTTAGCCCCATCCAAATTTTGGGCTGAGGCCTTTCAAACTGCCACCTTTTTAATAAATAGAATGCCTACTCCAATTTTAAAAAATATATCTCCCTTTCAAGATTTTTTCAATCAACAGCCTGATTATAAGTTTTTGAGAGTTTTTGGTTGCGCATGTTGGCCTAATCTTCGACCGTTTAACTGGTATAAAATGGACATGCGTTCTCAACTTTGTGTTTTTATTGGATATAGCTTGAATCACAAAGGTTATAATTGTCTACACATTCCTACTGGTCGCATCTATGTTTCACGTGATGTAAGATTTGATGAAACATATTTTCCTTTTTTCTAATTCTTCCTTACACGCATCCGCTCCAAAATCTTCTCAAAATATTCCACAATTTTCATCACCACGCCCAGACCTTCGGATCACTTCTCCTGAACTAAATAACACTCCTTCTCTTAATCCTCCAAACTCCACTTCATCTTCGGCCCAACATTCCCCTTCATCTTCGGCCCAAATCTCTCATGAGCTAAGCCATACTCTCTCTTCAGCCTAAGACAATCAGCTCATCACTAACCTACCCAAAACCAACCCATTGGATCCTTCTTCTTCATCAACCTCACATGCGCTGACTACCTCAAATCCCACTATACCACCTTTCTGTCCTCAACACCCGATACTCACTAGACCCAAAACTCATCATAATCCCTCTTCCGTCCAGCCCTCCAATACTCTACCTGAAATCAACTCAACTAATCCCTCCTCTCCATCAACCTTTCCTACGCCGAAACCCACACAACCCAGCATGCACAATTCTCTTCCTGCACATCCGATGCTCACTAGATCCAAAACCCAAACTTTTCAGCCTCTAAATCGCACGAATGGCACTATCCTTTGGCCTCCTCCAAAACACTCTGCCTCTCTCTCAGAATCCACTCTGATTCCGGAAGAACCACCTTCCTATACTGTAGCGTCTCAATATCCGGCCTGGCGTGAAGCCATGGCCATTGAGTTCAAAGCTCTTCTGCGGAATCACACCTGGGATTTAGTCCCTCCCTCTCCTCATCTCAACATACTCGGTTCAAAGTGGATTCTCAAAACAAAACGTCACGCGGATGGCACCTTAGAATGTCAAAAAGCTCGATTGGTTGCTAAGGGATTCCATCAGCAAGTCGGGTTTGATTATTCTGAGACTTTTAGTCCAGTAGTTAAACCAGTTACAATTCGTTTAATTCTCTCTCTTGCAGTAACACGGAAATGGCCTCTTCATCTATTGGACGTACATAATGCTTTCTTGCATGGGGATCTTGAAGAGGATGTCTACATGCATCAACCGACTAGGTTTGTGAATCCTGACTATCCTCATTTTGTCTGTAAACTCAAAAAATCTATATATGGTTTGAAACAAGCCCCTAGGGCATGGTTTGCTAAGTTGAGTTCTCGGTTACTAGATTTAGGATTTCATGCTTCTATTTCAGATTCCTCCCTTTTTATCCTTTCTACTGTCTCTGCATCTGTTTTTGTCCTAGTTTACGTTGATGATATTATTGTTATAGCCTCTCATAAATCTCTGATAAATGAATTCATTCTTGCCTTGCTCCACTCATTTCCTATTAAAGATCTAGGCATGTTACATTATTTCTTGGTATTGAGGTGTGTAGAAATAATTCTAGTCTATTTCTTTCTCAGCAACGATATATATCTGACCTTTTACATCGCACTAATATGCATCACTTCAAACCTGTGTCAACCCCTATGGCCTCCTCCACCAAACTTACTGCAGTTGATGGCCCCTCCTTTGAGGATCCACAACTATATTGTAGTGTAGTTGAAAGTCTCCAATATCTTTCTTTTGCACGACTAGACATTTCGTTTGTTGTTAATAAAGTCTATCAATATATGTACTGTCCTCGTCTTCCTCACTGGCAAGCTGTGAAACGCATTCTTCGCTACCTTCGTCTCACCTGTTCCTTTGGTTTATACTTCTCTCCTACCTCTTCCTTTCAAATTACTGCCTTCTCAGATGCGGATTGGGCTGGTTGCCCGGATGATAGAAAATCTACTAGGGGTTTTTGCATTTATCTTGGTTCTCACTTAATTTCCTGGGGTTCAAAGAAACAACCCATAGTTGCAAGATCCTCAACTGAGGTAGAATATAAGTCTGTGGCAAATACCACGTGTGAAATTCTTTGGTTACAATCTCTGTTAACAGAATTAGGAATTGTTATTTATGATATTCCTACTCTATTTTGTAATAATCTTGGTGCTACTTACTTATCTGTTAATCCAGTTATGCACTCACGCATTAAACATGTTGACTTGGACTATCATTTTATTCGTGATCGTGTTGTTGCCAAATCACTTGCTGTCAAGTTCCTTCACAGTAAAGATCAAATTGATGATATCCTCACTAAGCCACTCTCATCCGCTCGATTTTCTCTTCTACGATCAAGCCTCACCATCAAGATGGTCCTGCTTGAATCGCAGGGGGATGATAGCGCACCAGAACCTCCTGCACTCTTGCATACCAGTCCGCTACACTCATGCTTTGCCAGCTCACCTAAATCTCAACAGAATTCTCAACAGAATGCAAGGCCAAAACCGTGTGAGACTATCTCTGGAAATGGAAGAAAATAATTGTAGAAACATCTAGAATTCTCTGTAAAAATCCATTGGATTATTCTCTGCTCTATAAATAGTGTACAACACTATGTGCTAGTCATTGTAGAAAATATACTCTGTATTTCAGACTTAGAAATGACATACGCCCATAGAGGCATTTCTTCAAATGGCTTGTCTCTATAGCACTATGTCATTCTTCAACATTGCATACATAGCGATCACATTTATTTTTATTAACTGAACTGCTTACTTTAAGTTCCTTAAAGTACTCGTGCTTGATATATATATATATATGGTTGATACGATGTTAAATTGTTTCACAGACATTAACGAGTGCCATGATCCAAGAGATAATAATTGCACACAGCCAGAACGCTGTATAAACACAATGGGGATCTATACATGTTCTTGCACCAAATGGTACCTAGGGGACATAAGAAAGGATGGAACCGGTTGTGTTGTTAATCTCCCACTGCTGATTAGGATCGTTGTTGGTAAGTATATTTACTATATGTATTTATGAATATATGTTTATGTATAAATATATATATATATATATATAATCTTTTTATAATTTTGGAAAATGCTAAGTTGCAGTACTCTCAAGACGTTGCTCCTAATGCATTGTTGGAAAATGGTTAATGTAAGAGTATATAATTTTAGAAAATTCCATCCATTTGGAACAGAGACAAAAAAAATTGTGAAAATAGTTTTCTCTATCATTACTCATAGTTCTTTTTTCATTACTCATAATTCATTTCTATTTTCAGTTTTAAGATAAACAACATGATCATTTAGAAACTGCCAGTGGAAGATCTATTTCATTTCTATGAATAAAATCTTCTTATTACTTATCAAAAAATAAAAGATCACAAAATATGGCTGGATGCATCTTCTTAAAATGTGAACGGTTGACATATATTCATTTATATATTCACGTCAATTGATCTTGTCTTCATATATATTTGCATAATATATAAGATGTGTCCAATGATTTAATCTGGAAACCAATATTATACATATGTGAAATATTTGGATCTTTAACTTTTAAAAGGTCATATATTTGAAAAAACTAAAAGTAATAGAAATATTTTAATTAGTGGAACTGGATGTTCAAATATGTGTAGGTATCGGCGCACAGAGTTGGAAGCTTTTGGGTATATTGGAGACTAAAAAGAAGAAACCTCATTAAGCTCAAAGGCAAATTCTTCCAACAAAATGGTGGCCTAATGTTACAACAATGACTCTCTAATCACCAAGGTTTGATGGAACCAGTTAGAATCTTCAATGCAAAAGAACTTGAGAAGGCCACTAATAATTATGATAAAAGTAGAATCTTTGGCCAAGGAGGTAAATGAACGGTTTGTCGAGGAGTATTAACTGAGAATAAAGTGGTTGCTATTTAAAGGTCCAAAATTGCATATTAAAACCATATTGAACAATTCATAAATGAAGTGATTGTGCTTACTCAAATAAACCATAGGAATGTGGTTAAACAATTGGGTTGTTTTTTGGAAACAGAAGTGCCCTTAGTAGTTTATGATTTATCACTAATGGGACACTTTCTAACCATCTACATGATAAAAACAAGTCATCTTTTCTCTCATGGGAAAAACGTTTGAAGATAGCAACAGAAGCTGCAGGAGCCCTTGCATACCTACATTTTGAAACTTCCATACCAATTATTCACAGAGATGTGAAAACTGCAAATATACTTTTAGATGATAATCATACAACAAAAGTTGTTGCCTTTGGATTTTCAAGACTAATTCCTATTGATCACACGCGATTAACGACATTAGTACAATGAACATTTGGGTACTTGGACCCTGAATACTTGCATAGTGGTCAATTAACAAAAAAAATTGATGTCTATAGCTATGGCGTTGTTTTGGCAGAATTACTTACGGGTGAGAAGGCAATTTCTTTGGATAGGGTAGAAAGTGAGAAAAATCTAGCAACATACTTTATTTCTACTCTAAAAGATGATCGGGCCACATTATCAAGGAGGGTAATGTTGAAGAGGTAAGGGAAGTTTCTTATATTGCCAAAAGGTGCTTAAGCATAAAAGGAGAGGATAGGCCTACTATGAAGGTTGTGGCAATTGAGCTAGAGGGATTGAGAATTATGGAAAAGCATCACATGGGAAGGTTGATCTCTATAGAGAAGAAATTGAGTGTTCACTTAATGCAATTACAAGTTAATTGAGTCTTGATGCTGGCACTACCAATTCTTCGACTAGTACCACCATTGATAGCATGGGAGATCATGTTTCGAAATTGACAATTGTTTGCAGATAATTCCTCAATCTTGAAGACAACCTCTTTGATCTCGAGCAAGCATCACGGCTCTTCCATTGCTACCCACCACTGACAACTTCCTCCGAATCTTTTTATGTCCCTAAGTCCATGCCATGCAGTGCTTTCTTGCTCTCGCTTGAATTCTCTCTCACAGCTTCTCATCCACCGTTGTCCTCCAATCCTATGACTTTCATTCTCCACTTTTCTTTTCACTCACCTTTTATAGACCCTCATGAGAGGCTATGCAAGTGTCAAATTTAGTCTTCACTTTTGTGAAAGCTTGTTCTTCTAGTATGTCCAAGATCAAGTATTTAATTTTCTATGCATTTATGTGTAAAAATACTTGTAGTATCTTAATATTGGAGTGCTTGTAATAAAGCTAGGTGTTTTTTTTTTTTTTTTACCCCTACTTTATAATTGCTTGCCCATTTATGGGTTACCCAAATATCGTGAAGAGGCCCTCCTAGATATCACATATAATACTTGTGTAAGTATGCATCAAAATCAAAGGGGACAATTACACATCTTGCTAGCATTGCATCTTAATTATCAAGGATGCACTCAGGCAGGCCGTCCTTGGAATGTTTTCAATCATTTAGACTTGTCACATTTTGAAGCAAACATGGAGGTCATTTTAAAGTATTTTCCGACAACAAATGGTAGGTCATTCCACCTTGTGAAGGTGCATTTGTCATTAACATCAGCGATACTTTCATGGTATGTACGTACTTATATATACATACATTTATATATATGCGTAGGCTTCGATCTAGAAATGAAAGCAATTGTCCATTCTCTGGTATTAAATACCTACAGGGTCAACAAAGTCAAGTTTAGACGTATGCGTTAGATTATTTTGCTACTCCTTCGACTACTTCTCCTTCACAGGTAATTGAAACTACATTTTTGTATAATAATTATATTCTTGGTTCTTATTACATTTTTTATGCCTACAGTATACATACAGTCAATTATACACTACAGATTATTTGAGTCTTGGATCGACTGCTCATCCAAGGCATCTCTCGGACCAGGATTATGACAAAGACATTTATAAATGGTGGGAGCCATGAGGGGAAAGCCATCATAGACAATACGACATTTTTGTTGAAGTTAAGATAATGGGAGAAGGCACATTATGCAATGAATATTTGGTTTTTGTTGAAGTTAGGATACTGGGAGGGGTATATTATATAATGGTGGTAGAAACTATATTTTTGGTGGAGATAATTGTGTTCGGACACACTGTGCAATTTTGGTGAAAATTATTGGATATGTGTTGGTGTTTTGGTTTATTAAGTTATGTGGGAATAAGAGTTGGTATACTTGTAATGAAATATGCAAGCATGTAAAGCTACTTTCTGTAATAGACTCAATGCAATTTTCTGTAATGCATTTTTGTACTAATGGAATTAGTGCAATATCTTGTATTGCACACTTTTGTAATGGAATGAGCTTACAATTTTCTTGCTTCCTATGTAGTTTCCTGTAATGCATGAAATTTTTTGTAATGCATGATTTAGTGATTGAATGAGTTTACAAGGTTTGATGTAAAAACTGAAGCTGAAACTACCAAGTGAAGATATACAAAAATCTTAAACCATCCATTCATTCTCAAAAGCAAATTATTTACAAATTTACAACCAAGGGAGTAATCAGTATTGCCCATACACCAGTAATAAATTTACAAAAAATCCAACACATGTCAATATTAAAGAAGTACATATCAGGAATGCCCAAAACACAAAAATACTTTTAGCCCATGTGCCATAGTCTCGGATTTGTATATATCAATTATTGCAACAAATAACCACGATAGCAGAGAAAGTACGTACTGTAATGAAAATGGTATTCTCTAACTTTCACTTGCGCCTCTCAACCTCTATTTCCAGTCGAGTGGTTTGGATATCCATTGCTGTTTGTTGAGCGCGAAGTGCCTAACAAACATCTAATTGAAAGTTCCATTTGAAAAGACAATAAAGTAGGACACAACAGAGTAGGAAGACTTTGAGCTGTAGGGAAAGAAACTAGTACAACTAGTAGCACCCAAAGCAATGATATCAAACCAAATACTATCAATTATCTACAAAGGTGTTCTGCATGCTACAAAAACCAATTTACCACCAACATAGAGTCTACTTCTACTTCCATCTCAAAAATCCCCAAACTATAACATAAACACAAGTTATTCTTCAGAGCTAAAAGTTTTACTCAAGTGTTAGTATGTGCCAAGTAGCATAACCTTAGCCATATTTTGAAAATGCAAAACACTTCCCTTTGAAACACAAAACCCACTACAAAAAATACCAACTACACATTATCATTCAAGAAGGAGATTTATCATTTATCTAGATGATTTCTGAAGCTCAAAAGGCCATTTCTCAAGCTAATACTCTAAAGAAGGTAGAAAAGTATATAACATGTCATCATATTCCAATTCACAGCACCCAGTACATGCATTTCATCAGAACATGATAAACTAAAAAATATTTATATAAATATGTATACCATTTGTGGCTCCCTCTATATGAACTATAAAACAGATCAACAACAAGAAAACCATACAAAGCAGACCAACATAAAAGAAGATAACTTCAAAATTGGAAAATAAAAAAATAAAAAATAAAACTGAGTGTTGTACCTTAAATTGAAGATGAATGGTTGAACCAAGAATTAATGGAAATTCCGAATTTAATGGGTGGATGGGGAATTTTTTTTTTTCTTAGTGAGAGAGGGGCTTTAAGGTTTTCATTTGAAGATAAGTTCTGATGCTTGGTTTGGCATGCTGATTGATGAGATGCTTCTCTAGTTTGGCATGCTAGCTGGTGCTCAAGAATTTCTTCAAAGATTGACCTTGATTTCTCCCTTGATCCATAGGAGTTGGAAGGGACTCCCTCAAAATGTAAAAAAGAATATAAAATATATATAATAAAAATCGGAAGTAATTATAGAGTAAACTAGTTACCGTTGTCGAAGAGCGAGAGAGTCTAGAGGTGAGCAGAAAACGGAGCTGGGTGTATTTGTTTCACTTCAAAAATGAATCATATATGTTGAGAATGGTGCAGGGATGGGGAGGGAAAGGGAGGGAGATTTGGGTTACGGGAAATGGTGCATTAATGTTTATTTTTTTTTAATTTTTACTTTTTACTTTTAGGCTGTTAGGTGTTTGTCTTTTCTATTTTGCCTTTTCACTTTTAGGCTCCCAGGTGGCTTTGCCACAAAATTCGGTGCAGTGGTTTAGGTCTAAATTTTCTTCGGCCCTAACAGTACTCATAAAGCAAAGTTCATGACCCATAAAAAATTAATGAAAAGATCTAGACTATGCATTTCCTCCTACACTTTCTTCTTACTAGCATAATAATATACACGTTGTAGGGGAGATTTTTGTCTTAAAGCCCAAAGAGCCTCTCAAGGCTTAGCCCATCAAGGGAGATTCACTAGAGAACAAAATATGGAAAAAATAAGGAAAGACATGAAAAGAAAAGAAAGGCAAGCAAAGCGATATCAGGATGGCAGGAGAAAAAGAAGGAAAAAGACGTAAGGGAGGGTGATGTGACAAAAAAGAAGGAAAAGAAAGAGATAAAAGGGGAGGCACTGATGACTTCTGAGGGGCTTTAGATGGACGCCTTTCGGATGACTTTCAGGAAGATTTCTTCAACTTTCAGACACAGGTTCCTACTATGAAGTCGACACCATGAAGAGAGATATGTGAAATCTACTGTATAGTAAGAATGAGAGACCCTGAAAGACTTAAATCAAGCTTATTATAATAGATTATCCCCACCCCAAACCCTCGTAGACGTAGTCCCAATGGTGAACTACATAAATATGTGTGTCTATCTCTTTATTTTTTCTTCATTTATCTACTGTTCACCACCATGGGCATGCGCATGGACTCCATACAGCCACACCAGATCAGCTGAAGGCCCACACAGCACCAATCTAGGCTTAACGCCACCTCAGCATGCCAGGGAGGGATCATTCTCCTCTTCCGAACCATTGACAAAAACACCTGTCAACACACGTGTATATTTAGATATACATGCACACATGAATATTGATATTGTATGCATAGATGGATGCATCTATATTATAAAGAAAACTACTTTAGCCACAAAGAGATTACACAAAAGTAAACCCACAAACTGATGTGACTTAATGTGGTACATCGGATTGTAAAGTTACTTTTATTATAAAGTATATCTAATAAATTTAATAAAACTACACCAGTTTGTGAGTTTACTTTGTGTAATCTTTTTCTGTTTGTAGCAATTATCTATTATAAAATATAACACGTGTTTGTTTATATGTATCTTGATGCATGCATGTACGTAGTTCAAACATAAGAACGCATGCATATATATTTTATCAATTGGAGACTTAGAGATCTAGAAAATTAGTGGCGAAACATGAAATTTTTTAAACTGGGGCCGACTTGCATATGACATGTTTATGCATGTACAATGAAAAGAGATAAATCTTAATCTTAATTTTATGAAAAATTATAAAAACAAAACTATGTATAAAAATTAGATCTCGATTATATAAATTTGCAATATATATGCAAGTACAAATAAAATTCTAAAAACAAATACAACTTATAAACTTCTATTTTAGATTTTTTACTATAATGTTTCATGAAAACATATTTATCGATTATTATTTTTTAATGAAATATTTTGAATTTTCTTCTTCATAAAAACTATCAAGTTATCTTTTGGCCTGAAGCCTACATAATTTCATTCTAGCATGTAAGCTTAAATATTTGGTGTCACATTAAGCTAGCATATAATGCTACAATTGAGGTCTTAAATAAATTTTTTCTTCTTCAATGAAGTCTAAGGGATAAAACTTCTCGACCATTTTTCATATAGATCATCAAATTTATATGCTTTTCTTGTATTTATTTCACTTTGGATTCCATATTGAGAAGCATAATATTGTATAATAAAGAAATTTGGGATAACATTAATACATTTATTATTTCTCATACATTTGGTTTTGATTTAATTTGGGAGGAGCCACATTATAGAAAATAGATAGTATATAGAAATTATACAAAACTTTGGGGCGCCTGTAGGAAAAAAAGTTGAAGAGGCATTTCTATATATATAGAAATTTTAGAAACCATATATATATAAATATATAATATATGTGTGCGGAATCAAGTGAAGATAGAGAGAAAATGAGCTCAAAGATTAATGGCAAGAATTAAACATGAACAGAATATATTTGGAGTCTCAGACTGCCAATGCATGAAATGAGAAATATGAAACAAGAAAATATTGAACCAAAACTTTCAAATATTATTAATTGAAAGTAAATATTTAAACAAAAGCCTTACAAGCTTAAAATAAAGAAAAGAAGAGAAGGAAGGTGAATTTGGGCTTGCAAGTAAGTAGGGGAAGCAGTTCTTGCTGAAGGTGAGTTTGGCTATAAAGTTCTTCCTAACAAATGAAATGAAGTGTCCTTTTATAGAAGAAGAAAACACTTTTACAAACAGTGAATCCCATAAATCACGGGATGAATAGTTAAAGTGAACATTGACTTTTTTACTATTCACTTTTTAGAAGCATGCATCCGTCGAAAGTAGTTTTGTCTTCTTTCGCCGAAAGTGAAATATTCTTTCTGCACTCAAAGCACCGAAAGCAATTCTGTCTTCTTATGCTGTCTTCTTGTGCCGAAAGCAAATTGTAATGGGTAAACCATCTTTCCGCCCTAAAAAGTTGAGACTCCGGGGTTGAGAAAAGGCCAAATGGTCGGGCATGATTCAATTATCTCCCAGTCTAGGGGGATAGTCTTCTGAGTCATGACCAAAGGTATTGCTACAGGGAGCAGAGGCTGTTGAGTCTGTTGACGAGGCTTCTGACTCCTTATCTGAATCTTCACTGTTGGAGTTTCCTTCAATGGATTTCTTCAACAGTTCAAGCAAATCCTGCTTCTTCAATTTTGTCAAATGGTTTTTTTGAAGAAGAGGCCGAATCATGAGAACCTGTAGAATTCTTCTTTTTGGTTGTAGATGATTTTTTCTTCTATTTTGATGAAGAACTCTTTGATTCTGAACCTGAAGCTTGACCACTTGAACCTGAAATGGTTGGATATGTAATCAAAGCTTGACTTGGGATGGGGGAAGGAAATTTTTGTTTATCCTTAAGGTTAGGAACAACAAGAGGAAAATCAGTTGAAATTCTTGAAACAATGTCATTTGTATGGGGAAATTTATTCCACCATTTGACAAAATATTGTCGAACCAAGATGTCTTCATTTTTTGCATACTGCCATTTACAGATCCATGGGGTCTTGTATTTGGCAGAAAAATGGAGTAAGGGCAGGAGTTTGGTGTCTCTTCCTTTCATCCTTGGTGCGCTGGAAATGGTATAATGCTTGATAGCCTTCTGAAGACTATCAGGAAATAAATCAGTAATGGGGCCAAAGAAATGCCACCATTTCTGAAACCGCAAAGGAAATGATTTTTTGCAATTCTTGTCGAAATTGAAGAACCAAGAGTGCTGCATAACGGGGGTTTGGAACAAGGGAAACTTTAACCAAGCCTCAATATAATCATAATAATTATACTGAGTATTAGAATCCTTAATTGTTTTGAAGGTAGAAGGGCGGGTTTCCCATTCTTCTTCCATCATAACAGAAATGATAAAACAATTGTGAAAGATGATCTTTGAGGGATCAACTTTACAATAAATAGGTTTAATGGAAATGGAACCGGTGCTGACCAAGATTCCAAGGTAAAAAGAGAGGTTTTTAGTTAGATCATCGGGGATCCAATGAAAACCTCGGGCAAAATAATCTGAAGCTATCTGGAAAGGATCTGTCTTTACCGATTTCTCAATGTAAAACATTCTGGAACCAGGCTTTCTTGAAATATTCTGCTTTGTTGGCAGAGGGAAATCTGGGTGGAACCGTAGCCAAGGGGTTCACATACGGATCGTATGGCATGGCTAAGGTAGAAGCAAATGAACTGGGGGGAATAGGCCTAGGAACTTGTCCTAGACTAGTAAATCTGTTGGCTATCTCTAGTGGGGAGGAAGCCAAGGTTGATGCAGATGCCGGAGGCATAAGCATTGGGAAAACAGGTGTGGGCGGTGGTGAAGTAACCGGTAGAACAGGTTTATTCTTCTTACTCATGTTTTCTGTAAGAATTCACGGGTAAGAAAATCAGAGATAGAATTATCAGAACCTTTGATAAATTCAATATCATAATAAAAAACACTTAAAATAGCTTGCCATCGTGCAAAAATCTATTTTGATGCAATATTTTTAACACCTTATTCTAAAACAGTTTTAGCAGTTTTGCAATCAATGCGTAAAAGAAAATGTTGATTAAGCAAATCACTTTGAAATTTAGAAATACATAGTATTGCAGATAAAATTTCTTTTTTAATAGTACTATAATTATGCTGTGCATGGTTCCAGGTTCCGGAGTGGAAACGAACAATTTGTTTAGAGGAACCAGGTGAAACAACTTGTTTCATGATGCTGCCATAGCCTGTGTCCGAGGTGTCAGTTTCGACAATCTTGAAACTATTTGAAGTAGGAATTCTAAGACATGGAAGAGTTTAGACATGTGTCTCGATTTGTTTAACTATATTGGTGTGAACATTAGTCCACGGAGAAGGATTAGAATGCAATCTCGCAAAGAGAGGGCGACATTGTTTTCTCATATCCTTATAGAAATCTGAAATATAATTCAAAGAACTAAGAAATCTTTGAAGCTGGTTTTTGTCAAGGATGACATCAGAGAATTTGTCAGCAAATTCGATGGCTCTCTGGCTGGGCCTGATTTTGCCTTCAAATACCGTTCGAACGGATTAAAACGTTATTTTAAACCGTTCAAACGTTAAATTAAAATGTTGCTTATTGTATTTTTTTTGCACTATACATTTAAATATAATAACTTGTAAATATACTATAGTTTAGAGACATAGTAATATAACTATATAATATATAATCAAACATATATTATATAGTTTAGTAACATATATAGTATAAAATATCATATTACATCTAGTATTATAGTCAAGTACATATATTAACCTATTATATATAACATATATATGGTATCATAGCATAGGGTTATATGTATCACATGCATATATATATAGTGTTTATTATATTATATTATTATTATAATATTATTTAATAATAGGATATCTACTATTATATATAGTGTCATCTATACTACTAGCAATTAGAGTGTATTATAATGATACAAAAGCTAAAATTAAGCATATATAGTGTCATTTATAGTGCTAGAATAGAGAGTGTCATCTAATTAGCCTATAACTGCAATATAATATGAAAAATATACTAAACAAGTCATGTAATACATATACTATTAAATATATATATATATATTAGTTAATATCACATATAATATATATGTTATATAAATACATGAACATAGTTTCATGTATATAGTAGTCTATATTATATTAATTATACTATATAATATAACTTATACTATATACTATATAATCTTCAATAGTATAATATATTTTAATTAAATATAATATAATATATACTATATATATAAAAAATTATAAATATAATATATAGTGTTTAATAATATATAAGTGCATTAAATATATTGCATTTAATATATTTAACAGTTAAAATATATTATAATTGAATTAATTATTATATTTAATATAATTAATACCAAATATTGCATTTAAATAACATTTATTATCATGAAATTTGGATTAATTAGGGAAAGGTATTAATTTTCAGTTAATACGTTCGAACGATATTAACTTACCATTCGAATGGTACTGCATATATAAGGCCATCCCGACGTCATTTTCACGGAAGTTTACGTCTGCATTTCCTCCGTTCTAAGCCTCCAAACTGTCAATCTCCGCCGTTGAACGCCGTCTTCGCCGCCGTCAACAGTGCCCACTCAAAGCCTCTACCTCTAACTACCGGTATTTTTCATTTTTAAAGCATTTTACCGTTTAGATTTAGGTTTTTGATAGATTAATTGTTTAAGTTAGGATAAACCGATTTATACATCAAAATAATCGGTAGATTTGCATAAATCCATGTTAGGAACATTTATTTAGGTTTCTATTGCATTTATTTTGGTGTAAAATCCATGGAATTGAAGGATTCCATAGATTTCAATGGCCGAGTCGACTCGGCCTGGAATCCCGATCAACACGAATATCGTTCGAACGTTATGAGTAGCGTTCGAACGTTATTCATTAACGATCGAACGATATAACGTAACGGTCGAACGGTCAGTCTGTTACCGTTCGACCGTTACACGAATTGTTCAAACGGTTATTCATACGGTCAACCTATTTTCCAATACATTAATATTAGAAATCTAATATTTTCCAGTCTTTTTTTAATATTATATTTCTATTAATATTTATCTAATTAATATTGATATTGAGAGATATATTTATTAAAAATAATGTTGTTCATAATATCAAATATTATTAAATTGCTATTTGTTTCAAACTACTGTAAATAGTTCTTTATTGTATTTTTCTTGTTAATGTTATATATCTAATTTGTAATTATAAATTTCAGGTTGATTATAATGTCTACTTCTAGACCGGCACGTAAGCGACGCAATCTTGGTGAGAGTAGTAGTGGTCCAGTTCGGGAGAGGACAGTTTCACTGGAGCGACCAGTGAAGATTTCTGATTTCCAGAGTCTTCTCTGGGAGGGTCATTCATTGCCATCAATATTCAGTGATCATGGTTGGGGACCTATCTTGGATGAGCGGGAGGAAGCATGGGAGCCAGTCTCCTACATTGACATTGTTGCTGAGTTCTATAGAGAACTCGACAGTGCCAGCGCAGATGATTCTGGGGCCTACAGAATCACTGTCCGAGGAGTACCCGTTGTATTTTCACGGGATGGACTTGCTGAGCATCTCGGTATTCCTAGGTTGCCAGATGCATATCCGAATGTGGTGCCTAGAGAGTCTGATCCTTCAGTTGAGGCGGAGACAGTTGAGGAGGAGGCATCAGTTTATACTGATGAGGTCGATACCCTTGCTGATCACGAGGTGAGGGATTTGGTTGTCGGTCCAGATGCTCCATCGTATGACGGGACGAAGAGCATCAAACAGGCAGATTTATCTTCTTTCTTTAAGATATTAAATTTGATAATTGCCAATAACATTGACCCTCGGCAGCACAAGACAGAAGTTGGCATTGATCGGACGAAATTTATGATACGGGTCGCTCGTGGCATTCCTATCGACTTGGTGGGGTATATATTCGATAGGATTCGATCAGAGTCTCGGTACATTTCGATGGATATACTACCATTCGAAGTCCTGATCATCCAATATCTACTATGTGCTGGTGTTGTGCCAGATGTTGCCGAGCATAAACGGGAGCCGATGAGACCGATAAATAGCACCACCCTCTCACGCAGCATGGGACACTCGAGACTGCGTTTTCGTGCACATGTTCCAGAACCAGTTGATCCTCACAGAGATGCACAGCTGGGAGATCATGGAGTCTCAGCTGCAGCTGCTGAGACATCTACACGGGCTGAGGCATCAGTCCACAGTGTTACTCGTGAGGAGATGGCTGAGATAGTGCTTGCAGCGATCAGCGAGCAGACATCAGCAGTGATCAATGCAGTGCGTATGGAGATCCATTTTGCTGTGTCTGAGCTTCGTACAGAGTTTGCTGCCATGTCTGCGACTCAGGTCACCATCAGTACTCGACTGACACAAATAGAGGAATGTATAGCTGCAGTCGAGGAAGTGTGCAAAGACTTGGGGTCTTAATTACTTTATGATATATTTTATTTATTTATTTATTGTTTTTTGTATGGACAACATTTTGTGTTTTGTAAATTCAGTATTTAAGTATGAAATAGTATTGTTTTATATTTTCTAAACTAATTCTTAATTTAGATTATTCATATTATTTAATTAACCAATTTTTTATAATTACTAGTTAATCTAAATATAATTTGGCAAAAAACTTAAAAAATTAAAACCCTGGTCACCGTTCGACCGCTTCAAATAACGTTTGAATGGTGAATATGCATCATTCGAACGTTTATAATTTACCGTTCAAACGGTTTGTCAATTTCCTCCAAAATTATGTTCAAACTGTAACAATTAAACGTTCGAACGGTTAACTTATTTGGGACAAAAAATTTCATCCCTAAGAATAGCGTTCGAACGAGTTCGAACGGTCTGACATTCCATCGTTATTTTGGATTTCGTTCCAAAATCTCACTTTTTGGGACGATTTCCAATTCGTCCCAAAGCAATTTTGTCCCAAAATATGATTTTTGTTGTAGTGTGGTGGGTTTGGTCTGGTATCAAGTTTCGTTCGGTTCGATATCAGTTTCATTTTTCTCAAAATAAGTCAAAATCGATCTGGTTCTGATTTTTCCTTATCTAACATCAAACCGAATCGGTTCATATATACATATATTTAATTTTTATAGCATATAAAATATTTTTATATGATTTTTTATATTATATATAATTTTTATATATAATTATATATAAAATAATTTCATATTATATGATAAATTACTAATTAATATAACATTAAATTTTAAAATCCTATATAAACAATTATATATTATCACTATAGTCTATTGTATTAATAGTTATATTAATACTATATCACTATTTATTATAAGATACTATAATATAATATTATAGTCTATAATACAATTATATTATATATTATAATATACTATAATATATTATCACTATATTATTATATACAATAATATACTATATAATATATACTATATAATATACCAAAAAAATCTGATCGAATCAAATCGATTACATTCCTACTCGCTGGTTGTGTTGAGTATTTTGGTGGACAATTATATATACAGAGTTTAACTTAAAACAGGATGCGGTGATTTTCGGTGTTTTACACCACCCAATGAAAATTAAGTGCTAGACCGATCAATAACACTTTGGTACCAGACTTGATATATTGAAGGGGTGAAAATTGATTCATTTGATTCGGTTTTTGGGTGAAAACCGAAACCCAACCGATATTCAATAAACAAGGATAGAACCAGCCAAAACTGGCCGATAAAGGGGGAGGAAACTAACGACATCAATTTCAGAGTGATACCAGTCAGTCTTCATTGTCCCATTGGCGTTGCGAGTAGCTGAAAATGGAGAATCAGAGATGTGAATCACAATGAGAGAGAGATGACTCCCTGTACAAATCGTGATCTAGAGAGAGAGAGAGAGTGAGAGAGAGCTGTGGGAGGAAGAAGGAAGAGAAGGGGGGATGAAATCTAAATTGAAATGATGTCGACGTCGTTTCATTCTTAATTTTTTTTCTTATTCAATACAGTTAAAATGATACCGTTTCACTTAAGTGAAAGGGCGTTGGTTTAGCGGTCTGGTCTAGCCTCAAACTGGGACTGAACCAGCTGACGCTAGTTTTGACTTAATTCTACCACTGGCCAACTGGATCTACATCGATTTGGACCGGTTCAGTGGTTCGGCGGCCAGTCTGAGTTAGTCCCGGTCAGTTTTACGGCTTTTTGTATAGTCCTAATATATTGTACTGCCCTATTTCTATAATGGGTTACAGCTGTTCATGATAACAAACAACATCAAAAGAGATAATGCATAAAGATGTTACATCTAATTATCATGATAATGCTATATACATTTCTTATCTACAAACTCATCAAGTTTAGCGTTGTCGACTTAGGTTAGTACTCTTGCATACATGTGTCACTACAAGAAAATCAGGCTTTTATGACCAATTTACTGCAACTAAAAGACTATTTATAACTAATTTTAGTTGGAAATAGTCATTTCGCTGAAATTAACTGGTCGCAAATAAGTAGTTTTCTTGTAGTGCATTATCTTTAATAATGTGACATCTTTAAACTCTGAACTAGACGTTGCTGAGGTGTCACTGAGGGTTTGAGATGCATATATATGTCTAACATCAAATTATAATGCCTTCATCACTCCACGGACCAATTTAAATGTCATATGAGTATAAGAGTTAATCTATTCTTAAATCAGTGGATAAAGTATACCATCCACATCACTTCAAAAAGTTTAATTAGTTTATAAAATTACTTTTATATAATCACTTTATTGCTAGATAATTTCTCTTCAAATTTTAAAATTTATATTCTCAATAAGTTATGCTAACTCTAAGATAATATGAATTTTCTGAAAATAATAAAGGTGTATTTGTAAGTCGTCTTTTTCTTGTTTAATCTTAATGACCGAATCCTTACATCATTTCCGACCAGGGGATATTTTTTGCTTTTTCTAAAGTTTATAATTATGGATCATGGCTTTCGTCATTTCTACTTTTGCCCTAGGGATGCGAAATCTCTTTCGTCGGGCGCAGATACTATTACTGCTATAATTTGAAATGTCAAGAGTTTCCTTATCCATCCCTGAATGCATCCCTCTTTTGTGATGCATCCACCATGAAAGCAAGGCATTCCCCATGAGGAGCACCTCTAGGATGGCTATCTACAGAATTACACAGCGGATCCGACATATATACATAATCTTAGGGCTGTAAACCGATGCGTCGGCGTCGGTTTCGGCGCCAAACCGAAACCCCACCGACGTGGGAGAGGGGCTCTTTCAACCGGCCGAAACCGATCGACTGGGGAAGAGAAAACCGATGCCATCGGTCTCGACTGCGTCGGCGCGGTCTTCGGTTTGCCGTCGGCGTGTCTGTGACGAAGGAGGGAAGCGGCGCCGTCGTCTGCCATGAAAGTTCTCGGAGGAAGGTTGCAGAAAACCTAGGGAGGAAGAAGGAGACGGGAGGAAGAAGAAGGGGTTGGGACGATTTTAATCTCATTTTGGAACGGCGCCGTTTGGCTTAAGCCAAACGGCGCCGTTCCTTTATATTTTTTTGTGTTTCCTGGGTCTAAAACGACGCCGTTTCAATTTTTCATAAGTGAAACGGCGTCGTTTCTATAAGTAATAAAGGAAAAAATATATATAAGAACCGGTCAGCCGGTTCAGCGGTTTTTAGCACAGGAGAACCGAAACCGAACCGGCCGACGTCGGTTTCTATATATTTATCTCGAACGCCGACCAGTTCTTCGCCAGTTTCGGCCGGTTCCGGCGTCCGGCGGCCGGTTTCCTTCGGTGAAGGTCGGTTCCTCAGTTTGGTGTACAGCCCTACATAATATCTGCTAAATGAATGGTCATTAAAAAAAGAAGAAAAAAAAGGTGCAGTGAGAAAAAAGTACGTAACGTCGTAGCTTTGGATCAGTAGTTGTAGGGTGGCTCCATAAAGCCACTAACTGGGAAAAGGACATTAATATTTATTTAGTTGAATAGCATTAATTGTCCTATATATGATCAGGCAAATTGTAGGGGAAAAGTACCTCTCGTTTTATGAGGAGAAGGCCATTCAAGGCTGATCTTCCCGGCGGCCGCGAAGGAAACATGTCATGGTTCTGCTTGGATTTGCTAATTTCCTTCCAAATGCATGCCCATTAAAACTTCAGCATCTATCTATCGGTAGCGCTGCTTCTGAGAACACAACAGACGAGACCTTTCCCCCTAGCAGAGAGAGAGGGGGTATGTGTTTCCCAAGGATGATGCTTTTGCAAGTGATCATCATGACGTGGGTCGTTGGTGTCATCTTAATATCACAAATGGCAACTTCTGCAGCAGCAGCTCCAATAGCAAAGCCTAACTGCACTGACCGGTGTGGAGATGTTGAAATTCCATATCCATTTGGCACTTCTGAAGGGTGCTATCTCGATCAAAATTACTTCGTCAACTGCACAAATGATTCCTCCAGCAAAACCCGACGGCCAATGTATCGAGATGTCGATCTTCTGAACATTTCCCTCGAAGGTCATTTTGAATTCTCAGGGCACCCTGTCTATGCATGTTACGACGAGTCGGGTACCCTTACGAAGGATGGAAGCTATGACTTTGTAAATACATCTTATTCATTTTCTCACGCCCATAACGTGTTCGGGGCCATTGGTTGTGACACTATTGCTTACATTAATGGTACCAAGAACAATAAAACCTTCTACGTGGGCTGCATGTCTATTTGTCAAGACCCAAACGAAGTGGCCAATGGGGTCCTGTTCTGGAATTGGGTGTTGCCAGTTAGACATTCCAAACAAATTGAGTAATTTTAGTTTCGAAGCAAGGAGCTTTACTCGGCACAAAGGAGTATGGAAGTTCAATCCTTGCAGCTATGCTTTCATTGTTAAAAAAAATGCTTTCAGTTTCTCCACCAAATATCTTCACGGTCTAGACGAAAGGACGTTTCCGGTGGTCGTTAATTGGGGGATCCGAAATGAAGCGTGTGAAATTGCTCGCTCAAAGTCGGACTTCCTATGCGGAGGGAACAACACATCATGTTATGATTCCGTCAACTGGAATGGATACCGTTGCAGATGTAATCCCGGTTACGGTGGAAACCCATACCTCCCGGATGGTTGCCAAGGTATATATGTGTGGAAATGATAGAGCTACGTACCGAGCTAGAGAGTTGGGGGTTTGGACAATTTTTTTTTTTTTTAATTTTAATTAGTGATTTAGGATGTGTTTTTTCTTAATGATATTGTGCTTTTTTTAATTTAAAAAAAAAATTGTTTAAGGATATATATATATATATATATAAATCTATTAAAAAAAAAAAAAAGGGATTTGGCCTTGTCAGCACTCATCCCCGGTATAAGGTGCATGCAACACTACTTTATATGTATAATTCGGGTTAAGATTCTACCATGGTTGTCCGAATTGGAGTGTTTAAAATGGAAGTAAAGAAAGATAAATACATAGAATAGATTCAATTATATATATTGCTCATTTAATATGGTTTGAAAAGTTTATTGACAGTAATAATTGTTGAATGGTCAACTTATATGTCTATCTCTATCTCCTTTAAAGTCATCAAGTTCGACCAACAACTTGATAATATCTTTTTCAAATATATAATTAAAATAACATCTAAATATTAGATTGTTGAAGAGGGAAAAAATATCTATATTGTCTGAAAAATTTATACGAGTAGCAATAAATGTCATAGGACTTACTTCATAATGTATGCCACTCTCTCCTACTTAAGGCCCTCAAGTTAAAATAAGAACTTGGGGGGACCTTAATCCCAGAGAGGGAGTTTTCGGCCCCGCACCCCCAGCTATTCGAGTCATTTGCCCAGTCTTGTCTAGAGTTTTTTATTAAACTGGTATCAAGTTTGAGATCAGAGAGATATATAGAAATGAATTCCACAACATTTATTTCTCAACTATAAATCTTAGTATTAAATAAATAAATAAACTCTAGAGTACTGTTATCTTCTCTATCCGCCAACAAAATATAGAATTAATATAGATCAAGGTAAAAGCTATTCTTCGTGAATTTCAAATATTAACTGCAATTCTCCTTGCATACGTACGTAGCGATCACATTTATTAGCTTGTTCAGTTACACAATTCATGAGATGAGATATTTTATTGAAAGGTTAATAAAATAATATTATAATATAAGTTTTTAATATTAATTTTATTTTAAAATTTGAAAAAGTTGAATTGTTTATTATAATTTATACGGAAATTTATAAAAGTACTTGTGCACTGCTTTAATTTAATTTTGTGTGATCAAACCGGCCCTTATTTTTATTAACTGCACTGCTTATAACTTTAAGTTCCTTAAAGTACTTGTGCTGATATGATGTTAAATTGTTTAACAGACGTTAACGAGTGCCATGATCCAAGAGATAATAATTGTACGCATCCAGAAAGTTGTATAAACACAATGGGGAACTATACATGTTCTTGCACCAAATGGTACCGAGGGGACGGAAGAAAGGATGGAACCAATTGTGTTGTGAATCTCCCACTGCTGATTTGGATCGTTGTTGGTAAGTACATATATTTATGAATATGATCTGTTTGTGTGTGTGTGTGTGTATATATATATATATATAATTCTAAAATTATATGCTCAAGTTGTAGGAGTATATAATTTTAGAATATTCCATCCATTTAAAACAGGGACAAAATAATTGTAAAAATAGTTGTCTCTATCATTATTACTCATAGATTTTTTTTCATTACTCATAATTCATTTCTATATTTTTCAAGTTTAAGATGAACAGCATTTAGAAACTGCCCATGGAAAGATCTATAATTCTCTTAAGATCACAAAATTATATGGAGTTGGGCTTACGTACATTTGATGATCATTTATTCATTGGATATTGCATCTTCTTAAAATGTGAATGGTTGAGATATATTCATTTATTCAACTCAATTGATCTTGTTTTTATATTTGCATAATAAGACGTGTCCAATGATTTTTTTACTGGATATTATAAGCCAAATTCCTGGATATGCTAGTGTCTTAATCTGGAAACCAATATTATACATAATACGTTACATATTTGGATCTTTAACTTTCAAAAAGGTTATATATTTGTAAAAACTAAGACTAACAGAAATATTTTAATTAGTGGAATTGCATGTTCAAATATGACGTTCAAATATGTGTAGGTATCGGCACAACCCTCTTAATGCCACTAGTTGGATGCTTTTGGGTATATTGGGTACTAAAAAGAAGAAACCTCATTAAAGTCAAAGGAAAATTCTTCCAACAAAATGGTGGCCTAATGTTACAACAACGACTCTCTAATCACCAAGGATTGATGGAACCAGTTAGAATCTTCAATGCAAAAGAACTTGAGAAGGCCACTAATAATTATGACAAGAGTAGAATCCTTGGCCAAGGAGGCAATGGAACGGTTTATCTAGGAGTATTAACTGAGAATATAGTGGTTGCTATTAAAAGGTCCAAAATTGCTGATCAAAACCAGATCGAACAATTCATAAACGAAGTGATTGTACTTACTCAAACAAACCATAGGAATGTGGTTAAACTATTGGGTTGTTGTTTGGAAACAGAAGTGCCTTTACTAGTTTATGAATTTATCACAAATGGGACACTTTTTGACCATATACATGATAAAAACAAGTCATCTTTGCTCTCATGGGAAAAACGTTTGAAGATAGCAACAGAAGCTGCAGGAGCTCTTTCATACCTACATTTTGAAACTTCCATACCAATTATTCACAGAGATGTGAAAATTGCAAATATACTTTTAGATGATAATCATATAGCAAAAGTTGCCGACTTTGGAGCTTCAAGACTAATTCCTCTTGATCACACGCAAGTAACAACATTAGTTTAAGGAACATTTGGGTACTTGGACCCTGAATATTTGAGTAGTGGTCAATTAACAGAAAAAAGTGATGTCTATAGCTTTGGCGTTGTTTTGGCAGAATTATTGGCAGGTGAGAAGGCAGTTTCTTTGCTCAGGGCAGAAAGTGAGAGAAATCTAGCAGCATACTTTATTTCTGCTCTAAAAGATGGTCGCCTACTAGAAATTATTAAGGGCCACATTATCAAGGAGGGTAATGTTGAAGAGGTAAAGAAAGTTTCTTATATTGCCAAAAGGTGCTTAAGCATAAAAGGAGAGGATAGGCCTACTATGAAGGTTGTAGCAATAGAGCTAGAGGGATTGAGAATTATGGAAAAGCATTCACATGGGAAGGCCGATCTCTACAGAGAAGAAACTGAGTGTTCACGTAATGCAATTACAAGTTATTTGAGTCTTGATGCTAGCACTGCCAATTCTTCGACCAGTTACCACCATTGATAGCATGGGAGATCAAGTTTCAAAATCAATAATTGTTTGCAGATAATTCCTCAATCCCAAAGACAACCTCTTTCTCCAGCAAGCATCATGGCTCTTCCATTGCTACCCACCACCGACGACTTCCTCAAAATCGTTTTCTATCCCTAAGTCCACATCATGTAGCGCTTCCCTGCTCTCGCTAAAATTATTTCTCACAGCCTCTCAACCACCATCCTCCTCCAATCCTATGACTTTCATTCTCCCTTTTTCTCTCACACCTTCTTTACCATTTTTTTCTTCTCACTCACATTTTATACATCCTCATGAGAGGCTACACAAGTGTCCAATGTGGTCTCCGCTTTTGTGAGAGCTTGTTCTTTTGTCTTTAATTTTCTATGCATTTATGTGTAAAAATACTTGTAGTATCTTAATGTTTGAGAGCTTTTCTGTGTGTTTCTTTTTCACTTTTTATACCTTTGTTTGTAAAAGTATTTGTAGTATCTTAATGTTTGAGTGATTGTAATAAAGATGTGTGTTTCATTTTCACCCCACTTTATAATTGCCTACCTATTTATGGGTTTCCCAAATATCAGGGTAGAGGCCCTCCTAGATATCACTTATAATACTTGTGAAAGTATGCATCAAAATCAAAGGTGCCAATTACACATCATGCTAGCATCGCACCTTAATAATCAAGGATGCACTCAGGCAGGCCATCCCCTGAATGTTTTCAGCAATTCAGACTTGCCTCATTTTGAAGCACCCTAGGGAAAAATAACTGTGTAAACTAGCTTAGACTAAATTTTTTATATCACCCTGCCATAGGTTCTGCTCTGGTGACTCTTTTATATTCCATTACTAGTGTTATTCAGGACCTAATCTGTGAGTATATAACTAAAGGAATGTCAGTTGTTGGATGGAAATGGAAATTAACTCTGTTTCCCACACATGTCAAGGACCTGGCATCTGTACTCGTGGGGGTTGGGTACTTTATTGTTGGGTGTGTCCACGTATCAATCTGATTGCTTTGAAAATAAGCTTGCGGGGGTTGAATGCTATAAAAGACTTGATTTTGTTTTTCCAAACATCAAATAGTTTTAGGTCGATTGACCCCTCATGGTCTGATAAGTGATATCAAAGCCAAATGTCGTTGAGAGGGAAAGATTATTGGAGTGTATCAGTCTAGTTTGCAGAGGCGGGAAAATGAAGGATTGTGAGATTTTTTTCCTTTATATGAAGACATGGATTCAGAGAATGCATTATATTAACTTCATATAGACCAACTTAACACTTAAAGATAATACAATATCTTAATTTTATTTCATTATTTTTGGAGAAAACTATGGATTATAAGTGGCATTACAGAGGAGAAGAATAAAAATAATCATAACCCTGATAAGTGATTGATCACTGGCATCATATGAGCAGAGTGCCTCTTAAAGAATATGAAAGTCTATGATCCGTTGGAAACTCTGCCTTTTTTATCCTCCCCATACCGAAACTATCCTCTATAAACTCATTATGTTCTTGAATGCAATTCGATTGGCTTTACATATGACTATTATCTGCTGAAAAGTAAGCAAATCTACAAGTTTGTGAGTCTGTTAAGAGCCACATAAGACTGACACAAGTCACTGTAAAGTCTAGTTTGCAAAGTCCTGCATGTTTCCTTCCTTCTCATTAGTGCAATTCCAAGACTGCATTTCATACGCTCAACTGAGGGAAAATCTTGATTCGAGTATGTTAAAAATGGAATTTAGAAAAATAGAAACACCCAAATGGGCCAAATCTCACGTATTTGGATCCTTTCGAACTACAAAAATCCGTTGCCACCCAAACCAGTTAGAAAATAAAATTTTAAGATCGAAAGTGCTGGATCGATCAATATCATGTAACACTTGATACCAGACTTGATATATTGTATAGCTCTGCTTTTCTAATGGGTTACAGCAATACTTCACGACTATGGCAAGCATCAAAAGAGATAGAGATTAGTTACAGCTAATCATCGTCCTAGACACATTGCTTATCTACAAACTCATCAAGCTAATTATCTAATTCTCAACACCTGATTCTCTCTTTCTAAATTCTTCTTGTTATTTAATTTATTCTCTAGTTTACAAAGCCTATTCACAAATCTTTTATATCTTCAATATTTTCCCAACACCATCACACTACAACATACCGCAGTTTTTGCGGCAATTTCAGTCGCATGAACTTCTTGATTTGTCATTAAAAAACTGAAAAACTATTTATAATTTATAATTTATCTATGTCAATTTTCGAATGTAAATAATAGTTAAATGAATAATGAATAGTACTTCTCATTTGGAGTTGTATATGCACAGAAACTTGGCCTCTTACATATATGCGCGAACTAAGTTAATTACTATATAATTTTGATTACTCTTTTGCATGGTATACATGATATATAGGCATTATCGAGTGGCAAATACAAAAGTTGTCTGCATAGGGCATTGGTGAACAGGGAAAAGGAGAGGAGGTCGTTGGCCTTGTTTATGAACCCAAGAAAAGATCCACTACAAGAAAAATGATTATTTACAGCTATTTTTATTTCCAGTGATAGAAATATAGTTGCAAAAAGTTTATTTTTAAACTCCGGTAAAATGTTTGTGTCAATAAAAAAAAAAAAGCCGCAAAAAGCATTTATTTCCGGCGATTTTTGGCCGCCAGAAAATATGGCCACAAATTACCCATTGTGTAATTCTATATTGTCATAACATTTTTTTTCGCTGTTATTAGTTTTTATTACGACGACGTTTTGTATTGTTAAGGCAACTTTTGGGTCGCCTCAATAGGTTTTTTTCTCTTATTACCGCGTATTAATTTTCTCACTCAGACCCATTTTCCCTCTCTTTCTCGCTCTCTCGCTCTCTCTCTCTCTCTCTCCGGCGATAACACGGGGATTTCTGTTCATTGCTAGCGCCACTGTCTTCTTGTCGTCTTCTCGCCGCCATCTGCTCGCCGGTGAGTTTCTTTTATGCTCCATCGCTCTCTCTCTCTCTCTCTCTCTCTCTCTCTCTCTCTCTCTCTCTCTCTCTCTCTCTCTCTCTCTATGTAGCTTATTCGTTTCTCTGTGCCGCTTACTCTCAGTCGGATTGCTTCTAACTTTGTGGTTGATAGATGTAAAGAGTTTAGTTGTTTTACGTTTTTGTCTTGATTTAAAAATGTACCTCTCAAGATTATTATTGATAGGAATGTCTTGTTTGCTTGTAAAAGGGGAAAAAATGGGAAAACTTATTCGTGGATTTGGTTCTGCTTAAGCACGATTGTCCTGCGACTATGGTGCTTTGCATTTACAAATACACATGTAAATGCATATGCAATGCATTTAAGCAACACCCTGAACCAACAATAAGATTCAAAGAAGAAAAGAAAAATTAAATGGAAACTGGAGGAGGTCGTACCTGCCAACGTGAAATAGGTAACTTCATGCTTAGATGAGATAAACCTCCATTGGCCACACCAAGATTACCTTCACTATTTTCAAAATCTATAGGATTCACTTTGTGAGGCATAGTTGAAGATCCAATCTCCCCGGCCTTGCTTATCTGTTAAAAATTTCAAATCTGAAACATGTCAATTTTTTGCAAGGGGATAACTTAGAATCATCCATTCATAAATTAAAATTTACATCAGATGCTAGCCTGCTTAAAGTAACCCAAAGATATGTAGCCCCATACATCCCTATTAAAGTCAATCAATATATTGTTGAATTGGATAATTGCATGAAAAAATTTTGCCATATAGTCATGAGTTTCTATCTGCAGAACAAGCAGAGAAATCAATCAGAAGCACGATAAATGCATAGGTAACTTAATATCCATTCAAAAGATTTGCCATATAGTCATGGTCTACTAGAGATTCCATGGAAAGAATTTTCCAAAAGCAGTTGGTAGGTTAATATTATGAATCCATAAAAGTTCTTTGCATTCTCTATAAACTTACAAATTTACGGATTAAACAACATAGCAAGTGAACCAAATACCACACATGTTTACTTTGAAGGAAAAACGGTAAGAAACATACCTGAGTGATGTAGGGATTGAAACTCCCCCAAAACAGAGCAATCTTCTAGCAAAGCACTTTTATTTTGGATGTATGTACTGCCTATTGTTGTTTAGGATTTTTCTCTAAGTTGCCTCCATCCGAATACCCTTCAAAGAAATGAGATATTAATATAATTTCTTGACTAGTTCAGATATGAATATATTTTCTTGAGTAGCTCAATAAAAAAAAAAAATGAAAATAAAAATTCTTAACTGGTTGAATGATGAGTGATCTCGGCAAATGGGCACTAGTATAACTTTGTGCTCTCTTGTACATGTATAAAGCCATCTTCTAAGGTAGTACTAGGAACGAATGAAAGAATAGATCAGATTAGAGAGATAGAAAAAGGCAATTAACTAAAACTGTTCTTCTGCAGCAACAAGCTGCTGTAAATCTAAAACTTTGGATACTTGTAATTTCAGCAAAGCACTTTTATTTTAGATGTATGTACTGCCCATTGTTGCAGAGGATTGTGGTATGTACTGCCTGTCAGTAGAAATGTTTGGTGTCAAGGGGAAAAAAAAATCAAAATACTTAAAATGTATGTACCAGAATTCTGTACATGTGAAAGTTGACTTTCTGTTAACATTTTTACATATGATTCTTCCAAACAAATACCTTAATGTTAAATATATTCTAGCTGATTTAGTTTTTTGTGCTGTGTATGCTTGAAAAATCTCAATGAGTGTAGTAAAGGTAAGATGAGAAAATTTATCTGTGCTAACAGTCCCAAGCACTTACACTTGTTTACAATATCATGAATTGGATTATGGTCTGGTGATGTTGTATGTCCATTAAACACTCAAAACCACTTTATTAATGAAATACACAACACTCACTTCCCTCACTCAAGGAGACAGTAATACCAACTTTTTTCTGCTGCCCCAGGTAATTCTCTAAATCCCCTTAAACCTTTTGGTGGATATTAATAAAGGAATCAAATCTCTTAGATTTGAACAAATCATATTATATTTTCTTCCACGAACATCTTTCACTTTTCTTTTCTCTTTTCATTTTCACTAGCAGGTAGTAGTGATCAAAGAAACTTATTTCAACATTACAGGTTTAGGAACATGTTAACATGAACATTAACATTTGAGGTTATAGCTGTGATAGAAGGGGAAGAAAGGACATTATTTTCAGTAATAGATTCCTTTTAATAGCCAATAAATTAGCTTTCTTCGACTATGATGTCATTTGATTTTTTTTATTACATGAGCAGGACATTATTGAAGTATTCATTCAAGTTTGTGTGTATATTAATTTTCCATATTACAGATTTTGAGCCTAGACTGGTCTTCTGGGATTGAAAGTATGAAATGCATCGGACATGTAGACCTTACACTTGATGGATTTGCGGATATGGTTCTATTACCAAGTACTGCATATCTACGACAATAATTGCTTGTCTGCCTTAATTTCTCAAAAAGAGAAAAAGGCTTCTGCAGTTGCATTGCAGTATCATATGAGCATACCCACTCTTGATCCATACATGACTGTGGCGAATTATGGTCTGGTTTCTAGAGATGGGAAGTTCTCAAAGGTTCTGTCTGAGGTACTGCACATTTGTTAGCACCACCCTAGTATTAATGTCAGTTTCCAATTAAATTTTTAAACTTCAAAAACATTGATACACATCATCCTCCATTGTTGATTATATTTTTGTTGTTTGTTTAGGCTGCCTCAGCTGCAAAACTTTATGCAGCACACACTCCAGATATGGGAGGTACAAAGTGGCCTCTAACTGGTGGTGTTCCTAGTCAGCTTCTTGACTCTGAAGATTATCACATTGAGAGATTATACATAGCAGGTTACAAAGATGGATCTGTTCGAGTATGGGATTGCACATATCCGGTCTTGTCACTTATTTATCTTTTAGGAGCTGAGGTTAGCAAGTTCTTTTTAGTAATATATACTTTTAATTTTCAAACGTAATAGAGAGCTTAGCCCCTCTGGCTTTGAATGGTAATCAATAATTCTGTTTACTGTTTAGTTTAGAAAATGATTACGCTAGAATTTATATTGCATATGACAGGTGAATGGCATCAATATTTCTGGTACAAGTGCATCAATATCAGCATTGGATTTCTGCTCTGAAACTTTAAGTCTTGCCATTGGCAATGAATATGGTCTGGTACGAGTTAGTGTTTTTCTGCCTTATTTCTAAAGCAATCAAGACTTCATGTTTTAGAGATTGTTGTCACTTTTGATTGTATATAGGTTCTCCTTTACAAACTAATGCGTAGTTCAGATGATACGATTTTGTACTTCATGACAGAAACTGAAAATGAAGGTTTGGCTTACTGTACACAGCTGTCTTTGTATCCCTTTCAAATGTCAGGTAGGATAAGTTCTTCATTTAATAGTTTGCTTGAAATTAACTGTACAAAAAGGGAGCAAGCAAAGGTGTCGATTTGAAGGCTAGGATGAGAAATAGAAAATTAACTTTTTTATAAGTAGTAAAAGATTTTTTAAAAACCTCAAAAGTACACAGGATGTATGGGATTTTTGGGGCCTTAAAGGCCTAGAGTCTAGATAGAGCTTAAGAGTGAAAACGATTGACCTATCCAACCCAAGTCGTTAAGGATTTCCAGGGTTGAGTGGTGGGAATGTCAAAGGACTCACCGTCGTCTTTCCAACGTTGTGTGTAAGATGTGTGATTTGAGCACAACGCAACTATCAGTCTAGTTAATCCATATTAAGGTTGCATATCAAACTGACAATCTTCTTTCCTGGTGGCCTGAACTCAACCTCTAGCTGGGAACTATGAAAGTTTAACTCCCAACTGCTTCCTTTACAAATTATGATTTAAATATGATTAGAAAATCTGCATGCATAGTTGGTATAGAAAACATGTACGAGAAAAATCAACAACATTGTTGAATACTTATACTTCGATTTATTGCATTTTGCATTCTATTTGGTTGGTTGTGCATGCTAGCTAGCTTGTGTTTGATGACATCTCTAAAATCTTATGACCTATTTTTTGTTCTTATTTTTCACAGGATTGAACCAAGATATCAAGAAATATAGAGCAAAAACATTTCAGAAGCTGTCAAATATTGATAGAATCAAAGTTAAACCCATATAGAAAAAATTTCACTTGTAAATTTATATTCCATTGTGATATGTTGGATGGTTTTATGTAAAAATTAAAACAATGGCAGTGCAGTGGTGAATTTCAAATATGTACTTTGAGGTTATATGAATGATGTTTCAAGCAAAAACTGAATTTCTCCAAATATAGTATTTTTTTTGTTTATTAAGAAACAAGTACCTTTAAGTTTTAGGTAAAAAACAACGTTTGAATAAAAAAAACATATTCAGGTTTCAAACATTTCTGGTGAAAATATTTTGCCAGGAAAAATTTTCCCAAGCCAGCAACTATTTCCGGCTACAAAAAGTAGCTGCAAATAATTATTTCCGGCTAAAAAATATAACCGGAAAAAAAAAATTGGCCAAGTCAACCAAGCCAGCATTTATTTGCGGCTTTAAACAAGTAGCCACAAATATATATTTCTGGCTAAAACATATAGCCGGAAATAATTTTGGCCATGGATGATGGATCTTGACAAAAATTATTGCGACAAAATTTTATTCATTTGCGGCTATTATTATTGTCGGAAATAATGTGTATTTCTAGCTATTCTCAAAGTAGCCGGAAAAACTTTTACTTGGCTCTTTAATAGCGGTAATTTGATAGCAACTAGAAATAGCGGCTAATAACTAATAGCAGCTAACTTAGGTATTATCTCCGACGACTTTTGCCACCAGAAGTGGAACAATTTCCTGTAGTGAGACAAGGTGGTGAGACCTCCTAAGGATCTTGTAACTTCATGTAGTACTGGTGATGCGCCAAGAACATACCCGGATTTCACCTGGTCAGAGTTTCTCCAATTCACTCAAAAAAACTACAGAGCTGATGATGCTACCCTACCAAACTTCACGAAATGGCTCCTGTCTTCCAAACCGGCAAACTTTAATAATAATTAGTAAGCCGGCATGCATGCACCTCTTATCTTATATTTATGGATGCAATCAATCTACAGTAGTACTGATGTTATGAACAATATATTTAAATAATAGTTGTGACAACCTAGCTAGCAGTCTTCCTCAATTAAGGAGGTCATGTTTCTATATACACATGATATTAATTTATATGCGTTTATGAAAAAAGATCGACTTGCGTAAATGCATGCAATATGTGTATATATGTTATATGTATGTATATTATATATGTACGTATGTACACCAGCCCTGGGTTGAAAGTCAGTGTGCATGAGTGTCTGCATGCATTAGTAATTTGTTGTATTACAATATTGATCTCCTTTATGTCTTATATCGATATGAACTCGATCTAGAATATATATTATGATAAAGTATAATTAACGATATTATTATTACTCACTCCAGTAAAGTACTGTAGCAAAATGGTCGGTGATATATATAGTATCATGTGTTTGTTTTGTTTTCCGATCGAGAGGATAAACCCTTTTGAAAAAAGTGAAATCCATATAATTTTTTTGTTTTAATAATGTTTCATACTTTTTTTTTAAAAAAGTTTGCATCGCACATCATTTTACCGTTAGATAATTTATTTTAAAATTTTAAAACTTATATTTTAAATCAAGTTATGCTATATGAGAATATGAATTTTCTGAAAAAAATATGAATTTTTCTCGTTTACTCTTTCAATGACTGAATCCTTAAATCATTGCCGACCAGGGGATATTTTTTGCTTTTTTTAAAGTTTATAATTATGGATCATGGCTTTCGCCATTTCTACTTCTGCCTTAAGGATGTGAAATCTCTTTCGTATGGTCCTAGCCTTCACGTTTTCCACAGACCTCGTTTATTCCGTTGTCGATCGGCCAGGCATAGATACATATTACTGCTATATTTTGAAATGTCAAGAGTTTCCTTTACGAGTCTACGAATCCATGCATCCCTAAATGCATACCTCTTGTCTGATGCATATCCCCCATGAAAGCAAGGCATCCACCATGAGGAGCACTGGCCTCTAGGATGTTTAACTACAGAATTACACAGCGGATGCGACATGTATACATAATATCTGCTAAATCAATGGTCGTTAAAAAAAGAAGAAAAAAAAGGTGCACTGAGATAAAAGTACGTAACGTCGTAGCTTTGGATCAGTACTTGTGGGGTGGCTCCATAAAGCCACTACCCGGGAAAAGGACACTAATATTTATTTAGTTGAATATTATGTATGTATGTATTTCAGCAATATTACATATAGTCGTAAAATTGTAAACGTCGCGCAATCGCTTTGAAAAAGAGTGAGGTCCATGATTAAAAAGTTAGTTTTTTTTTTCATGTGGGTCTCATATTAATTTATTTTTTTTTAAGTGACTGCACGCAGCTTGCACAATCACAACTGCAAATATCATTTCTCTATGTATTTATGTACACCGGCCTTGGGTTGAAAGTCAGTGTGAGTATCTGCATGCATTAGTAATTTGTTGTATTACAATATGGGAAATGATATTTCCACCGCTCCCAACTCCCGCTGGAGTTGCTGCTTATTTTTTTGTTTTTGTTTTTTTTCTTAATTTTTCATGACTAAAGTAGTATTTTTTAATAATGTTATGATTTTTTAAAAAAAATATATTTAAATTAGTTAAAAGGGAACATATAAAACAAAAACCAAAAAATAAAAATATTACATATAACTAACGGTTGCTTCCAACGATAGCTAAGAGCGGTGAACGTAGCACCATCCTTACAATATTAATGATCTCCATCATGTCTTATATGGATATGAAATCGATCTACAATAATATATATTATGAGAAAGTATAATTATATTATTATTACTCAGTCCAGTAGCACTATAGCAAAATAGTTGGTGCTATATATAATATGTGTTCGCTTTGTTTTAATAAGGGATCTTACTTTATTTTAAAAAGCTTGCATCGAGCGAGCTTAATGTATGTAACCTTAAACCTGAATTAGTATTATTCCTCTAGGAACAGTACCCCATGCAGTACCTTTGGGATGCACGATAGTGAATCACCAAAAGATCACATGATAAGTACTACCATGATGCAAATTATTAAGGAAGTTTTATACAGCACTCCATGTAAAGAACCATGTTAAACCACTACAAGAAATCAGGGTTTTTGCAGCGCTTTTATAGCTGTTGGAAAAAAATTCGCTGTAATAATATATTAAAAGCAGCGATTTAGGTACGTTGTAATGTTTTTAAACAGTAATTTTAATTTTTGACTTTCTGCAACGATTGAATGTCTTTTGCAACGAAAATATTCGCTGTAACAGAAAATCCCTGTTCACTGTCAAAATTGCAGCAATTATTTTAGTTATTACAACGATTTTGGATGTCGGGGTTAGGTTTTAATTTTAGCAGCACTGTGTTCTTCGCTTCATTTGAGACTACCGTGCCAAACATCTATTTCACTTTTAATTTCCCCCCAACTTTCTGTTTCTCATATTTGCTCAGTCCGATAGAGTTTAGCAACCTAATTCTGCACTTCGATTGAAACCCACCAACACAGTTCGCAGCTCAATCCACCCCAACGAAGACAAAGATATCACGTTGGAGAGTGGCTTGAGCTCCTCCACCTCTAGGCACATTCGTGTTCCTCCCATTCGGTTTCTCCCATTCGTGCTCCTCCCGAACTCAATTGCAGTTTTTGATCTCCCAATCCTAAACCCTAGTGTGCACACGACCTTCCAGCAATATTTGGATCAGCTTTTCGTTTGGAAAAATGCAAGGACTACGTTTCCACCTTCGCTGTTTTGGACGAATCCAGCGCCTCCATTTCTAGTCCGAAGTTATCAGTCCTCTGTTCTCAAGCCAGATCAAAGGAGGCTCCAGGTATCTCCTGATTTCTTTTGAATTTATGAAACCCCTTTACGAGTAGGTTGCATTAGAAAAGTTGTCATTTTTATCTGGACACTTGTATTATTTGGATGAAGTGAAACAGATATGCATGTGCGTTTGTTTGAGGTATAATGGTTGTGTATCTGCCTCTTGTGTTTGGATTCCTCAATCAGTTGTGTGTATTAGATAATTATAGCATTAAGCAAATAGAACTTCTTGTAGCTAAACCTACCGTGGGTGAACTTTTCACTAAGTCTTTCTCTTCTCCCAATCTATGAATAATGAATGTAAACATGGTGATCTGTGGACATGTGAAGTCTCAGTGAGAGACAAAAAGAGATTACATAGTAAGAAAAAAACCATCCGGAGAATGCAGTCTACAAAAGAAGAAGCCATGTGTGACCTTGGGTTTTGGTAATTTGTACCTCTGTGTTTTGGGAAAGATGGTTTACGTGCCTTAAGGCAAAAACTCATTATATACTTGACTAATTGATCAAGCACATAGCAATATCCAAGTTTCAAAAAAAAAATATGTTCAGAATTGACCAAGTAAATGCATTTAACTCACAGAGCATAAAACCTCCTGCTTTCTTAGCCATAATTTTCATTCTTGTTTTAATTGAGATCATGTCCAATATATTGCAAGACAAACAAAAGCTTTATGAAAGATAAGCCTAGATTAAAATGATGTGCATGCAAGGTGTAACTCTAATTGAGATATTAGTGTATTACGCACTTTCATTTAGACCAGCAAACTTAATTTAAGTCAGCAAAACTTTCCGTCTTAGAACTTAATGAAAACAAACTAGAAAAATATTGTAAAGGCTATTGAGAAATAACGACAATATTCCATCATCAAACCTTAAATACATTGGATGTTAAAGTTATATATTTAGTTAACAGGCATGGGCAAGTTATATATCTAAAGCTTTAGCAGAACAACAATACGCCAACACTTGTGTTGTCTATCAAGTTACAGAATAATTTTTTTTAAGGAAAAGTTGGATTTCGATGTTCACGTGAAGATTCACGAAAATACTAGCAGATGTAAAATCTACAGAAACAACACATACAGTAGGAATATGGAAAACACCGCCTTATAACGTCCTGATTCCAATGCTCTGGCAGATACATGAAAAAGGTACAAGCAAATAAAATTTCAATTAGAAAAAAAAAAAAAAAAAAGACTACTCAATCATTAATAAACTGTACCCACTTATCTGTTAGGGACAGCACACATAGTTTAAGTATAGCTTGCACATTTTTGCTATACTTAAACTAACCTCGTTTCATATTTACATGAAGTGGTCTATAACCAACGTCTGAGTAAATTAACATTACAACTTGTCTGGTGCATAAACTAATTTTTTGATTAAACTCATTATCACTTTGCACATTTTATATCTAGGGTAGCTGGGGTGAACATCATTCATCTCCAAGCTCTGAATAAATTCAGCTACATTTTTGCTGGAATTTTATTTGTTGGGGGGGTAACTTTTGCATTTACTAGTCTTAAACAGCGATTATGTTGTCCAAACATTTCTTTTCCAATAAATTGAAGACCTCCTCAATTATTTTTAGACATCTAGCACTTTGATATGGACTTAAATTTTTGCAACAAATAATTTTCTCTTCTGTCAGTACCTAATCATTAAATGTAATTTTTAGTACTCCATTGGGTCAAGGAGTTGCCATGCAACTTCTACATACGCTTTTAAAACCGAACTAGCTGACTTTCCAGTTATTTGTTTCCCTATCCCTTGGTGAAGTTTGGTTGTATGCTCTGTGTTGTAATTCAAAGTTTGAATTGTATGAGCTTTTTCTTGTTTCTTGTTTGTTCTGTTAAATAAACTGTAAGTGTAAATCAACAGTTGTATTTTTTGTGTGTATGCAGACATCATATAAATAATATTTGCACACAATGTCCCCTCTCCCATTTTTGCAATTAACCATCATCATTGGCGAAAGCTAATAGTCATGCTCCCGAATATTTGTCTCTGACATGTTTAAGGCTGATGAGCACCAAAGTGAAAATATAAAAATTAGACTAAAAGCTTAGCTACTGTACCATTGACTGGTAGAATGGCTTATAAGTTCCAAAACTTATGTGACCTGTGGATAATCAATCATGAACTAACCATCTGGACTTCAGTAAATGATGGCCCTTTTTGAATTTTTTGGTATAATTTTGCTGTATAAATAGACATTTCTCGGTTGCTAGTGAACTCCAACTGGTCTAATGTTCATTTTTCTTTGTCCTTACTAGTATATATATATATATATATACCATTTATATGGAAGCACAAGATTGTTGAATGCAGCAATAAGCGGATTGCCTCATACCCAAAAAACCATAAATTGCTAATAGCCATTTTTTGCTTTCCTATTATACTTTCAGCACAACAACTATGCAGCGTCTGATGACAGTCTATGTTGGATTTGCTTAATTGCTTTGCAAAAATGTTTTTTATTCAACCATTTTAATAGGCGAAGCCCATGTACATAGGGAATATACTAAAGAAACACCTAATTTCTTGGACTGTACCTGACTTTTCCAGTGCCTACCAACCATTCTATAAATTATATCAAAACACATAGCTAATTTGATGAAACTCTGTGATGATATATTAATGAAAGTTCACTGCTGCAAATGCTGTTTTCTTGTAGACTAATTTCTCATGGTTTTAACCAGAAAGCTTGAAGTTTGTAAGCACGAAAACAGCACCCTTTATATCTGCATTTACTGTTGGTGTTATAGTGCATTTTAGACGTTTCTCACACACACGAATATCTCCTAACAGCTCTGAGAAAGCTAGACCTTGATATTTTTAGAGCTTGTAGTAGGGGTTATCTTGGAAAGTTGTGAAACCTGTGGTTGGTATTATTAGAAACCAGTAGTAATGGATTCCCTAACTTCAATCATCCTTCTCTCACTCTCTCAACATCTCCTTTTTATTTTATTTTGTTGTACCATTGTTTTTGTTTTTGAAGCTGGAAGATTTTACATATATACTATGTGATTTTATCTGGGGAAGGGACAAAGGGTTTTGGTTTACTACTAAAGGCCTCGTCTATTTTTTTATGCCTAGGATTAGAAGTATACGAATGTCTTAAAGGCAAGGATCACCAAACCCTTAGCCAATAATTTGGGACTTTTTATGATGATCACTAAAAACTCCCATGCAGTAGAGTTTCTGCCACCTTTTCCCGCAGCTGAATAATATTTGAGGAATGAATGTGTTGAGTAAAGTGCTTGCTATTATACACTTATAAGATGAGCTGGAATTCCATTGATATTTATACATTAACTTTAGTGCATTTCTCTTTTTTTTTTTTTTTTTTGGAGCAATGAATGTCATTCCTTATATGTTCCTCTACATTTGTTTAATAGTAGTTTCCTATTTCAAATTACAGCATATTATATCGATAATATTAATTGCAGAGAAGTGGCCTTCCTCTACTATTTTCTGCATTCTACTAGCCTTTGTGACAGCTTGATCTACAAACTGTATCTGTTGTGTTGATTTTTTGGATGTGCAGTGGGATTTTAGTGCACATTACAGTTGTGGTTCTGTTTTGTGCATCTGAGTTGTGGTTCTTTTTTGTGCATTTGTATGGTGGGTTTGTTTTGGGGGTAGTTGGTTGCTGTCATTTGCCTGTTACCATGACTCTTGACTTTCATTTTCTGTTCTTTTTCTTGGTTTTTTGTGATCTAATCTCTTTTCATACAGTTAATTTGAATTGATATTAATGCTTGTGGGGAATCAAACTCAAAAGCTTAATTTATGTAATTACGCATGAGTTAGATGGCAAGACAAACTATTTCTCTTGCCATCTTTTTGCATACTTATTATGCAGATCACTTAGAAATCCCATGCAGTAAGAAGCTGCCACACTCCAGGGTCGAATAATATTATTCATATGACTGCATAATTTCTGAAAATTTCTGTGTAGTATATTAGAAGAGCTTCCATGCAATAAGCAGATTATTGTGAATTTGTTTCTTCCTATACATTCATGTAATCATTCCTTTTTTCAGTTGTCTTTGCCCAGGTTTTTGATTTGACATGGTCACCAAAACTTTGTTCCTAGATCAATTAGGCCTTGACCATAATCAAGTCTAAAACATGGCACGTCCCATGTACAGCCATGTTTTTTTTTTTCACGTTTGATAGTGTTCCAAAACTGTATATCATTACCAGTTTATGGCAATTACATGATGTCCCAAATGTTTGTCCAACCTTAACCACTTTCTCACTTTAGCAATGCTAGCTACCCCTTGATACTCGCATACATATGGAAGAACCATCCATGGTGATAATTATTGACATGTTTTATTCTACTCAATCCCATGTAATCATCAGAACTCTACTGACTCCTTCAGTTACCCTAGGTAGCTGTCTGTCACCATATCTAGCTTATACCATAAATGCTATATAACTGAGGTTTGCATCTTTTTCGGTCTAAAAAAATTACTAAAAGTAGTTTGAATTGATAGTTCAGATTAGGTTATTTTAAAACATTCAGGTGAGATGTGGCCTAGCGTGTGCCCATGAAAATGTTTGATTTCTGTGCAGCTCTATCCTGCCTGACAGCATGTGGGTGCAATGTACAGCTATGCATACGAGTTAGCTGTCTTGCCATACCCAGAATCTTAAACTTTTTAATTTTCAGATGTATAGTCTCCATTGGATATGCAGCAGGGGCATTTGTGATTGTCCCCAAATATCGCTTGTAGGTCACATTGGGTATTCAAGTAATTATGTGTATCAAGGTCATAGACATAGAAAAATGCAATCTGTAATATGTAATTTTCACCTAGAATGGTAAATAAAGGGACATTTCAGTTGGAGACTTAGTGTAGCAATGTCTTGATGTCTGATGGGGTAGGGTCCAAACTCTTTCTTTTATTATATAGACAGTCTAATCTTTTTTTAATACCAATCTTGTTATCACCCTTGCTTGACATATATTATTGAACCCAACCTGCAGATTGGGTTGATAGTCAACAATTCTGCAACAATCATGGACAGGTTTAGAAGTTTGATACTATGATTTTAAACAAAACACATTCTATGACCAAACACATTCTATGACCAAAAAGGTTTTTCTTTACAAAAACTTGCACTTACATGCATGTTTTCTCGTGTAAACTAATCTATATATCATTGACTTAAAGTTTTTTAGGTCTTAACTAGCGCATATAAGGCTTGGTGAAGTGAAATTTTAAATACATTAGAAATTTTGTTGGTTCCATTACTTTGTTTCCATTACTTTGTTTGTTTCCATTATTGAGCATGTCAATAAGATGTAATTATTTTGACTCTGTTTCCATTACTGAGCATGTTGTTTGGTTGGGAAAGGGGGCAGGGAGGTTTATGGTAGTATATACTATATATATGCATGGATGGTTTATGGTTTCATTGGTTTGAGTGGGTTACAAAACCAGGGGTGAAATATTTAATGGAGGAGTTATATATGAGAAGTGGGTGGAATTCCTGGGCTTTTTTTTATTCATCTGATGCTGTTATATGTTGGAATGTATATGTCGCTGTTAGTATTTTGTGAACTCCAGTAACTCAATCCAATCTATATGCTACTGTTATATTTTGGTTTAATGTGGTAATAGTGGAACTGCTCCTTTGCATGTTGTTTTTCTCCCTTTGCATGTATTGTGATTTGATTTATAGTTGTCTTAGATTGGTTGTTTTGGGTTTCAAGTGGGAAGAAAATTGTGTCCATACTATTAAATCACTTCTCATGAAGTGATTGGAGCAGTTCGTATCCCTCTTAATGTGTTGTTTTGGACATGGGCTTTCCATACCTGATTGTTGGGTTGTTGTTGTTTTTTTTTTTTTTTTTTTTCTGTTTTTGTTCCATAACACAAAAACACTACCCTAATTCCTGAAGTTGTTTTCGACTAGAAGTTGTCCATTATTAAACTTAAAAACTCTCAACAATCTCACCAAATTCAATTCATTTAGATTTTCTGGTTGGCCAACCACATCTTAGCAGAATTTTTTACTCTTTCCTATCTTTAATATTGTTGTCTATATATTTGTTTGTTGTATTAAAATTAGATTATTCGAAATTCAATAATGGCATTTTCTTTCCTCTTTGATTATTGCTTACAATTAGCTGTGTACTAAACAAATGATAATGTCTACAATTAGGCCTTGTTAAAGGATGAGGTGACCAAGGTTTCAAGAATTTGAGAGCAGGCAAGTAATTACAATTACTTTTGTGGGCCCTTTTGAGGTAATTACACTATACATAAATCCATGACATCAATTTTATTGACTTTCATATTTTTTTATATTTGAGTAACAAGCTACATTTGTGTGATTCAATTGTGCGTTGCTTGTCTTGGCCAAGCATACTTGTTGAAGCATGGCCACCTTTACATGTATATGTTACTTTTATGTAAAGCACTTAGTTTTAAAACATAGTTTGGCAACTATGTCTTCAAAATAAACATACCAAGAACTAATTGGTCTTACTTTGTATTACTAAGTTTTAAATACACAAGGGGAATACATAATGCTATGATGACTTAAATATTTTGGATGAATATTGATAATGTTTTCATATTTGTGGTAAGATTCACGTGTATACTTGAAGACTTGGTATTATGGTGTGTAAGTTTGTACACGAAGATATGTTTCATGGTTGGCATCATGTCAATTGAGGTTTTGTTGGTTTTGAAGCATGGGTTTTGCAATACATTACTCTTAGTGAAATGCTTAGAATGAAATTCCAATTACATTCTATGTTTTCTGAACTTCGATTCGTGAGGCTTTATTATTAAGTGAAGCACCATTTAGAGTATATACACATAAAATTAGGAGTAATGGTAATGTCGGTAGGTCACAATGCAACTTCTCATGTTGGTTTATAGGTCCAATAGCAACGTCTAGGAATTGAAGTATATCACCATATTGGTTTTTTTAGAAGAAAATGTAGTGAATACATTTTCAACAATTGGTTGTATGAAAAACCCTCCCCCCACTATTACTATAAATTTTGGTAACTCCTCCAAAATTGGTTAGCCTCGTCTGATCTTATGGTTACCTCCTGCCATCTACCTATCCATGATCAATGCAGGGAAAATGCATGTCCATGAAAACAATGGTTCATTTTAAATTTAGATATACAATAGTCCTTACTCGTCACACCATTAAAAAATGCAACCACATCGAGAGAACCGTCCTTCCTTCTCACAACTTCCCTATTACTGCCCAAGCATCGTCATTTATAAGTCAAGTTCATATGATTATTACGCAATTCATAATGCAACGACTACTATACCAACTACATTATTCCATAACCTTCAATAAATCGTACCAAATATTGTGTAGGTGGACCTTCTAGTTAGCATCTTTATATGCAATAGTCTGCCCTATACTAACAAATATCACATATGGGTGACCATTTTTAACATGATAACATATTCTGCAGCACTTCAATACTTCTGGCTTAAACACAATTTCCTGTTCAACACTACCTTCATCATTCCACAACGATCTGCAATATACAACTCCGGTTAGTATCGTTTTCTCCATCTTCTCTTGAGCTCCATTACCTATTGCCCCGCCTTGGCTTCTTATTTGTTTGTTAGCCAATACACTTTCTCAATTTCTTCACCCGTCCTCCCTACAGCTTTAGTGATCACTATTATCCGCATCACTAATATATTGTTTTTTCCATGAATTTTAGATGGACAAAAGCTGGATGAACTTGACCGATAGATTTCGATCGCCTGCATACGCAGAGGGGGTTAACACTTTCCTCACCCTTGCACGAAACCATTCCCGTGGAAGTGATCGCATTCGGTGTCCATGCCGTTCATGTTGTAATATGATATTCTTACCTATCTATGATGTGGAGTCTCACTTGTTCATTAAAGGGATCAATCCAAATTATACCCAGTGGATCTTTCATGGGGAGGAGGAAACCCGGAGTTTCAATGATCCCGACGATGATTGTGTTGCTGATTATGCTGACGAGTACATTGATGACATGGACCATATGTTAGATGACGTTCGGGCAGGGACATTCGTTGATGTTCCCCAAGATCATCATAATCCATTGCCAACTGGTGGATCAGTACCAGATCCTTATCCAAGTTCATCTTTTGATCAGTTACTAGAGGATGCCCGTCGTCCACTTTTTACTGGTTGTACAAAGTTCTCAAAACTGTCATTTATTGTGAAGTTGTTACACATTAAGACAGTCGGTGGATGGTCAATAAAGTCCTTTGATATGCTAATTAACCTATTGATGTCTGCATTTCCTGATGCTGAATTGCCAAATTCATATGTGGAGTCAAGGTCATTGGTTAGGGGTTTGGGTTTCAATTACCACAAAATTCATGCATGTCCCAACGACTGCATCTTATTCTGGAAGGAAAATCCAGATCTTAATGAATGTCCTATTTGTAAGGCTTCAAGGTGGATGCCTAATACACACAGGACACGTCTTATACCTAAAAAGGTTTTGCGGCATTTTCCTTTGAAGCCAAGATTGCAACGTCTCTTCATGTCTGCACAGATAGTTGGAGATATGAGATGGCATAAAGAGCATCGGCCAAACGACAATGCTAGTATGAGACATCCTGCAGACTCAGAGTCATGGAAGAGATTTGATGATGAACATAGTTGGTTTGCTCAGGATACTCGCAATGTAAGGCTTGGTTTGGCAAGTGACAGTTTCAATCCCTTCAACAATATGGCTAAACCGTATAGCATTTGGCCAGTAATCTTGGTTCCGTATAACTTGCCACCGTGGTTGTGTATGAAGGACCAATTCTTTATGACATCCCTCATTATTCCAGGGCCAAAATCTGCAGGTAATGATATTGATGTTTACTTGCAACCGTTAGTTGATGAGCTGCTTGAATTTTGGGAACATGGGGTACCTACGTATGATGCCTCCACAAAGGAAACATTCAAGTTGCATGTCGTTTTAATTGGACAATCAATGACTTTCCAGCGTATAGGAATCTTTCTGGCTGGTCAACAAAGGGAAAATTGGCATGTCCATCTTGTAACGAAGGCACAGACTCCAATTGGTTGACGTATGGCCGAAAATTTTGTTACATGGGACATCGGCGTTTCTTGCCACAAGATCACATGTGGAGACTGAGAAAACATTTGTTTAATGGTAAAGAAGATCATCACATACCACCAAGAGTTTTAGAAGGAGCTGATATTGTAGCTCAACTACAGATGCTTGGGGATGTGCAATTTGGTAAATCTCGTCGAAAAAGGAAGCGCACTACTGAAGAGTTGAACTGGACTAAGTATAGCATTTTCTTTAAGCTACCGTATTGGTCAACCCTGCATCTTCGACATAATCTAGATGTCATGCATATTGAAAAGAATATATTCGATAACATATTCTATACTATAATGAACATCCCTGGTAGAACTAAGGATAATATCAATTCTCGACGTGACCTGGAGATCTTGGGCTTTAGAAAAGAATTACATTTGAAGCATGAAGGTGAACGTGTTACAATGCCACATGCATTGTACACATTACACGGTGATGAAAAGAAGAAATTTTGTGAATGGTTGGCCGATATGAAATTTCCAGATGGATTTGCTTCGAACATCTCGCATTGTGTTTCAGTACGTGATTGCAAAATCTTAGGATTGAAAAGTCATGACTGTCATGTTTTCATGCAAAGACTACTTCCTATTGCCGTTGCGGGGTTTTTACGGACTGATATTGCCTTGCCTTTGATTGAACTGTGCACGTTCTTTAAGGAGTTGTGTGCTCGAACCTTGGATGTTAGCCAACTATCCCAGCTCCAAACTGATATCGTCACAATTCTTTGCAAATTGGAGATGATATTTCCTCCATCTTTTTTCAATGTCATGGTCTACTTAGCTGTCCACTTACCCCGTGAGGCCATACTTGGGGGTCCAGTACAATACAGGTGGATGTATCCATTTGAGAGGTATCTCGGCAAGTTCAAGCGGTATGTTAAGAATAAAGCCCGCCCAGAAGGCTCAATAGCCGAAGCCTACATTCACATCGAATGCCTGACTTTTTGCTCAATGTATCTCCAAGATATTGAGACGAAGTTTACTCGAACGGACCGCAACATTGATGGTGGAGATCCCGAGAATATAGATGGATTCAAAATTTTCAACCAGAAAGTTCGTCCTATGGGTATAGCTTCCAACTTTCAATTATCAGATAAACTCCTAACAGAAGCAACCTGGTACGTCATCAACAACTGCGCTGAGATTGGTCCCTACCTAGAGTAAGCATCCATTATCTCTCATATGATTAACGTTCATTTATGATTTCACATTGGTGCAACCCATTTATGTTGTATGTCCATAGGAAGTAACTTAGGTATAAAGCTGAATGATTTTGCATACGCCTAATGCAGGGAGCACTATGAAAAATGTAAAGCGCATAGCCCAAATTGTATCGATCGAACACATCAAACTGAGTTCCCAGCTTGGTTGAAGAAACGTGTAAGTTAGGTTGCTGCCTCCCTAGTTAGATGAACTCGGGCCTTTTTTTCCCACTGTTCAAGAAACTATAAGTAATGACTATTTTTCAATATTGTTATAGGTTCAGGACCAACGTATAACCAACCCACTTGATGTGACAGCTGATCTGTATGCGTTAGCTTGCGGGCTTGAATGGAACGTTGCATCATATGCTGCGTGCATTATAAATGGCAAAAGGTTCCATACGAGACAACGTGAATTTCGGCGGCGGACACAAAATTCAGGGGTGTTGGTAATTGGGGATGAAAGTACTAATAATGTTGACTTCTATGGTGTTATTACTAATATCGTGGAGTTACACTATATGGGTTGGCGTCGGGTGTACTTGTTCATGTGTGATTGGTTTGACGTGGGTGATACAAGACGAGGGGTACGAGTTGATAACCATATGACCAGTATCAACATGGACAGGACTTGGTATAAGGATGAACCATTTGTGTTGGCATGCCAGGCTTCCCAGTGTTTCTACATTAGAGATATAAGGGCGAAAGGGAGATGGTTTGTGGTGCAGAAGTACATGAATAGGAATGTATACGACATTCCACCAGTCCCGAGGGTGTTAGGAGATATTGATGGATCATCAAGTGATGATGATGTCTATCAAGAAAATGAGGCATCATATGATTATGAACCGTTACAGTGTGAAGAATGTCCAATGTCCACTCCATTGAATAGGAATGATGTGGAACCTATGTTCATTGATGCACAAGAAGTGACCAGTCCGGCTGGTCAAAACATACGTGTAGCAGACTTTATTGACGATGACATGATTGCTTCTGGTTCCGGCTATGCTTCTGATGATGGGGAATATTTAGATGAGGATGACCTATCCACAGACGACGAGTCTAGGTCATCTTAGACAAGCAGCCCATTTGTTGACGCACTTTCTTCCCATCGTTTATCTTAGACATAACGAGTATGTGAATATTATATATAACAAAGAAAAACATTTGACATATGTTCGTTTCAACAAGGGGCAACAGTTAGTTTTACTTGAGAAATTTGGGTCAAGTAATGAAGCATTTCTTAATCAATGTATTGTTCAATCTATATATCTTGAATGCCCCCATTATGCATATAGTTGTAATGATAGCTAATCCCGGTTGCAAATTGGTTGGCTCTATTTATCCATATTGACTCATACATTGGTTGGGAACATTTGACAAGTTAACTGGAAAAAGTGTTGTTAAAACTCAATGAGCTTGTGATGTCTAAGTTCAAAATTAGGAGTTAACATTAACTATACATATGATATTGTTGGTTTTGACGATTAAGTACTTGATAAAACCAGGTATTCCACCTAGATGTTTGCATGCATGCTGTTCTTATTTCATCATTTGGCGAAAAAAAAAGAAAGACCATGAATAAGTGAATGCATCACTACCTTGATAATGTTAGAAATATAAAGGGGTTGATATATAGGTGTATTGCACAAAAAATCCTACAATCATCTGCAGTAGAGTTTAGTGAAATAATAACTGGGTATTTGAGTTATGTTTTTCATATATATGTTTGTGCTATGATTTATATTTATTGAGTAACACATATTTGTTACTCAAATGGTGGGTCGTACGAATGCAGGTTTTGCGATGGGAGAAAGTGCTCGAGGAAGAGGGTATAGACGAGGTATTCGTGCAAGACGATTTGCACCTTACCAAAGTAGAATGCGGGGACCACGAGGAGCAAAAATCGCTTCATACCACAGCCACTCAGAGGCTGATCAGTCAGGTTCAGATGACTCAACGCAGCCTCCCAGTCATCCATGGGAGCCGCCATGTCCCAATCCATTGCCCCCACTTGAGCTGATTAGAGAACCCCCACCTGAGACGCGTAGAGCACCCTCACCCGTAAGAGAACCCCCACCTAACGGAGACAATACCGGTACAATAATTATTGTGGTTCTTTTCTCAAAACATTACTCATATAAGTGTACATAAAAAAGTTTTTATATTCAGACTTATACTGAATTTTTGTTTGCTGAAAATACAGATTTGGCTATCCCCACGATGCCCAACGCAAACGAAGAATAGCCCAAACGGAGACGTGGGCCAGCTAAGTGTCTTGAGTTCGAGAAGTTGAGAAAGTATGGCCCCGTGATTTTGAAGATCAATGACGGTGAAACAACACCGTGCTGTTCGAACGCAGCTATGTTCACTGCACGGGTAACACAACAAATAAAACAGCATTGCGACATGAGCTATGCGAGATGGACTAATGTGCCGCAGGCACAGAAGGACGAGTTGATCGACCGTGTCAGAGTAAGAGTTATTGCCTTTTATTTTGAGAAAAGGTAGTGGGTGTACACAGCACAAGTTCAAAATAACGTGGATGTTCATCCATGCAGGGTGACTTCGTTTTAGATTGGGATCGGGAGAATCATAGACTGGCCGTCAGGAAGCAGTTGCGTAAGCGGTTCAATGCATTCCACCATGAATTACACAAAAAGTATGAATCATACGGTAGTCACGAGGAAGCATTGGCTGCTGGGAGTACGATGGTTGGCTTGGAAGTCTGGGCTAAGTTGTGTGAGAGGTGGGGAACTGAGGAATTCAAGGTATATATTAGTTAAAGATATATCAATCTGTCAGAATTTAATTAGTCTATCCTTAGTGTGCAATTTGTGTAAGCTGATATTGGGTGTCACGTAATGCAGAAAATTGCAAGACAAAATCGAGAGAATAGAAAGGCGCAAACCATTAACCACATTGCAGGCCGCAAATCTTTTGTTAGGCTAATGGAGGAGAAGGTATAGTCTATTAGCTGATTTCACATTGGTCATGGTGTGGTTTGACCATAGTAGGGGTCCTCGTCTTGATTGGTCGTTCCTTTTGAAAATAAATATGCTGTAATATTTAATGTAACTGATAGAAGGTCTTACCTGCTACAATCATGGACATTTGTAGCGGGCTACTTCTACGAATTTGGTGGAGTTCTATAAGGAGAGTCACTGGTCAAAGAAGAATGGTAAATTTGTCACCGCAGCAACTGAAAACACTTATGTGAGTATATGTATTTCTTGCTATTATTTGTTGCATCAAGGATGGTACGACCATTTATCGTTGAAACTGTAAGGATCACCTCTCAAACCTTGGTATTAACAAAACCCACTTTAAATATTACACGTGCAGAATGAGATGGTCAGGAAGATGGATGGTCTAGAGCCTGAGCAACGCAACAACGAGGCAGCAGCAAGTGTATTTAGAGAGGTGCTTGGGCATAGACCAGGATACGCGAGGGGGCTAGGAGAGATGGTCATTCCGGAGTCGACAAGACAACGGAACACCCAAAAAGAAAGAGAGTATCAAGCCTTAATTGAAAAACACAAGACAGATGCTGAGAATTACAAGAAAGATGCTGACCATTACAAGACGAAGCTTGATGAAGTGATGGGTCAAATGCAAGTTCTTCTTGAGAGGCAAAATGCTACTGATGCTTTGATGCAATCATTTTTTTCGGAATTTCCAAAGTAACCCCGAGTCTCTCCAGGCTATCCAGTCTCTCCAGTCTCGTGTAGAGACTTAGTGAGCATGCTAGTAGTCTATTTTGAATATTTTGGGCATATTTTTGGTCGTGGGAGATGGTGGGTGGCCAAATTATAAATGAAAACATATATATATATATATATATATATATATATATGGCTTTAAAGAGGATTATTTTTGAGTTGTGGTTATTGTGGGAGGCATTTGGGCAGTGGGGGGATTTTTTGTGTACGGAATTTTCTGCTTAACAATGTGGGCTTTCCTAGAATTGTAGCAGCTTGAACAGCCATGAAGAGAAGGTTCTTATTATCCGTGCAGGAGATGAAGACTCTATAGAAGTTATGTAATTGCTTGATCCCTTCTCATACTTTTTTTATTACACAACAATTGTGCCTATTCCCACTATAGTTATTGTGGTTATATTTATATTACATTTTATGATAAACTAACAGGCTGTATGAAACCGTTCAAACAATTGCAGGAGCTGTTATTATTGATGGAGTAGTTGGACCGCCATCATGGATGCACACCAGCTTAATGTGGGTAACCATTTGCTTTCATCTATAATCAATCATTCTGATGCTTGTTCATAAGCTTGGTGTGTTGTTATGTTTCTATGATATGTTGAACAATGATGCCTAGGTTTTAGATAAATCCATAGTTTGGACAGTTTATGTTTCTGGCATTCAAGTTAAGGCTCCTAGAAAAACATGTTACTAATATTTGCGAATCCAGTAAAGAAAGGAAAAAACATACAGCTGATCACCCATAATTATTAGTTCCCTGGAAACTGTACTGTTTGTTTCCCAAAACACAAGTCCTAGAGTGCCTTATGGATACTTCCCACATTTTCTCAGACATTCCAGGACCTAAAAACTGTTCCAAAAACAGTAAATAGAAAAATAATGAAAATGTTTTAGAATTATGTGGAAGTAGGAATTAAGATTAATATTCCGAGTTTTTGCATATTTTTAGTAACTACTAGTTTTCATATAAAAGCTTGATATAAAAACCATTTATATATATACATTGTGGAGGTACCTCTCTAAGCCTTTGATTGGCGACAACAGACAACAGGATTAGAAATCTTGAGCTATAGTAAGGCCTTGAGAGCTCAGCTTCTCATGGAACTTGCCATGTCTTCCAATCTTCTCTAGACGCAGAACTTCGTCCTCCAACATTGGTGGATGATTAATCATCCACCAATGTTGGATGATTAATATATATATATGACCAACAAATTTAAGTAGTCAGTCATGAACATCATCCACTAATGTTGGATGATTAATATATATATATGACCAACAAATTTAAGTAGTCAGTCATGAACACCGCTTGCAAGTAGAAGGACTCTACGTGTGGACAGTTGACCAGTACACTCAGGCCGGGTTAGACTAGAAGTAGCTGTTCCATTTTTCTCAATGATCAATTGAGACTTAAGATGCATTTAGCTGTTTGGTTTGATAGATGTGAAATATCTTAAGAGGTGATATTAAAGGCTTTGAGGATAACTTATAAGGACGAGCTTTTATAACATAATTTCTGTGGTTGAGTAATTTATTGGCTGGACAATTTCATTAGCATGTCGATCATCCCTACCTTTTGTGCAGGTAGACTCCAGTAAACAAACTTATAACTGATACGTGGGCCACTGGTCATCAGTAGCATTATAAGGCTAGAAATAAGATCCAGCCCCTTGAGCTCTGTTTAATGTTATTGTACACAGGGTTATATATGCATGCTCTCTATAGGTTTTTTTTTTTTTTTTTTCCTTTTAAGCCTGCAATTACAAAATAAATCAGAGTCTACTCGGTTTTGGGGTTTTTTTACCAGAATTCAACCACATAATCCTCTGTTTCTCACTTATGGGTCTTTATGACATTTTTGCTAAATGCCAATGGATCGGACCCAGAGAAGTGAATTTGGGGGGGCTGAATGTGGGTGAAAACTTACATGTGTGCAAGTTTGTGTTATGTTTGTATGCATATGTGTTGGTGATTTTGTTGATAATAGTAAAAAATATATACTATAACCCTAATTTCTTAATATATTCATTTAATGTATGACAGAAGATTATAAATCAAACTTTAAATTTAAGGTAGAACTCTACAGATGCACACAAAATGACGCATATGTTATTTCCAATCATTTTTGGGATCTTACCTAAACTGATGGATCAGATTTATTAATACTTTTATGGGTTATTGGTTTACACTTGATTGCAATGTAAGATGAAGAATTATGTTGTAAAAAATATTAGCATCTCACCAAATGCAGATTATATTATCATTTAAGTTTTCATATTTTGTTGGAGACTTTTAGATTAAATAGACAGTTTGTTTTCAGCATGTATTATTAGGGTTCAGTGAAGGACTATTCTTAGTGTTTATAGTCAGAATATGGTATAAGTTAAGTAGTATCGTGCATGACAAGTCAAAACCTATTCATTCACAGATTGTTTGATGTGGCAGCAGCAGAAATTTTGGTATTAACAAACATAGTAAGGTGCCTTAAGATCCACCAACATCACATAAACATTTTGATTATCTAAGTTATATCCAATAATAATATTGGATGCACGCTGGAAACATGGCATGCACATTGAATGAATCTTCAAGTAACTTGGTTTTGCAAGTCAATTGGGTTGTAAAATGGGTTTTTTGGTCGTATACCTCAATGAGTATGTCCTTATATGCATGTAGATTGAAACTAGTAGAATAAGCCATGTCCATGGAAAAAATACCCACTTGCAGAAATAACATGACAATGAAAAAACAAAGCCACATACAACTAAATGAAATGAAAATACTGTAAGAGGATTAGCAATCCATGGCAAGACATAAACAAACCTCTTTTTCCTTTCATCGCTCATAAGCCACCTGTTGACTTAAATTAACAATTGTATGGTGTCATTTGCTCTATTACATGTTTAAGTAGACAGGGCTTGTTTACTTTCTAGCTATGGGAATTGTGATTGTCTTGATTATGCTACTCAATATTAATGCACGGAGAAAGGAACTGTAACCTGACTTTAGATTCACTCTTTTGGTTTGTTTGTACCATTATTGCAAAAGCTTAAGAGTTGTCCCAATAAGTAGTATTAGGATATAAATTATGGTGTAAAATGTACTTAGGCCTTGCTGTGCAGGAAATATTTTCCTGGGTGAAGGAAAATAGATAGCTGTGCAGGTGTATTGCCATACAGCAAAATAGAGACTTGTGCTGTGCAGGTGTATTTACTAGAACGATTTGGGTTCAGCAGTGTAGAAGAAAAATTGATTGCAAATGAAATCAATGCTGAAGATAATCAACATAGCTAATTTTAACATAAATATGTACAGCTATACTATAAAATGTGAGTACTGCATGTATACACATGTAATTGCTTGTAGATTAAAAATTAGTTTCAGTTGCATATATATATAGATAGACTGATTGTAAATCACAACTAAAATATATAGAACTTGGGTGAAGTATCATACACATCATCTTTACAGTCTATGTAATTACAGGAAGCTTTATAAGCCAAAATTGCTATGGGCATTGTGAAGAGTGTTTTGCCTTCAATGACAGTTTAATTGATGACATGGTGTTGTTTAGCATACTTTATGTTTGCCATTAAATTATTTGGCGATGATGAAGGAACATTAAAGTTAGTTTTCAAATAAAATCCATTTTTTTGTTTAAATGGAATGTTTGCTCTGAATAAATTAATCAGTTTAAGTAACATAGCTATTGACATTCATTGACAGCTAGGGGTTGGATACACTTGAAAGGCGGATAAAATGATTAGAGGATGAATCATCCCCCACATGATGCAGACGTGTTGAAGCTATTCTACCCATGCCACGAAGCTCAGGTGCCCATTATACTATAGATGACATGAAGTAATTTTAGTCTATCGAGGAGCATTTCAGTTGGGAAATTCTGGATTTCATGTGTTTTAATCAAATGTGTAGTTTGTAAGTTGTAGGAAGAAATTGGTCCACCCGCAATGTATATAGCCCAAAACTAATGTGAATTTCCCACTGGGTTTAGAAGTACGAATGTGAATGATTTATAATATTCGATCAAAATGTTAGATTTATAATGAAAGTGCAAGCAGATTTTCCATAAATGTTTCCTATTTCTTAATTAGGTGTTTGCTTTGCTATAAGTGCTACCTAAATATGTGTGGTCGTTTCATGTATGATCTTGGAAACTTGTGGTGATGCAGATGAATTAACAACAACTGAAATTATTGAAATTAAAAAGTTATTTGATTATTTCGGGCCAAGTCAACAATTGATGTATGCATGTGGTTAGTGATTGACATGAACAGGATAAATAAGAAACATATTTCAGATCACATATGTCTGCATTAATGATGGTTATTTATATAAAACCAACATAACAAGCGGCATCCGAAAAAAAAAAACCTCAATAAACTCTATTCCAGCGATATTTTTAGTATAAGCAGCGATTGATAATGCTGGAATAATACTTTAACAACAGTTCGTAAAATGAGGGGTAACCACATTTGCAACAGTTTATCCAATTCCAGCGCTTTTATGTTCTATTTTCAGCATCTTCCCTACGCTGCAAAATCATATTTGCAACAAATTTTTAAACATCGCTGCAATTGAGCCAATTAACTGCAGCACTTCTAACATCAATCGCTGCAATTTTATATTAATTGCAGCAGTTTTTAAACAAATCGCTGCAAGTATATCAATGAATACCAGCACTTTTTAAATAAATCGCTGCATTAGATAGTTTAATTGCAGCAGTTTTGTAATAAATCGTTGTAATTCAAACATCAATTCCAGCACTTTTTATGATAATTGCTGGAAATAAATCTTTAATTGCAGCAGTTTTAAAAGGAATCGCTGCAATTAAACTATCAATTCCAGCAGTTTATAAGTTAATCGCTGGAAATTGAGGTTTAATTCCAGCACTTTTTAAGCTAATTGCAGCGCTTATTAATGCTGTTATTTCGCTTTAACAACGATTTTCCATAGAGCCATGACGACAATTGCAACAGTTTAAATTCATTGCAGCGCTTTTCATTTTTATTCCGGCATTTACAGTACGCTGGAATATCTTATTTCCAACACTTTGAAATATATCGCTGTAATATCCAATTTTTTTTGCAGCGATTAGGAAGTAATTACAACGCTTCAATCTGCTGGAGTTATACTTTAACAATGATTTTCGATAGTTGGCTGATGACAGTTACAGCAGTTTTTTGTAACATTGCAGCGATTTGTGATATATTTTCAGCATTCATGGAACACTGGAAAAAGGAAATTGCAACAATTTTAAAAAACTTCACTGGAAATATAATTATTTATTGCAGCGATTTTGGGATAATTTGCAAGGATTTTTGAGTGCTGTAATTAATTTTTCTCAGCATTATATCTTTATTTCGCAGTGGATAATTACAGCGCTTTTGGACGTAGTACCAAGGAAAAAAAATCGCTGCTAATATGAGTTAATTCAGTGGAATTTTTTTTATCACTGTTTTGGGCAAAAAAGACGCTATAATAACGGCGATCGTGCAAGGAAGTTAAAAATGCTGGAATTGAGTATATGCAGCAGTTTATGCGCTTATTTGCAACGAGTTTAAGCACTGCAAAAACCCTAATTTCTTGTAGTGAACTTTTATATATGTTCTAACTGGTTTGTGTGGCTACGGAATTTTGTATTCCGGATCAATTAGGATTTTGGGTTTTGCTTGAATCTGCAGATCCAAACATGTGAGATTTGGTCCATTTGGGTGTTTTTTTGCCTAAATCCCATTTTGACCTGTTGGAGCTTTTACATATGACGGCATTAAATGGGTAAGAAGTAACGTATAACTCACTTCATGTGTCACTTTCTTTTCTATTTGAGACCTTCAAACTTCTAATGCCTTAAAAGAAGGGGCCAATCTATGTATAGGCTTAAAAAGAGTAAAAATTTTTCATTCTCAAATAATATAAGATCGACCTTATAAATCACATGCTCTTATCACTTAATTATCAGTCAATATATAATATCGGGTAGTACGCATGCAATGGTATCGTTTACAATTTCTCGAAAGAGGCCTGGCCCAAGCTATACCTAAGCCTATATATTACGTATTTTGAAAAGATTAGTCAATAATATAATTGTAATTCTATTAAAACATTATAAAAAATAAGATTTTCTCTTTCTAAAGTAAGGTATGATCTCATACACCACGTCCATTTATCATATATTTGTCAATATGAGATATTAATACAACTATAGAGCTAGGGTGGGAGAAATAGTAACGCCATGCATAATAGTGCTTATTTGCAAAAGATGCAACGTCCTCTTAATTATTATATTTTAGATTTCTCGTGTTTGATAGTGTTTATTTAGGGTACATGCATGATGATTTGATCTGTCTGAGCTTCATGCACATGGGTCCCTCGCAGTTAGGGGTGAAAAAAAAAGACCGGTGAACGAGTAAACCAGACCAGATCGGATTGAATTAATGGGTTTGGTCTGATACGAGATTTTGTTCGATTCGGTACCCGTTTCATTTTCACAAAATTGATCCAAATTTTTCTTTTTTTAACAGTAGATTGAACCGATTCATATATATATATATATTTAGTGTTTATATCGTATAAAATATATTTTATATGATTTTTTATATTGTATATAATTTTTATATATAATTATATATAGAATAATTTTGTATTATATAATAAAATATTACTAAATAATATACCATTAAATTTTAAAATCCAATATAAATAACTATATATTATCATTATATATAATATTATACAATATATTAACTATATATTACAATATATTATCACTGTATTATTATATATAATAATATACTATATAATATATACTATATATATACCAGAAAAATCTGATCCAATCAGACCGATTAATACATCCCTACTCGCTGGTCGTGTTGAGTACTTTT